>NW_022196898.1:52433005-52436373 GCF_008632895.1 Mastomys coucha | reverse complement strand
CCGTGCCCACCTGGCCAGAATCCCTTGTCCCGCGGAACAGGGACCCCGCGAGAAACCCCGGTCCGCGGTAGAAACAGAAGGGAGAATATGGCTGTACAACACACAGAAGGGTCAGGTTTTGAGCTTGGGCCAGGTTGGATGATGTGGTAATTTGTTGATCTGCTCTAAACTGCCAGCTGCTGTCCAGGTACTTCTCCCTATTGCGCCAGCCTGCGGCTGCACAAGTGCTAGATTCACGAACGAAAGACTCACATGCGGCCTTCTACTTTAGTATGCCTTGAACAGTGCAATGTCTCAGCGTTTCCCCGCGGCTAACAGTTGGATGTAAAGACTAAGGAGAGGAAGAGCCCAGACTGCCAGGCTAGGAAGTGGAGGGGGGATGAGGACATTCCTGACACAAGTTCCAGTTTTAATGTGCTATGTGAGGAACTTAGTAGAATGGGTGTTCCAGATGCAATGGGGTTTAAGGTGCCATGTTTTAGAACAGCAAGCATAGCTAGAGATGCATGTTTCAATAGCACCTGTGTGTCAATGGTTGGGCTCTAGATATTAAGAAGTTCAAGTATTAATCATGTGTTAAAAGCACACCCTGTTTTATTGGTTCAGGCTCATAAGGAGCTGAGTGTCAGAGAGGTTTCATCAAGCAGCTTTGGAACAGAGCTCAGGGTGTTCTGCCTCAGTGTGTTGCTACTGTACTCACAAAGGCAGTCCGTGCTTAATTAACATTTATGATTTATTGTTTTGTGGTTTGTTTGCTTGCTTATTTTATTGCTGGGAACTAAACCCAAAGTTCTGTCCTTGCTAACGCAATACTTTCCCCCCTCCCCACAAATCTAATCTGCTAATTTATGTTTACATGTATGTTCTTTGTTTTCATATTTTCATAAATTCATTTGATCAATAGAAAAAATGTGATTTGTCAATAGAGACTTATGAATGTAACTACTAGCGTTTGCCTAAGAAAAAGATTTGAAATCTATATTTTTTTTGCGAATTATTTATACATGATCATAGGTAAATCCCTTTCTGTCTGTAATTTTCTATCTCTGCAATGATAAATTGTAAGATGGTAAAAAAAGAAAGAAAGAAAGAAAGGAAAGAAGGAAGAAAGAAAGAAAAAAAAAGACTTTGCTGCTCAACATCCTCCCTCTGTGTGCTGGCTCCTTATCCAGCGAGTGCAGCTTTGCTTCCAGGTCTTCTGTGTTTCTAGCCGATGCTCTCTGGATGGGAAGCCTATAGTTTGTTACCAGGGAAATTTTATCACGAGGTGGCTTAAAGGAAAAGAAAATACATAGGTCAGTCTTCAAAGGACAGGGATTGCCAACGTGGGTGTCATGTGGCTTACGGTAGCAGCTGAAACAAGGCTGTTGGAGTTGTTGAATTTGCCATTTCTGTTGCATTGTTCAGCCAGTTTTTCTTGATAGCACAGATTTGGAGCTGGAGAGATGACGAAGTATCCCCGACCCGCGGGATCTAGTTATTCCATGGGTTTCGAGGGGAACTAAACCTGGAATAGAATGGGTGAAAAAAGGAGAGGGAGGCCTTGCAAATCTTTTGTCAAAGCCTTGTTTTAATAATGCCCAATGGCCAAGTATATATATGTTACAGAAAAAGGAAATGAGGAGGGGGTGAGGGGAATCTGGCTGGAACAAAGGAGGAGAGGGGAACATCTGGGCAGATGTTCGATGGGGAGTTGTCTCTGTGAAGATCAGCTCCAGGCACCTCTCAGCAGATGAAAAAGGTCACGGAGGCAAGTGACCGAAGCTTCAAGGTCAGCAGCGTCTGGTAGCTAGGTATGAAGCAGGCAGAATAGCAGTAGAGCCCTCCCTGTTGAGGTATTTTGGTATTTCCTGTTAATTCTCTGGGTCTTGCTGGAGGCAGGCACTGGTTCCGTACTAGCTAATGTCCTGGAGTGAGGGAAACCTTCTCTAACTATTGTGGACTGTCCTAAGGAATGTGTTTGACCTTTATTGCTGGCTCTGAGGAAAACCTGTCTAGCAAGGCAGAATCCCTGAGAGAAATACCAAGCAACGAAGAGGTTGAGAGCACTTGGTATTCTTATAGAGGACATGGGGTTGATTCCCAGTACCTGAATTAGGCAACTCAAGATAGCTTATAACTCCAGTTCCAGGGTATCTGGTGTCTGTAGAGTAAGTGTGTGTGTGTGTAGTGCTGGGTTTTGAACTAGCATTCTCTGGAAGAGCAAGTATTCTTAACTGCTGAGCCATCTCTCCAGCCTAAATGAGCAAATGTTTAAAACAGGAAATGTCAGATTTTTTTCTGCATCCATTTAGTTCACAGATTGCAGTCTATTTGTCAAGGCAGATGAATTACTCAACAGTTACTGATGGGAGGAAGTTTTAGAATCAATAGCAAATCCGTTGTACTCACTCCTTCCATATACCGTTAGGCACTCCCCACACTTAGCGTTTTACCATACAGCTTACCCACTAGAGAGAGGTATTCTCTGTAGTTCATAGATGATGGGGCTTGTGTCTGTCTCAACCCAGCACTTGGGAGGCACATGCCTCAGTTCTCTTGAGTTTGAAGCCAGCCTGGGCTCCTGAGACAGACCCTGTCTCAAAGAAACAGGCAAAATAAATTCACATAACGAGCAAGCACTAGAACCAGGAGTTGCAGTGAGGGTCTCAAAGTGCGAGTTACTATGTTAAAGGGAAAATGTGAGCCTTTGGAAAGCCTTTGTTTTTTCTTTTAGTCTTTATTGACTGAATTAGCAAGTAGAAATGTTGATGTCATATTCCCTAGGTCACGGTCCTATTTAAAGATAGCCCTTGAAAGATATGATTAAGGTAAAATGATGTCTTTAAAGAGTAGGACCTAACTTGATTGGGGTGCTAAGGAAGAAGGAAATATCAGACATAGGGGCCCAGACAGAAGGCCATGAGTGAACTAGCTGAGAAGGCTGTGTGCAGGCCAGACCCCTTAGAAGAAACCAGGTCTCCCCACTTCTCAATTCTATAACTATAAGAAGATGAGTTCTTTTAAAATAAAGATTGCTTTTTGTATGAATACCGGTGCCCACATAGACCAGAGTAGGGTGTTGGGTTTCATGGAGCTGGGACCATTGGATGTGGGTGCAGGGAGCTGAACTTAGGGCCTCTGGAAGAGTCCTGCTTGCTCTTAGCCTCTGAGCCCTCTCTTCAGCCCACTAAAACCATTCCCCACCCAGTCTGCAGCCCTCGTGGACATAGTCCTCCGACAGTCCAGCCAGGCTGCTCAGGTTCCTTTTTTGTAAGGAGCTCATTTCAGATTATGTGATTTGCCTAAGGTCATGTGCTCCAAAGCCCCTTTCTACTGAAAGATACTGGCCTCTGACCAGTTTTTCTTTGTTTTTGTTTGTTTGGTTG
>NW_022196898.1:52432573-52432893 GCF_008632895.1 Mastomys coucha | reverse complement strand
GGGGTCTCATGTGGTCCAGGCCAGCTTCAAACTCACTATGTAGCACAGTGTGAGCATCCTGCTCCGTCTCCTGAGTAGGCAGATACCACTATGTTTTGTTTTGTTTTCAAACACGGTGTCTATTTTGTAGCCCTGGCTGTCCTGGAATTCACTTTATAGAACAGGCTGGTATTGAATTCACAGGAATCCACCTGCCTCTGCCTCTGCCTCTGGAGTGCTGAGATTAAAGTCATGCACCACCATGACCAGCTGTTAGTTTTTGGTACGTTGTTTTTAATCTCTCTCTCTCTCTCTCTCTCTCTCTCTCTCTCTCTCTCTCT
>NW_022196898.1:52400210-52431535 GCF_008632895.1 Mastomys coucha | reverse complement strand
TGTGTGTGTGTGTGTGTGTGTGTGTCTAATGAGGAGAGAGCATGGATATAGGTGTATGTGCTATGGTGCATATGTGGCAGTCAGGACAGCCTTGGGTGTCAGTCTCAACCTTCTACCTTGTTGAAATGGGTGCCTTGCTTTTCTGTTGTATAGGCTGAGCTCCTGGGAATTCTCCTGTCTCTGCTTCCCATCTGCCTGTAGGAATGCTGGGATGACAGAGGCACTGCACTGGTTTCAGTGTGTTCTAGGGAGTCAAACACAGTTCCTCTCACACTTTGCTGAGCCGTCTCCCCAGCCCTCTCCAGTTCATTGTAAGTTGAAATGCATCATGGGAGCTCAACCCTTTTAGGTTCTCTGAGGAGAACCTAAAAACAGAAACAGAACCAAGCAGATAAGCATACTGGCTAGCATGCCCTTGTTCTGACCCACCCCAGGGATCACAAACGTATAGGAAACTGAAGCCAGCAAGCAGCAAACCAACTCTACCACAAACGTGAGTCTAAGAACAAAGAAGGGGCACGCGGAGTATTCAAGAGTAAGTATTCATTTAAACAAGGTCTCACCACTGTAGCCCTGGTTGGCCTACAGTTTGTTATGTAGATCAGGCTAACCTAGAACTTAGGTCTGCTTGACTATGCCTGAGTTCTGAGATTATAGGTGTGCTCCACCATGCCCGGCTTAGTGAGTACATTTAAGCCTCTATTTTATTCTTTTCCAAGGAGAAACCAGATGCCATAGAATCCCATACACAGACTGACAGCAGGCCAGCTCTTGAGGCATATGTGCAAGGTTGGGTTGTTTAAGGATCTATCTTTATTATTTTTAGTTATGTGTGTATAAGAGTGTTGGTACATGCACATGTGAGATCAGAGGTCTCCCCCTGGAGCTGGAGTGACAGGCAGTTATGAGCCACCTGGTGCAGGTGATTTAGGTGCTGGGAACGGACCCTCAGGTCCGACATAAGAACAGAGTACATCTTACCCACCGAATCATCGCTCCTGCTCCAAGATCTGAGTAACTTCAATTTCTTTCTTTTCTAAATGCTCCATCATAGCCAGTGTGACCTCCCTCAGTCTTGAAAACAATGGACATGTGGTTGCCATTGGCAGTGGAGACAGTAGCTTGAATTATTTATCCTTTGGAGCAAGCTCCATGGGAGTTTGCGTCCTATGCCAGAAACAGCAAGGGCAGAGAAGAAATACATTTCTCTTCCAACAGTGAATTGCTGCTGCCTGGGTGTCTTTATACATGTCATGGGGGAGAGGTGGAGGTTGGCTCAGGGACTACACAAGCTGCTCTTACTAAAATGGGACTTGTAAGGTGACAATTCAAGCATGTGATGTTGAGAAAATTTGACTTTCGGAGAAACACAAAATCATAATAAATTGCAGGTCTGGAGGGAAAGCCATGAATCATGTTGGCAGGCATACTGCCTCGTGGGCCTGTACCGTCAACACCAGCCCTCTCTCACACCTCTCTTAGCCCTGAGTCACCTGTCTTCATCTGCCAAGCGTATACTTCTCCCTGACGTTTCCCGAGCACAGTAGACGTCAGTACCCAGAGGCCAGGAGAAGTTTGCAGAGGACCCCGCACTTCCAGCTGTGAATGTTTCCCCCTGAGTTCTATCTTTGGTCAGCCTTAATTTAGGGAGGCCTCCCAGCTGGCTCTGCTCATTGCTTGGTCCAGGAAAGAAAAATGACCAGTTGGTCACTTTCTTTAAAGTCCTCTCATGTCTAAGTTGTACATGATGCGAGACTTGCTAGTGAAATGACTAATACGAGTGGTAGAAAAATTTAGGATCAGCCTAGATTTTTATTGGAGCTCCTGAAGGCAACCTATGGTTTTGTGGAAGCTTTGGTTAAGAGAACAGGCTTATTTTCTTTCTCTATAATCCAATGTGTCTTTTCGTATTCTTCCCCTACCCTTCCCTTGGTCCTCAGGAAGGGCATTTGGGCAAAAGCACAAAAAGTTAGATCCCAAAGGCTCCGATTTGCCATCCATGGTGGGAGTCCTAAGACACCACCTACTTGCTATGTGACAGCTAGTGAGTACTCGGAGGTCCTGCTTGGTCAGCTGGGCCCTACATTTACCACATGACTTTTAAAAGTAAGCAGCAGGCTCCAGTTCTACGTAGCAGTTGTAGAGGCTTAAGCCAGTCCCTTTAGTTTTGTGTACCTGTGCTCCTGATTTGCAGGAGCACAAATAAGCATGCCTTACTTTCACTAGAGTGGACTACATCAGCTAATGCAGATCACAAATGAAGCACAGCATCGAGCACAGCCATCCATACATTTCAGGCTTTCAAAATGGCGTGTCTTCTCCTCTTACATCTCCTGTCTGGACCAGCCCTGGGTGGAGAATGGGGAAGGCTGGTTTTCTAGGGCTAGACCTGGAGATTTGGGTTCCTAGTTGGATTTGGCTTGGAAACAAGACACTTTGAAGAAATGAGGAGTGCATTGACCCAGGAGTCAGTGGGACTGAGATTCTGACTGGTTCTGCACACACCCACGTACTGCGATCTTGGTAAGCTACTGACTGGAGAGTCTGGGTGGTGCCCTTGATGCTGAAGAAGCATGTGTGCATATCCTGACTTGGGAACCCTTTCAGCTCTGCAGTCTTAATAGATTTTCTCAAGCACACTGAGCCATTCCCAACATTGTCTCCAATGGGATTTTGTCCTGTCCTCCCTCCTCCCCCCAGTTGTTTCCCAGTGGTTTGTAACTCCCTGGAAAGGCTTTTTAAAAGAACAATAATTATGAATGCACATACAGAATTTTAAAGAGGACAGACAACCTAGCTGCTTTAAATGAGGATATGGGAAGCAAAGGGTTGAGACTTTTTGAGCCCCTACAAAATGTAATGTGTGTTGAGACCATCAGTGGGCATTATTTCTGATTGAAGATCCTCTTTAGCCCAGACATTCCCTTATGTAGATCAATCCCCCACAATTGCATACGAACCCCTACAGTACTCCATGGCAAACTGAATTGCTCCTCAGAACCTTATCTTTAGTACTTAGCAAACTGGCTTTATGCCAAGAGGGGAGGTGGCATCTTGGAAGACCACAAATATGCTAGAACCAGAATGCTTGAGTTCACATCATGGCTACTTGTATTTTAGACAAATTACTAAATTTCTTTTAACCTCTGTTTTGTTTTCTGCAGGACAGTAATCCTCATTCTACAAGATCATTATGAGCATCAACGAACTCATTTCTACTAGGGAAGCAAATACGTTGGCGTTTTATTGGTTTGTTTGTGTGTTTGTTTAGTAGGATCTCACTAGGCAGTCCAGACTGCCGTGGACTCACAAGTTTCCCTTCTCAGGCTTATAACCATGCGCTCCTGACACTTATACAAGCAACTCAATTAAACTCAAGCGGGCCATCCTCTTCCTCACGCTTACACTGCTGCTCCTGACAACCAGAGCTTACTTGTTTCATGTCTTGTTTTCTAATTGTGCTTGAGACTCCAGTAAGCCGAACTGCAGCAAGCCAAGTATAATGCTTTATAATTGAAAAATGCAAGCCAGATACTAAGTTTCACCATGGAGTCTTGTATGTAGGTGCCATTAACATTTGCCTTCAGTTCTCCCAGTTCCCTCCCCTGCCCTTTCTACCCCAGTCAGTCTCCCTCTGATTTCCTGTTGTATGTATCCCATGATCCTCTCTGGTTCCCAGTGCCCTTGAGATCATTTCCTCCCTTCTCATGATCCTCTTTCTGTTTTGTAACTTACAAACATGTATAGACATATTCATATACATGTGTAATTTAATATAAGGTTGCACACATGAGAGAAAACACTAGATATCCATATTTCTGAAACTGGTTTACTTTGCTTAACGTTCTAGTTCTCTTCATTTTCTTGTAAATGTCATTTATGATTTCATTTCCCTTCGTCCCTGCATAAGATTCCATTTTGCATATGCATTTTTAAAACTGTAATTAATTTTTGACAATTTGTACATATATAATGAATTTTGATTACGTTCACTTCCCCATTACCTCCTGGACTCCTTCCCAGGTAAACCACCTTTTACTTCCAAGATTTTTTTTTTGTTGGAAGAGGATGGCCCACTTGAGTTTAATTGAGTTGCTTGTATAAGCATGGTGGGGGTTACTGGGGCACGGGCAACTTACTAGTGTCAACACCACTGAAGTAACCATCTCTCTTCCCTCCAGCATCTGTTATCTCCCAGTAGCCCCTCCCCACCTGGGACAGAATGCTGATAGTGTCCTGTGTGGTTCAGGTGTTGGCTGCTGTGACTCCATGAGTGAGTGGGTCACATCTGGAAGAAAGCTCCCCATCACACTCCTCCCCATCCTCCAGCCCTTGCGTTCTGCCCACCTCCTCTTCCATGATGTTCTGAGTCTTGGAGGGGGTAAATACCTCTCATGTAGAGCGGAGCACTCCATGGTCACCTGTTCTCAGCACTTTCGCTAGCTATGTGGCTCTGCAGTAACCATTGCCCACAGCAAAATGAGGCTTCTCTGACCAGCGCTGACAGCGATACTAAATATTGGGCCAGTGGGATGTCTTAGCAGGTAATGGAGCTTGCTGCCAAGCGTGATGACTTGAGCTCAATTCCCAGGGCCCACATGGTAGGAGATAACTTATTCCCACAAGTTGTTCTCTGACTTTAATACACATGCCCTGGCATGTGTGCACCTCCCTACACATACAAATAATAAAATGTAAGAAGCCACAAATTCTTAGAAATCAACAGAATAACACGTACCTTTAGCAAAACAACAGTGGCTCTTCTCCTAGTGCCTTGTGGCTTCTTCAGCTGTGGGCTTTTGTCTAGGTCTAAATTTCTTCCTGTGGAACAGGCCCAAGTTGTCACTTACTGGACATTGGTCATGTCACTGTTGCACCAGGGGGCACTTTATTTTTTCACTGTAGTTGTTTAACACAAAGAAGCCAGCTGGGTAGGACTTTTGGTGACTACATTCTATTTATTAATCTATCGATATACATCTAGTTCAGCTCTATCTCTTGGCTTATATGAATCAGTAAATGTGGATGGGAAGGTATCTTTGTGGTGTGTTGTTGACTTAGAACCCTTCTGGTATGTATTCAGGATTAGTATAATTGGGTCAAGAGTAGTTCTAGTTTCAGTTTTTCTTCTGATACTGAAAAATATTTTTGTATGGGTGGGTGTTACCTGCCTAAATGTATATACCATATGCACATGCCTGGTGTCTATGGAGGTCAGAAGAGGATGCGAAGTTCCCTAAAGTTGGAGTTATAGATGGTTATAAGCCACCATGTGGCTGCTGGGAACTGAGCCCAGGTCTTCTGCAAGAGCAGTGCTTGTCTTAACTGGCGAAGCATCTCTCCATACTAACTCCCACAGTGGCAGGTTTGCTAGGAGTATACATGGAGCGTGCATGTGCACATGCACAGTGTTCATTTCTCCACATTCTTGCCAGGATTGTCATTTGGTTTCATGGTGATGGCCATTCTGGCTCGCATTGCCCCATGGTAAGGATGCTGAACGCTTACTCAAGTGCGTATCGCCCATCTGTGTGCCTTCTTTGAGAACGGTCTGCCCAGTCCATTAGCTTGTTTCCTGCTGGATGATTTGTTTTCCTGGTGTTTAATTTGTCCAGTTCTGTATATATAAAGATGTATAGCATCTTCCTGTTCTCTGGGTGCTGATGCTTGTTCTCTTCGCTGATCAGGAACTTGGTAATTCCCTATACTTCTAGTTGTCAGTTGTTGGCATGATTTGCTGTGCAGTTGGAGCACTGTTGAGAAAGTTTCTTTCTTTCTTTCTTTCTTTCTTTCTTTCTTTCTTTCTTTCTTTCTTTCTTTCTTTTTTTTCAAGACAGGGTTTTTCTGTATAGCCCTGGCTGTCCTGGAACTCACTCTGTAGACCAGGATGGCTTCAAACTCAGAAATCCACCTGCCTCTGCCTCCCAAGTGCTGGGATTAAAGGCATGCACCATCACCCGCCCAGCGAGAAAGTTTCTTCTATGCCTGTGTCCTGAAGTGTTCTGCTTCAGGCCTGGCTCTAAGATCCACTTTGAGCTGCTTTTGCACGGGGTTGGAGATCGGGGTCTTAGTCCTTCCTGTCCTCGTGCAAACCATTTCTCAGCACAGGTGTTTAGAGGGTCTCTTCCCTCCAGTGTATGTTTTTGACACCTTTGTCAAAAGATAAATAACTGTAGCTTTGTAGGGTGACTTCTGGGACCTCTGTTTGATCCCCTTGATTGCCAAGCCCAGTTTTTGAGCTAGTACCATGTTGTTTTTGTTACCATGATGCTATAATATGGTTTGAGATGTTTCTGATACCTCTAGCATTTTCTTCTTTCTGATAAGGATTTGCTTGAGATATCAGGGTCTTTTGTCCTTGTAGGAAGCTAAACTGCTGACCTACCAAAAGAATAAGTATAAAAATCTGAAGAAGAAAGCTCTTTCTCTCTGTCTCTCTGTGTCTCTGTCTCTCTCTGTCTCTCTCTGTCTCTCTCTGTCTCTGTCTCTGTCTCTCTGTCTCTGTGTCTCTCTCTGTCTTTCTCTCTGTCTCTGTGTCTCTCTGTCTCTGTGTCTCTGTCTCTGTGTCTCTGTCTCTCTGTCTCTGTCTCTGTCTGTCTCTCTCTGTCTGTCTCTCTCTGTCTCTCTCTTCCTGTTGTTTTGTTTGCTTGGTTACTTGCTTCCTTACCAAAAAAAAAAAAAAAAAAAAAAAAAAAAAAAAAAAAAAAAAAAAAAAAAAAAGCAGAACCAAACCTTTCTGCTTCTGGAAGCCTGGTCTCCTTTTCTTTATATTGAATACTCCCTACTTCCTGGGTCCATCTAGCTTAGAATTTCTTCAGGCTAAAATAACTTGGACTTCATTTCGTCTTTGTAGGCCCATCTAGCTACTTGTTAACAAGTAGTTCAGGGTGTGTGTTCATGCCCAGAGCCAGGCAGCTGATTCACAAAGCTCCGCAGCATCCCCAGGCTCTCCTGAGAGGGGCCCGCTCACTGCCAAGCTCTCTACACGTTAGTCCAACTTGAATTTTTCAGTAGGGGGATGAAGAGGTTGGAGTCTGAGACGCAGGGCAGACCGCAGTTTTCTCCTCATGTGTGCTCTTCAGATCTAGATATTAGAATTTGAGAGAGGCAGTGACAAGGTCACTGTGGTTCTAAGTCGTGGAGAAATCCTGTCCCTTTAAGAAGCCTTGTCATTCAATCCTTGAATATCCCATCAACAATAGCAAAAGGGCAGGTGAAGAAACTGTTGAGGATATTTAAAAAGGTGCCTTTTTTTTTATTTTTTATTTTTTTTATTAGATATTTTCTTTATTTACATGTAAATTTCTCCCTTCCCAGTTTCCCCTCTAAAAAACAAAGAAACAAACGAAAACAACAAAAACAAACCCCAGCTGCCTCCCCACTCCCCATGCCTGCCACCCCACCCTCTCCTGCTTATAGGCCCTGGCATTCCCCTACACTGGGGCACAGAACCTTCACAGGGCTGAGGTCCTCTCCTCCCATTGATGATCGAATTTGCAATCCTCCACTATACACACGCTGCCAGAGTGGAGTACTACTCAGCTATTAAAAACAATAAATTTATGAAATTCTTAGGGAAATGGATGGAGCTGGAGAATATCATCCTGAGTGAAGTAACTCAATCACAAAAGAACAAACACGGTATGCACTCTCTGATAAGTGGTTATTAGTCCAGAAGTTTGGAATACAGGAAGAACAACCCACAAACTACAAGGAACTCAAGAAGAAGGAAGACCAAAAAGGTGCCTTTTTGTTCAAAGGCATCTCTTGTTTCCCTGTGTGGAGGCTGATTTTAAAAAGGTCACACAACGGTTTGAGCGAGGATGGCCTCCAGGTGGCGCTTCAGCACAGAGAATGGCGGCAGAGGGCGCTACCCAGGCCACCATTGCTCAGGGATGCCCTTACGTAAGGGGATTCACGGGAAATCCGGCTTCTCCGGTTGCACAATGGAGGAGAGGCCTGGCCTTTGTCACGGCTCAGACTGTAACTCAAAATCTGTCCGAGGCGGTTCAGGGCTCAAAAGTTCTAGGCCGCTGCCAGGATGAAGCCCAGGGCAGCTTGGCCTTTTGGGAGGAAGAGGCCAGAGCTCCAGGCTTTGTCCTCGGAGGCTGGAGTCCGTGCTCTGGGCTCCCAGCCCAGGATGAGCTCGCAGCTTGGCCCTCTGTGGTCCTCAGACAATGCATTCTGATCCAAGGCTGTGGTCATGCCTTGTGTCCTCTCGCTTCCTCGATTCTTCTCCCTTCTCCCTCCTCTCCTCACCCTCTCCCCACACCCCATTCTCACCTTATGCTTTTTTATAAATCAATTGCTCTGCGTGATCTCATTTGCAGCTCCCACTCCCAGGGTAGAGGGACAGGTTGGGGCCATCTCTCTGTCCACAGAGAAGGCTCCTCCCCATGCCTGTCACCACTCGCAAGTACTGAGCGACTTGGGCAAACACTGAATTCAACTTGGTGGTTTGAGAGCTTGGCACTGAGGAGTGCTCGAAACTATTTCCAGCATGAAGAGATATTTACAGATGAGAAGCTGGTTGGAGGAGCAGTGGGTCCATGGACTGTGTTCTAGAGGTCAGGGCCTCAGATGAGAACCACCGACAAGGCTGCATGAGGCGCTAGTTAGAGTGGTTACAGTCAACTTCTGCAGGCAGAAGAACAGCATGCACAAACCCTGGGGCCTGGTCTCCATGCCTGGCAGACATCATGAAACTTCTCCAGTTAGACCCTGGAGTACCAGTCTATAGGGGACATGTGACAATATGGATGAAACGGAATGGGTGGTATGTATGAGGGCTCATTTAAAGCACGGAGTGCATGGGCACTCTGAATCTACTTATCATAAGCCTTCTGTCCTCACTGAGCATGCCCTGGAGGGGAATTGTCCTTGTAGCTATTACCTATCCTGCCCCCAGTGGATCATGGACCAGCTCTTTGGTTTTTGTTTGAATGTACATATTTTCAGGCATTTAGGACTTGAGGCAGACTAACAGGGTTCCAGTCCCAGCTGTGCCTTTTACTTGCTGGATGGCGTTGCATGGGTCATTTAACCCCTTTATGCCTGCTTCTTATCTGTTTGAGTGGTAATATGATAATAACAGGATAAATAAAATTTCAGGAGCTAATACACAGAAAAACGTGTGTGTGTGTGTGTGTGTGTGTGTGTGTGTGTGTGTGTGTGCCTGCATGGATGCACTCACATATACTTTACCACTGAGACCCCTACCCATGTCGCAGCTGTCTCTCTTTAGTTATCCTGTACTTGAGAACTGGTTTGGTTCACCCCGGGGTGGGGTGGGGGTTTCATCAACCTTGTGTAAGATTCCCTCAGATCAGCTGCCAGACTCTCACCTTTCTCCCATTCAGTTATAACGTTCTCATGGACTGGGGGAGAGGAAACCACTAGAAACAGACTGGTTTTGTGATTTTTTTTTTTCTCTGACAGAGGCACTGACCTCTTCATCTTCGGCCTCTCCAGGGGTCCAGCGGAGTTCAAAGGCTCTCTTCTCAGTACTCAGGCTCACTCTATAGAGTCCAGCAGTTGTTCAGTACCAACTCAGGGCAGACAGGAAGGAGGAGACCTTTCAGATGATCACGCTAATGAGTACAGAAGAGTTGATCTGGACAACATCCTGTGGAGTGCAAGGCTTAAGTCTTCTGACTGAGCGTGGAGATCGCCAAGGAGATGTGATCAGCCTGAAACAGAAAGTGGGGTGGGTAGGAGAGGAGAAACTGTAGCTGCAGCTGCTCGCTATCAGCCAGAAGCATCATTTTCCATTGCTCAGGGTTCTGTGGCTCAGGCCAGGTTGAAAGCCTCGCCACTGCTCTGGGTCTCTCTCTAGTTTTAGAGCCTCTTAGGTACCTATCTGTATGGCTCACTGGGCCTGTGTGTGGGACTGAACTGAGGAGGAGAAAAGCAGAGCTGGGGAGTAGTCTTCAGAATGCGCTCTCCGCCCTGCCCCCAGCTCCTGCCCAGTCCTGACTGAAATAGCTCAGGTTGGTGGGAAACTTGCTCTAGAGCTGAAGAGGACCTTGATCTGATCTTCCCACCTTTACCTCCTAGTACTGAAACTCCAGCTGTGCACAAACCACACTTGTTTTATGTGGTGCTGAGGATCGAACCCAGGATGTTGTGATTGTTAGTTGGGCAAGCACTCTTACCAACTGAACCATACTTTCAGCCCTTTAGGGTAGGGCCTTTCTCTCTCTCTCTCTCTCTCTCTCTCTCTCTCTCTCTCTCTCTCTCTCTCTCTCTCTCTCTCTCTCTCCCTCTTTCTTTTTGAGACAGAATTTCTCTGTGTAACAAAGCCCTAGCTATCCTAGAACTTGCTCTGTAGATCAGGATGGCCTCAAACTCATAGAAACCCACCTTCCTCTGCCTCCTCTGCCTCCCAAGTGCTGGGATTAAAGGCATGTGCCACCACAAGTAACTTGTAATGGAAACTTTTTTTGACTATAGCTGTCTTATTCCAATTCTCATGCCAAATGAGACTTCTAAAAGAAGCAGGGTGGTGGTTGTGCATACCTTCCTTGAATCTCAGCACTTGCTCAGGAGGCAGAGGCATGCGCATCTCTATGATTTCCAGGGCAGCCTTGCCTACAGAGCGAGTACCAGGCTAGTCAGGGATACACAGAGAAACCCTGTCTTAAAAAAAAAAAAAGGGAAAAGAAAAGAAGGAAATCTAAAATAGCACATCCACGGCCTGGATTATCCAGCGGGAAGGGATCAGAGTAGACAGAATGTAACCGGATGCTACTCTAGGGTTCCACGAGGGAGAGGAAAAGAAAACCCTTGGTGCTTGCCTAGTAAACACATTAGCCGTTAACCAGCGGGGCTGTGGTGGCCCTGCTGTGTTCTTGAAAGAACTCAAATCCGAAACCAGAGACTTAGCTCGCTGGGGGTTTGGAGCCTATGTAAATGATTCAAGGACCAGATACCAGGTCCCTAGGAAGCCGTGAACCTTTGATCTCTCTATCCGTCCTGGAATCCTTTGTGTTAGAGTTTTAGCTTTGATCCTGCCGAATGTCTGTTCTCACCTGAATGTAAATGCATGCCTGTGCTTATCTGGTATATATGTTCCGTGTTCACTAAGTAAAGTTGCACCTTGATGAGAAACGTCTCTTGGTGTGTGCGTCCTTTTCTCTGCCTTCCCCATACTGCAGGTCTCCCACATTCCCGGTTCGTGGAACCCCACGCAGGTAGGAGCTGCGGGACGGCATCCTACACGGGGCCACCGATGGTAAGCAGGAAGGAATGCCTCAAGCACCTGCACACCCTGACCGATGGATATTACCTTGTGTTGAGAAGGATTCTGCGTGTGCCTGTCGCCTGACCACTTGACGCTCAGGGGCAAGTGCTCTGACGGCCATGCCCATCACAGGTGCAGAATGGGGAACTGCCCGGAGAATGGTGGGTATGTACCTGCTCTAATGGGAAGAGGAAGCTGTTTATAAAGATGGGTGACTGGTTAAGGATGCTCATTTAATTAACTCACAATGGGCAGTGAGCAACAGCACAGGGAGGTAGGCTCCAAAGGACCTTGAAGACGTAGGGGAACATTGATGCTCCAGGTCCCTATTAAAAACACTCAGATGGAGATGACAAGGAGATGCTGGCTCTGGAGTTTAAGACCTGGGCAGACCCTAGAAAAGAGAGAGAGAAGCTACTGTAAGTAGATGGAAGGGCAGGGAGAGTTTCCCTCCCTGAGCTCCACATCGCTCAGCACCCCTGACATTTTAAACGTTTTGCCATGAAAATCAGGCAGTGATAGGATTCCATCAACCTAGGGAATCCTATAAAAAGAATCCAAAAAAGCTTACTGAGCCCAAAGTGGATCTTTCATTATTTATTTGAAGCTATTAACGGTGCAAAAAAAAAATCACAGTTACATTTTCATACTATACAATATCCTTTATTCATCTCCTGGAAGTGATGATTGGCCTCAAGGAGGTGTAGAAGAGGAATGAGCTGAGATTCCGGTTCTCAAAGGCCTTGAAGAACAGGGGAGCAGCCTGGTTTTGCCTGGGAGGTAGACAACTCCTGGGCAGAGGACATGGGGTGAAGGTCAGCTTAGGAAAACCACTGTGGGTACTGTGAAGGAGAGGATGAAGGCAGGAGAAACTGGAGGTCAGAAGAGGACTAAGGAATTGTGTGGTCTAGGTAAGAGGTATTAACAAGGCTAGAGATACAGCTGAGTGGTTAGAATGCTTCTTAGCATGTGTGAAGCCCGAGGTCCATTTCCTAGTGATGCTTAAACGGATGCATGGTGGCACATGCTTGTGATCCCAGCACTAGGAAGGTAGAGGCAAGAGGATCAGAAGTTCAGGGTCATCCTTGGCTACATAGGGAGCTCAAGGCCAGCCTAAGCTCCTTGAAACACTTAACGAATGTTACAATAAATAAGCATAAGAGATGCTAACCAACATCATGGGGGACAGTTACGACGATGGAAATAGAAAAGCCAAGAGGCAGGAGAGACTTGCCATTGTCTTCAAGAGCTTTTGGGCCCTGAAATTGGACCTCCTGGGAAAGGTGCAAGCTTTCCTCACAGCCTTTAGAACAAAAGCAGCACTGGGGGAAGGCAAAGAGCTGAGCTGAGGTATTTGATGAGATAGAAGAACATCTTCTTCCCATGCTGGGCCAGGCCACAAGTGGGCTCTTTACAGGCAAGTGGCTCTCATCCCTGACTGAAAGACAGGCCACTCAAAGCTGCTCTCTGCTGTATGAGAACAGCATGATTTTTCCTGGGAATCTGGATGTCAGTGGAAGCCTTGGAACGTCTCTAGGCGGTGGCTTTCAAACCTGACTGAATAGCATCTAGGAGGTGTGGGGTTCGGTCCCCAGCCTCAAGCACGTATGCATTGTCCCTCACGTACAAAGAACACCTGAGCATCCCAGACTCTGATGAGCTCAACAAGATGCTGATGCCTCCCTCTGTTTCCAGAGAGCTGGAGTTGAGCGGGGGACCCGCATTCTGTGATGTTTGGAGGCGATTAGAAGGCAGGGTCAAATCCCTTTCACTCATGACTCTCTTCACATGAGAACAAACTGGGGGTCAGAGAGGAACAGGGTTTTATTTAAGTCACTCTGGCAAAAATCCCAGCCTCAGAGCTTAGGTCAGAATCTCTTGGCGTCAGGCTTCCCAGACACACCATAAACTAATGGCTGGTCCTACTGCTATTATTATTAGGTCTAGGCGGAGGGGTGCATTATGGCAGAAAAGACTTGGAAACCTAGTCTATCACCCAGGAAGACCTAAGATGAACAAGAGAGTGGTGAGGGAAAGTTAATGCGTACCAAGCACTTCTACCCACCCATAGTCTGCTGTTCGGCTTTGTTTCAAGGTCATTTTTGTCCCACACACTCAGAAGGGGCCTTTTCCCTCCAGTTTTCCAAGTAGCCATCATATGGGGTGGGGACAGAGAGTCTGTCACCAGGGGTTGCCCAGGGTCAAGTCCCGCTAGGCTTCTTTCTGGGAATTGAACCTGGGACCCCTGCATCTCTCCAGCCCCAGGAACAGGCTTTCTGATCCCATCTTCATTCGCACTTTGATAGCAACAGTAGCTAGTATTTATGGAGTGGTTGCCATTCGCTACCCATCTGAGCTCATTTCATAATCCCAGGGGCCACTAGCATTTCTGTTCCTATTTTACATGTGTGCTGATCAGTTTTTGTCAAACTAGTCACAAACTAAAGTCATCTTGCAAGAGGGGACCTCAGTTGAGGAATCGCCTCCATCAGATTAGCATGTAGGAAAGTCTGTAGGGAATTTTCTTACTTAAAGGTTGGTGTGGAAGGGCCTGGCCCACTGTGTGTGGTGCCACCACTGGGCAGGTGGTCCTGGGTTGTATTAGAAGGCACATCGAGTAAACCATGGGGAGAAAGCCAACAAGCAGTGTTCCTCCATGGTTCCTGTCAGTTCCTGCCTCCTCCAGGTTCCTGCCTTGGCATCCCTCAAAGGTGGACAGTGAACGTGCAAGCGAAATGAGCCCTCCTCCAGCCTCAGATCGCTTTTGGTCAGTGTTTTATGACAGTGACAGAAGCACACCAGGACAAGCTGTTTCTGGTTTTCCTGACTAGCATGAAAAAAAAATGCTACCTTGAACACTGGGGTCCTTGATTTTACCTGGGTCTATGTTGTAATTGCTCTCGGGACTGTACCTCAGAGAAGAGCTGCTGAGTCACTTGGTGTGGCTGGAACTCTCGAGTGTCAACAACAGGAACTGCCTCTCAATAGAGGACATTTACCAGCAGTATCATGGAGGCTTCCAGAATCTATAAAGAGAAGCTAAGGGATGGGCCTAGAAAATGGATAAAAGCCCCAGAATGTTCCGTGGCCAGGCAGGGGAGTGGATGGAGATGAGCCCTTCACTGGCCATCATCAGCACCTTAACAACAGGCAGGTTAACAAGAACAGAGTGTAATGAGTCGGGTTATAGTTTGATGGGACATAGGAGTCCTCAGACTGATGACCCAAAGCCCAGGGCAGGATCTAACAGTGATCAGTCACACCCGAGTTCCCCACATGGGTCCTGGATGTCTACATTCTTTCTGGCTTCTCTGTGCATCCTTTTGTTTTCTTACATTTTCCAAGATGTTTTGGGACCTTAGGGCTTTCAACTAAAGAAGGTAGGTCAGAGAGTTTTTGACTTCTGTGTTCAGTTTTTAATTGACACATTGCATGTACTCATGAGCTACAACGTGGCTGTGATTTTTCAGTGTCGCTGCACAATGGGCTATGATTGGATCAGGATGACTGGTGTATCCATCACCTCAGACAGCTCCCATTCCTCAGTGTGGGAACATGCGAAATCCTCCCACTAGCTACTTGCTAGCCACAGTTAACCCTGGATGCTATAAGACATTAGCAGTGATTCCTCCCCTCTGGCTGCAACCCTCTGCTCATTAACCACTCTCTCTGCCTCTCTGCTCAGGCTCTGGACCTTTGCATCTCTACTGCATTCAGCCAGTATATGATACAACACACAGTGTCTTTCTTTGCTTGGTTTATGTCACTTAAACTTCCAATTCCACCCATGTTGGGTGAATAACACAATTGTATTCCTGTTTATGGTCAAATAATATTCTATTGTGTGTTTACTTTTTTTTTTTTTTTTTTAAGAACAAGGTTTCTGCTGGGCAGTGGTGGCACACGCCCTTAATCCCAGCACTTGAAACCATGTCTTGAAAAACAAAACAAAAAAACAAAACAAACAAAAAAAAAACCAAGGTTTCTCTGTGTAACCCCTAGCTGTCCTGGACTTAATTTGTAGACCAGGCTGGCCTCAAACTCACAGAGATCCGATGCCTCTGCTTTCCAAGAACTGGGATTCTTGGCGCATAGCACCATGTCTGACTACCACATGTTCCTATCTATTTGTCTGTTACTGGGCACCTAGGCCGATCCTACCTCTGCTGCTATGAATTGCTGCCATATAACTCTGAAACGCAGACTCTTTGTTGGGCTGATTTCAGTTTATCCTGATTTATACTCAGTAAGAGCTTTCTGGGTCACGTTGGAGCTATGTCTCTTGTTTCCTGAGGCATCTGCACACACACATCTCTGGTGGCCTCGCTCCCACCTGCCGTGCACAAGGCTCTCCTTGCTCTCCATTTCCACTAACATTTGTTACCTTTGTCTTTTTAATAATTGACATCCTATCAGGGCGGACTTGATGTCCCATTGTGTGTGTGTATGTGTGTGTGTGTGTGTGTGTGTGTGTGTGTGTGTGTGTGTGAACATGAGCACAGGAGCCTGCAGAGGTCAGAGGGAGCCAGGTCCCCTAGGGCTAGGGTTTAAAGGCAGCTGTAAATCACTATAGGTGCTGGGAACTGAACCTCTGCAAGAGTCATCTCTCCTCTCACCCCTAACTCTGGGGTTTTGCTTGTGCCCCCTGGTGACTGTTTTCTTTCCATGTGACTGTTGACTCTCTGTATATCTTCTTTGGAGAAATCTAGTTAGGGCTTGGCCCCTTTTTAACCGGTTTATGATTTTTGTGTGGGTTCTGTTTTCTCTTGAGTTGTTTGAATTCCTTACTTATAGTGTTAGAAAATGCCTGCCCCGCCCCCTGTTCTTTTTGTGGGAGGCATCAGTTTTCTCTTTCTCTGTCTCAGTTTTTGCCCCAGGGTGGGCAGAGTTGCAGCCAAAATCCTCTTTGCTCCTGTCCCAAAGTGTTCCCCTATTCCTGCTTTTGATTTATTTATTTTACTTTTAAATCTTTAATCCATCTTGAGTTGATTTTTTTAAAAGTGTTCTTCCTTGCTTTTTTGTTTGTTTGTTTAAGATTTACTTGTTTATTTTATGTATATGAGTACACTGTTTCTGTCTTCAGACACACCAGAAGAGGGCAACAGCTCTTATTACAGATGGTTGTGAGCCACCATGTGGTTGCTGGGAATTAAACTCAGGACCTCTAGAAGAGCAGTCAGTGCTCTTAACCTCTGAGCCATCTCTCTAGCCCATGAGTTGATTTTTTTTTACACAGTGAGAGATGGGAACCTAATTTCTTCTGTATATGGATGTCCAGTTTACCCAGCACCATTATGAAAGAGAACTTTCATTTTCTAGATGTTACATGGGCAAATCCATGGGTTCTAGTTCTCTGTCTCACTGCACGGTATCTATATGGGCTATCACTTTGCTGTTTGACTACTCTAGCTTTGCAGCATGTTTTGGAGTCAGGAGTTACAATGCCTTCAGCTTTGCTCTTTCTAGATAAGATTGCTTTGGAATTTTGGGGTTGGGGATTCCATATGTAAATCCCCCTTCTCTGTCTCAGCCTCCCCACACCCCTGTACTGGAGATCGAATCTATTGCCTCATTATGCTGGGCAGATGCAGGTGCAGGTGCTGGACTACTGAGTGACATCCCAGGTCCCCTTTCGCTCTCTTTCTGTTTGTTTGGAACACCACAGGTATTCTGATGGACATTATGTGGAATTTGCAGATCACAGTCAGAAGTGTGGACAGTTTCACAGGATGAACACTTCCAGTCTACAAACATAAGAAACCTTCTGTTTTTCTATGTGCATTCTTTTCATTTTCTTTCATAGAGTCTCTTGACTTTGTTTTTTTCTCTCTCTCTTTGGACTATAAAATTCCTTCCCCCACCCCAAATCAATACTTTTTAAAATCACTTTTTTCTAAGTGGGTCTGTGACAAATGTATTCAGTGACTAGTGTATTTAACTCCTCTTACACGGACAGGATTAAAAGCAAGCCCATCCCATTCATGCCTCAGAGTAGTAACAAGTGTTGGATTCTTTGGGAATATAGAAATTTTCTTGCTGTTTTAGTATGCAGAGTTGAATTCATGTATCTACCACAAACACACACACACATACACACGCACCATATACATACAACCCCTCCCAGAGAGAGAGGGAAAGAGAGAGAGAGAGAGAGAGAGAGAGAGAGAGAGAGAGAGAGAGAGAGAGAGAGAGAGAGTTTAAACTGGGAAAAATGAATTTACACCTTGTCTTAGTCAGGGTTTCTATTCCTGCACAAACATCATGACCATGAAGCAAGTTGGGGAGGAAAGGGTTTATTTGGCTTACTTCCACATTGCTGTTATCACCAAAGGAAGTCAGGACTGGAGCTCAAGCAGGTCAGGAAGCAGGAGCTGATGCAGAGGCCATGGAGGGATGTTCTTTACTGGCTTGCTTCTCCTGGCTTGCTCAGCCTGCTCTCTTATAGAGCCCAAGACCTCCAGCCCAGGGATGGCACCACCCACAAGGGGCCCTACCCCCTTGATTACTAATTGAGAAAATGCCCCACAGTTGGACCTCATGGAGGCACTTCCCCAACTGAAGCTCCCTTCTGTGATAACTCCAGCCTGTGTCAAGTTGACACACAAAACCAGCCAGTACACACCTCTCATGACTCATGCCCTTTACCTACATTCTGACCTTCCACCTCACCTAATAATATCCTATTTTCTAAGTTTTAGGCTATACCCATACTTAATACCTGTTCACATATATTCATGTATATACTCTAGGCTATAGCTCATATATATATGAGGAAGAATTATCTTTTCTTTTCCTTTTTGGTCTTTGGAGTTTTGTAAGACTGTCAAGTCTTAGCTTACCGGGGACCCCCTGAATGAACCACATGGAGCCTGAATTGATGCAAGAGGAATTTATTGTTCTAGTGCACTGGGGTGGTCCCAGACCTGAAGGAGAGGCAGTGACCCGGCACAACTTGTTCAGTGAGCTTTTATACAGTTTTCAGGGCAGCAGCCATTAGGCACAATGTGATTGGCAGAACAGTGTGACTTTTTAAACTGATTGGTCTTCAGGGAATGAGGTGGCAAGGACTTCCCTTGTCTGAAGGTGGGCAATGGTCCGTCCTGCAGAATGTGTTCCCACCCTGTGGTCTGAGGAATGTTAATTAGCCTCTCCCTTCCAGAGGGGCAAGTGTTCCATGACCTTCCCAAAGTTCCTGAGCTGACCTTTTCAGTTTAAGATTATACTCTCTTAATGTTATGCTTTTGAGATCCATTCATTTCCTGGATCTCAAGTTTCATGTTCTTACAGCTGAATAATACTCTATTTTGTACACGAACCCCATTTTCATTTACCGTTCTTCTGCTGATGGACATCCAGGTTGGTTGCAGTTCCTTTCGAGAGTAAATACAGCACCAGTGAATGTGTGCACATGCAAATATCTCTGAGGTAGGACATGGAATTCTTTTGGCACAACCACCTACCTAGGGATGGTAGAAGTTGGTTATATGGTAATTCTATTTTCCTTTGTTTTGGAGACTCCGATCTGATTCTCACAGTGGCTGTTTCAATTTGCCCTCCCACTGGCAGCAAACCAGGCTTCCTCTTTCCCCACATTCTTACCAACATTTGTTGTCGGATGTCTTTTTGTATTTTAAGGTTTTATCTTATGTGTATTTTGCCTATGTCTATGTATGTGTGCCACATGCGTGCCTGGCTTCCATAGAGAACAAAAGAGAGCAACAGATCCCCTGGAACTGTAGTTACAGATGGCTATGAGCTACCATATGGGGGCTGGGACACAAACCCAGGTCCTCTGCAAGAGCGGCCATCGAGCCATCTCTCCAGTCCTGAGGTCAGCCTTTACATGAAAGAACAGAGAATGGAGTAGAGAAATATTTTTAGATTGGCTTTGGGGAGAGTGGGTTCTGGTTTCCACAGCTTCCCCAGGAGGCACTGAAGGGGAAGAAGGAAGAGGGCAGGAGAAAGTCAGGACAAAGCTCGATCAGAAGGGTTTGAGTCCTGGAGGTGATCAGGCTGTGATCCTGGGAGAAACGCCAGTTGCTCACTGCCACAGCTGGCCTTCCGGAGCAATCCAGCATCTGGGAGGGGGCATGCACTTGGACCAGCTTTATGCCCTCCACTTCCCTGCCTTGTGTCCGGCAAATCGCAGGGGTGGGGGGTGCAGGAAGAGAAACAATCTGATCCTTCCGGCCGCTGCAGAGGGGAAGCTTTACACACTGGGCAGTTTCCTCAGAAGGGAAATGACCTGTGGTTGGAGCAATGCTGCACAGCCTGAAGGACATCTGCTCCAGCAGGGCCTTGGGAGGAGGAAGAGGAGGAGGAGGAGAAAGGGGAGGAGGAGGAGGAGGAGGAGGAGGAGGAGGAGGAGGAGGAGGAGGAGGAGGATCAACAGGTCGGCATGAGGGGCTCGCAGAGCCACTGCAGACGCTGCTCCTGCCTCTCCAGCTGCAAGAGCATAGAGTTCTCTGTCCCTTGCAGCCACAGGCCTCTTTCTGGGACTGCATGTAAAGGTCAGCTAGCCACACTGAGGGAGACAGGGACCGCGAAGAGGACTGTCTGACAGGGGCCTTTCAGCTAAAGCATGCGATTCTCAACTCCTTTTCTCCAGAGTTGTTTTGAAGTGGAATGGAGGTTGGAGGAGCCCAGCACAGACTCCTCTAAAGTGTAAAGGATTATTATTTTCCCCCAACAAGCTCTTGTAAAACCACGACAGTAAACGAACAAACAAACAGCTGTTTTCTCAAAGGTTTTACCATCCCAGGCTCCCGTTTGGCCTAAGTTTTCTCAGTGTTCTCTATACTCGGCAGCCGGGTGGGTGTCTGTGGGAGGTAGGAAGGAGAGGGTGGTGCTTTGAAACAGAACTGGGTCAAAGCTGGTGCTTAACCAGTGTGTAGATGGTGGAGCTCTGAGGTTCCTTCCCCCTGGCTTCTGGAAGAAGTCCTGGAGAAACTGTAGGAGGGAGGGAGAGCGGCCAGACGCCAGATGTTTTCCCAGGCACTCCCCGCGCCCGTTTCTGCTCACTGTGGGTCCTTGGAGGTGAGGGAGATTGCCCTGTTCTTTTTTTAGCAGAGAGTGAAGTCCTCTGCTCTGTTGGTGTAGATCTCAATTTCTCCCATCAGACCTCAGGTACCAGGCATGTGCAGGGCAACTTGCCAGCATTCAAGATAAACACAGAAACTTTCCCATTTGGCATTTGAGCACCTGAAGTTCAAACAGAGCTTAGAGAAGGTAGATGAAAGGGCATAGCTTGTGTAGGTTAACTCCAGATATTGTTTTTTCTCCTGGGAAAGGGAGCTATGATGTAAAAAGCCACGTTTGTCCTATTGGATATACTTGAGATGAATTTTTTTCTTACATTTATTCATGGGGCAGAGAAGGAAAAACCATAGGTTCTCATACCATGACACAATGGAGAGACTAGAGGACAACCCATGGGACTCTATTCTCTCCTTCCACCATTTGGGTGCCAAGGGATTGAACTCAGGTCTTCAGGCTTGGCAGCAAGCACCTTTACTGGTTGAACCATCTGACTGGTCCCACATTTGGTATGTATGAGAACCAAGGATATTTTTGAATGACTCTTAAGAAATCTGTTATGCTGGGAGAGTTGCAGATGTCAAGGGCTGAGCCAGTTGATGTAGAGTAGAGAAGACTTTTGTCTGGGACCCTTTTGTTTTTCAAGTAACAAACATGATTTTTTAAAATAATAATTATGAATAGTGTGTGTGTAGTGTGTGTGAATATGGGCATATGCATGTCGTGTGTGTATGTGTGTGTGTGTGTGTGTGTGTGTGTGTGTAGAGGGCAGAGAACAACTTTGTTATTCAGGGACCAAAGCTATTGCACTATCACTCCAGTCCCCACAAACAATGCTTTAGAGCAGTTTGGGGATGGGGTGTGAGTTGGTGGCAGAGGAGTTACACCCAACCCAGTCCCCACATGTGGACAACTTTCCATAGGCACCCCATGTTAGAGTGTCCCATTCATTACCATTGGTGGGTTTACACTGCTACATCAGTTACCGGAGGCCAGAATTTGAGCTTATTCATGGTGCTGTTCACTTTAGGACTCCTTTAAGGTTGGTCTCAGTAAGATCCTAGAGAGCTGAGCTTCTTAAACTGAGTCACTGTCCCGAAAGGAGTGAGTAACTGGGGTACTGAAAAATCTGGCCAAAGCAAAAGATTTCTGAATGTATCAAAAGCAAAAATCCATTCAGAAATCCAACTTGGGGTGGATCTGAGGTGTTCCTGGGAGGGCATATGGTGCCACATCACGTGACAATGGACATGGACAACAGCAGGTTCCCTGTGATGCTCTCTGGCCAGGAAACACCAAGGGCTGCCCCAGACAACTCTGCTCAGACTCAAGGCCATTATGTTATGAATTGCAGTGTGAAGTTTTCTGCTCTTGGAGAAACAAATGGTTTAATTACAGAGAAGAGACTGGAGGTATTCCCACTGCCATTGCCCAGCATATATGGATCAGGGGCAAATATCACTGGATTGTGTTGTATTGGGATGTTTCTTTGGAAAGCTTTCTGTCTTGGGTTTGGGATTAGGAAAGAATTTCCAGCAATTTTTGAAACCTTGGTTGTATGGCAGTTAGTATGCATAATATTTATGCAAAGTGACATTCTTAGCATTGATTATAAAATCAAAATATCAGTGAACTCTGAAAAACCTTCATGTTCTCTCTTATGCAGTATCAAATATTTGGGTAAAGATTTAATCCTCTATGTAAAAATAAATATGCATATTCTCTCATTGGTGTGCAAATTTGATTTAGTCTTTAAATTATAAAATAATATAACTCAAATAATTTTTTAAATACATTTATGATTTACTATTAGTAATTGATTAATTTACCTGTTTTATATACAAATATACTCAGAGTCGCATGAAAATTTCTTCTGGAAAAGCAGTCATGATTGGAGAAGGTTAGAGATGCCATGATAGAGAGTTCTTCCCTCCCCAGTGGCCAGCATGGTTCTCAAGAAAGGCTGCCAGGGGCCCGGGAGATGGCTTGGTGGTCAAGATCTTGCTGCACAAGCATGAGGCTCAGAGTTCAGAACCCTAAAGCCCACGTAAATGCTGGATGGGCATGGATGTAATTTGTTCCATCCTCAAAGGAGAAAATAGGGAGATCCCCAAAGCAAGCTGCCTAGGAAGACTGGTTATATCAGTGAGCTCTGGGTTTGATTGAGAGGTCCTGCCTCAATAAGGTGTAAGGGGACATCAACCTCTTATCTCCATGTACACACACACACACACACACACACACACACACACACATACATGTGCACACACATGTGAAGAATGGAAAAAAAAAGAGTAGTTTTACCATCCTCAAGGGATATGTTCTAAGAGGATGTAGCCAGTGGATACCTGAAACCTATATATGTTATTTCTGGTTCCACATATTTATGATAAAATTTAATTTATAAATTAGACTAGATAAGAGACAAGAAGACCTTTAATCCCAGCATTTGGGAGGC
This sequence comes from Mastomys coucha, assembly GCF_008632895.1. Taxonomy (NCBI): domain Eukaryota; kingdom Metazoa; phylum Chordata; class Mammalia; order Rodentia; family Muridae; genus Mastomys; species Mastomys coucha. The sequence goes on along the minus strand of NW_022196898.1, from coordinate 52,408,799 downwards.
AGAGGCAGGCAGATTTCTGAGTGTGAGGCCAGCCTGGTCTACAGAGTGAGTTCCAGGACAGCCAAGGGGGTGTGCGGGTGGGGAAAGAGATAAGAAGACCTAATAATAATATGGACCAATTATTACACTGTATTATAATAGATATCCTCTCTACCCACCCTCCTTAACACATCTTATTTGGGCCAATGAATGGCTCAGAAGGCAAAGACTCTTCTTGCTACCAAACTTAAGGACTTGAGTTTGACCACAGAACCCACCCAGGAGGGTTGTTCTCCGGCAGGCAGGTTGTCTTCTGAACTCCATTCGTATGCTGTGGCTGCACCACACAGATCAACTGCCCAGATGGTCTACTTGATATTATGTGTTTGGGTGTTTTGCCAGCATGTATGCCTGGTGTCCTGTGCATGCAGGGTTCACAGAGGCCGAAAGAAGCCACTGGACGCTGTGGAGCTGGGTTTACAGAAGGTTGTGAGGCACTGTGTGGGTGCTGAAAATCAAACCCAGGTCCTCTGCAAGAAGGACTAGCATTTCTAATGTCTGAGTCATCTCTCCAGCCCCTTCTTGAGAAATTTTATGTCTATGTCCACAGGAACTACTGTACAGTCATTAGACACTAGTTTTGGCAATGTGGTCATGTTGGCTTCATGGGGTGAGTGAAGAAACACGCCTGCTCAGAGACTATTGACAACTGGTATTGGTGGTTCCTTAAGCATTTGATGAAAGCCACGGGTTAATCCATTCAATCAGTTTGTCATTGATTTAACTTCATTTATACACGAAATGTTCGGATTGGTCAGGTTCTTCTGGCAGATTCTCTCTTCTGAGGACTCAACCGGCTTCACTGAGGTTGTCACATACGGACACTGAGCTGTTTGTGCTATGTCCCCACTATTCTTTTAATGCCTGTGAGGCCTGCGATGATAACCTCCCTTCATCTCTGACGTCACTGACCTGTAGCTTCTCTTCCTCATGGCCTGGCTAAAGGCTTATGCATTTTACTGATCTTTTCAAAGAATCAGCGTCTAGTTTTACTGGCTTTCTCTGCTGATTTCCTGTTCATAGTTTCTTTGATTTTTCTTTGCTTTGAAGATACGGGGTCTTGCCTGGTGATACCCCAGAGGCTGGCCTCAAATTCCTGGGTTCAAGTGATCCTCTAGCCTCAGCCTCTGAAGAGGTAGGTCCGGAAGAAATCAAGGACAAATGGTTAACTGAGGAGCCTATTAACATATCAAAGCCGACACTGGTGGCCAGGCTCTCTCTGCACCTCAAGTACCGTTTCAGAGCTCTGGCCCCTCTCAGCACTTCTTACCCACCACCTCACCACCCTCCTCTCCCACCCACCCCTTCCTTTCCTCACTCTCCTCTCTAAATCTCTCCAGCCCCCAGCTTCACTTCCCTCTCCCAGCTTCTCTTTCCTATAAAATCTCTGCCATTTTTGACCATGTGCGCTCTTGGTTTTCTTTAGTTTTCCTCTTTCTCCTCTTGCTCTCCAGACTTTTCTCCGCTCACGACCCAGTCTATTTCGATGGCCATGTTCAGTCTGGACTCTTCCAGATGCCTCTGTTTATTCTCTCCCTCATGTCTACTATAAAATCCGTTTCCTGGCCTAGGAGTGGCCAGGCCATCATTTTTATTCACTAAGTAACTAAGGCCACAGGCACATACCACTGAGCTCACATTATTTTTTTTTTCTTCAATTTGTTTGTTTGTTTATAGACAGGGCCTCACTTTGAAGCCCTAACTGTCCTGGAACTCACTGTGTAGATGAGGCCTCTGTCTCTCAGTGCTGGGATGAAAGGCGTGTCCTCATGCCCACCTTCCCCTGTAGACCTTAAACTCAGCTTAGATGACTGATTTTACTATTCCTTTGTTGCCAAAACCCACACATTCGGTGCCACACAATCCCCCGCCCCCACCCTCTGGCAGCTGCACAGCACTTTTGCTGCATCCTGCACATTTTTGCTTTATTTCAGATGCTTGGACATTTCTCATGCTCCTTTCTCCCTGATCCATGTGTTATTGTAAGTGTGCTGTTCATTGTACAGCTGCGTTGGTATTTTCTAGCTGTCTTCTGCTATTGATGCCTAGTTTCTATTTTCCTTGCAGCCCGGGAGCACCAGGCTGTGTGATTTCTACTCTTTTAAATGTATTCAGGTTTTCTTTAGAGCCCCAAAGGTGCTGGATCTCAGCACTGCCTCTTAAGGGCAGTGAGAAGAACGTGGCTTCCCCTGCTGTTGTATGAAGAGGTTGGCTGAAGTCACTGAGTTCCATTTGGCTGATGGTGTTGTTGAGTCTGTCTTTGTTTGTCTGTTTGTCTCTCTCCTAGGTATCTCTGCCTGTCTCTGTCTCTCTCCTCAGCTTCCTTTTCAGCTTTCAACTCTAGAAGGATTAAGTAGACTAAGCCCAGCTGTTTTGTTTACTTCTTTACTTCCTCCCTTCTTTCCCCCTCTTTCCCTCTCCCACTTCCTTCTTTCTGTGCTGGTATGAAACCCAATGCCTCAAGCATATTCAATTGATAAGCTACCATTGAGTTACACCCTCCTCCTAACACTCACCTCTTAGAAGAAGAACGAATTAATAGAAAATACGAACGTCTATATTTTGGCCTGGGCAAGTATCAGTTCATGCCAGCGTCTTGTCCCCTCTGGTTCTGGAGGTGTGAGTCTAAAGGGTCCAGATGACAGCTTATGAGCCTTGAAAGACCCCTGAGGCAGAGTGACATCCCCTATCAAGAGTAATCTCTTACACCCACTGACTTCTGCCTGGGCAAGACCACGAATCACTGTGATGCTTCCAGAATCCCTGGTATGAGTTGAGCTGTGAGGAGGCCACGCCCTTAACTTTGACCCACGTCTTAAACTGAAGTTGGGATTTCATTGTCCTCAACATCCCAGAATGTGAAGGGCTCAGGGTGACTGACGGTCTGCAGAGAGTCTGCAGAGAAGGAAGTAGAGAGTGGTGGGAGCCTGTTACTGTCTAAGGTTGTCACAGTAAACACTACAAAATTGGTGTCTTAAAACAGCAGCTGTTTAGTCTCCCTGGCTCTGGAGGCATGAGTCTAGAGGGTCCAGGTGTCAGCAGGGCGGGGACTTCTTGGGTTCTGTCTCTGCTGCTTTCCAGCTGCAGATGGCTGCTGACCTTCCTTAGAGATGCTTGATTTGTGGATACATCATTCCAGTCTCTCTCCCCATTGGCAATACTCTTGTCTCTGTGTCTCTTTTATCTATGCTTCTAAAAACACTAGTGCTTGGACCAAGGCCCACCTTTCTTAAGTAATTACATTTGCAAAGATCTGCATTCTAAATGTGATCACTGATCAGGTACTTGGGACAGGGCAGATCCTTCTGATAGGTAACTGCTTCTTTTTGTTGCTTCTGTGTTTTATTTTGTTTTTGTTTTTGAGACAGAGTTTCTCTGTGTGGCCCTGGCTGTCTTGGAACTTGCTCTGTGGACTAGGTTGGCCTGGAACTCAGAGATCTGTGTGCTTCTGCCTCCCAAGTGTTGGAGTTAGAGGCATGTGCACCACCACCTGGGACCCTGTAGAGTGTTTCTGAGTCTCCCAAATTTGCCAGCAGAAGGTACCCACTGGAATGATCTGAGGGCCAGGACAGGACTGAGAGCAACTGAAGAGATGAAGGTGAACTTTGGCAGCTTCCACAAATCTCCAAAGCGGGTAGCGAAGGCTCTGAGGAGTCCGCTCTGCTCTTATCTTCCCCTTCCCTCAGAGACGGTTTCAGAACAGGCATCTGATGTGCGAGGTGCTTCTGAGTCTTTACCTAACCCAGCACTTCCAAATAAATGCTGTCAGATCGGTCCATTCGTCATTTATAAGGTATACTTTCACGCTGCGCTTAACATCCCTCTCCAAGGCAGACCTGTGGTATAATTCACCCCAGTTTTTAAGAGAGAGCTCAGAATTCTGCCCAGATCTATCATCAAACAGTTCTTAAAACCTGTGTCTGATGCTGACCAACGCCTGGCAGGAAGAGCTGCCACAGGCGCTGAGCTCTGGCATCGATCTGTGACTTCCCAGCGGGAAAACTTCAGGGGTGGAAGCCCATAGGCCTGATGGCTTTCTTAGATTAATATTTAATAGGATGACCGCCCCCATCTAGCCTGCCAGCCCAGATCAGGGCCACAAGCCAACGCTTGGCCTTGCTGTGAGCAAGGGCTGGGAGGAAGATTTGGCAAAATTTTAATTAACTGAAGATAAACATACATGGGGAGCCTGAGTCCATTAGCTGTCCGTGCCACCCGGTGAGAAAAGGCCTGGCTAATCACACACCGCAGCAGGTGAGGTGGCCTGCAGACCTGCAGCGGCCGTGTGCTTTCAAATTAAAAAACATATTTTAAAAATAAATACCCGTGGGGGTCCTGGTGCATCATGTCGTTTCCTCTGAAAAGCGTTTGGGGTGTTAATGAGTGACTGTTTTCCATCTTTCAGCCCAGGAAAGTCAGAAACACATGCTCAGTATAATGACATTGGAATGGTACTTCCTTGGTGGACGGTGGTACATTGGAAATCAAGCCAAAGTGAAGACCTGTCCTGGAGTCAGGCCTGGGCCAGTTGGGCCCCCGGGAGATGCGCAGGTGAGGCCGAGGTGTGCTGTTTGCTAGCCTGGCAGGCAGCAAAGCTAGGTTGGAAACTAGGTTTGCAATTTACCTACTCTTGGAAGGCAAGCTGGCTGAGTAGTGTGGCTGGGGCTTGAGGTTCTAGAGGGAAGCATTGGTTCAGTTTGCTTGGACAGGAGGAGCTGCATTCACCCCTGACTTACCTGGCACGGACTGCTCTAAGACAGGGATGAAGCCATGCGGAGGACTTGAAGAGTTTTGTGTTCTTCTGCAGCTCGTGTCACAGTGACAGGAGGCAGGGCACAAACACTCAGGAGCACTCAGGAAAGTATCACGCGGCAAATGCTTGGTGACCTGAAATGACAGGAAGTACCTGGCTATGCAAAACTGTTGGGAGGGCAGTCCAGGAAACAGCCAGTGCAAAGGCCCCGAGGAAGGTAGGGGCTTGATCTGTGGGAGTGTTAGAGGAAAGACTAGTGAGACTGGAGCTCAGTGACAGAGGCACCAGTGAATAGAGAAGTAGGTGGAGGCCGAACTCGGGGCACTGGGTTTTATTCAAAGAGAAAAATCTGAATTTCTATGAAATCATCTCCCACTGGCTCAGAAGCTTCAGGGGGACAGAGGCTGTGTCCTCTCGCTTTGTAACTTTCATCCGCGGTATGCGAGGACTACTTTTTCTGTTCTTGGACTCTGATTCTCCCTATAGTCGCTGGAGCTAGGCTTCAAGCTGTCCTCTGCTGACCCTGGGGCCTTTTGTGCTCATCTTTCACACTGAAGAGGCAGGGCCTTTATGCATAAATGACATAAAAGTGGCAGTGTGTGATGTTTGAGGCTAGGCTGTGAAAGTCATGCTAAATGGCCACACAGAGAGGCCTACATGGAGTAGAATCCTGTGCTTGGATAGAATTGATTCACCAACTTGTCAGTCAAGTGAATGAGCCAACTTAGAAGTGGGTCTCTTACCCTTGTGGTGGTGATAGGCCAGATGACACATTCTTTTTTTGTTTGTTTGGTTTGGTTTTTTTTTTTGGTTTTTCGAGACAGGGTTTCTCTGTGTAGTCCTGGCTGTCCTGGAACTCACTCTGTAGACCAGGCTGGCCTCGAACTCAGAAATCCTCCTGTCTCTGCCTCCCAAGTGCTGGGATTAAAGGCGTGCATCACCACTGCCCGGCAGGATGACACATTCTTACCCTTGTGGCATCAATAGGCCCTGATGACACATGACTGCAACTGAATGAGAGCTCCTTGCATCCCTGACAGAAACGACAAGAGGTAAATCATTGACTGGAACTCGTAGCTTCTAGATGATTTCATATGCAGCACAGATGAGACACACACCATGAGGTTACTCGTGAGTGTGGTGAGACACAGCTGTGAGGAAATCCTTACTAAAAGGGACTCCCTCCCCCCACTGCCCCCAGTGGAGGACAGAGGATCAGGAAATGCCTGAGACCAGAGCAGGGCTAAAGTTGATCCTTCAGGACCTGAGAGATTCAAGACAATGTTCTCAAGGATCTAAGTCTCGTGTGATTCCCTAAGTTTGTTTTTTTGTGACCCTGGGCTGATTGTGAAAAGCTCTAAATGTGTGTTTAGGAGAGGAAGAAAGGTGAAGGATTAAGAGAGAGTCCCCAAAGCTACAGAGAAGCTACAGAGGGAAAGGAAAGAGCAGGCCTTTGTGGAAGAAACCAAGGTGGGCATAGAGCCCCACTGGGCCTGAGGTGGGCTGTGTGTTAATAGGTAAAAGGTGAGATGAAGGGAGTGAGACTGGCCCAGTGGTTTTTCAGCTCTAGGCACAATGGCTCTCCCAGCTCTTTGAGGATCTTAGTTCTGGTTGGAGCTCCACCTCCATTAAAAATGTAATATTTCAGTTCCATCTTTCATGGTATAGTTTGGCATATCCTCCTGTAATCTCTTCTTGACATGTTTGTCTGGAAATTATTTCTGCATCTATTCATTCATTGTATGCATGCACAAATGTGTGTGTGTGTGTGTGTATGTGTGGTGTGTGTATGTGTGAGTGTGTGTGTTATGTGTATGTGTGTGTGTGGTGTGTGTATGTGTGAGTGTGTGTGTATGTGTATGTGTGTGTGTGTGGTGTGTGTGTGTGTATGTGTGAGTGTGTGTGTGTATGTGTGTGTGTATGTGTGGTGTGTGTATGTGTGAGTGTGTGTATGTGTATGTGTGAGTGTGTGTGTGTGTATGTATGGTGTGTGTATGTGTATGTGTGTGTGTGGTGTGTGTGTGTATGTGTGAGTGTGTGTATGTGTATGTGTGAGTGTGTGTGTGTATGTGTGAGTGTGTGTGTGTATGTGTGAGTGTGTGTGTATGTGTATGTGTGTGTGTGTGTGTGGTGTGAGTGTGTGTGTGTGTGTGTGTGGTGTGTATGTGTGAGTGTGTGTGTGTGATTGTCGTGGCATGTGTATAAAGGTTTGAGTACAACTTCTGGAGTTGGCTCTCTTTCTACCATGTAGGTCCTGGGAGCCAAACTGAGGTTGTCAGCTTGGTGGTGAGTTCCTTCACCAGCTGAGCTGCCCCGCTTACCCTCGCTACTTATTTCTGTCATTTATTGATGCTATTCAGTTGAGGTCTGTTGAGTTCTTCTTTTAGAATAAGTTTCATTTGGAACTCCCCTGTGTGCCGCATGCTTGCTGTTACATTTGAGGTGGGGTGTACGCTGAGCCTGGCCTCCTCCTGTCCTGAGGCACTTGATAAGAGCACCATCGATCTGAAGACCGAAGACCCAGAGGGTCAGAGCGCTTGCTGCACGGCTTGATGATAAGGTGGCACTTAGGTGATTTCTTGCCGGTGTTTTTCCTTTACCCATGCTATAAATAACCAGATTAATCTTTTTCAGATCCCAATCTCCTCACACATCACTGTGCTTCAGTCCCCTGGCATGACTCTTTTTCAGATGTTAAGGTCAAAACTTCTATCTCACTTTGGTCCCTGTGTGGCCTCTCCAGCCCAGTCTGTTTGTATTTTGCTATGCAGCCATTTCCTCCAAAATGGAACCATTCCCCTTTGAAGGAAGAAAGGAGGCTTCTAAGATTCGGGAAGTAAAACATACGAGGCCAGGAAGTAAATGAAATGTAAAAGGCTCAGGAAACTCCTGGAATTTAACAAGATCCCCAGGGACCCTGTCCAAGGTTGTATGATCAGCCAACAACTGCTGGGAAGAAGAAATGCTGTGATCAGCTAAACTATTTGCAAGCTGTATCAGGAGCTCTGTGGTTATCAGCAACCTTTGTAGGTTATCCCTCACGCAGGGTGGGATTCTCAGGGGTGCAACCTTCGAGTCACCTGTGTTCCCGTAAGTGACCCCCCATGAACTCACTGCTTCACTAAGCTAGACGTGGGTGAAATGATTTCTTTGATCCATTATCAATATCCTATCTGGGAGCAAATCAACATTTGTTCACATGTACCCATGTTACACCACACAGTCTGCTTGTCCTGCCTCTGGCTCCCCAAGACTGCCCTTTCTCTCCTTAAAATGATGTTTGTTCTCCTCCATGGATATACTTTGAAGCCCTTCTTAGACCCTGCTTCAGAGAAGTCAACTTTCCACCCAGCACAAGACATTTTGCCTCATCCACATCTATTAGCATAAATCATGTGCATTCGTGGGTAAAAGTCACAGAAACATGAGGGTTGGGGACATTTGTGGGATAAGTGCTCATTACATAGAAGAGGAGACTTGAAGTAGTTTGTTCAAGTTCAAACAATCCATGCCAAAGTCAAGTTGAGAGTCTAGATTGTTTCTCCCCAGATCCCCTCCTCCCCTCCTCCTTTCACTCTTCTTCCTCTTCCTCTGCTGCCACCCCTTCTTCCTCCTCCTCCTCCTCCTCCTCTCCTCCTCCTCCTCCTCTTCTTCCTCCTCTTCTTCCTCCTCCTCCTCCTTCTCTTCCTCCTCCTCCTCTTCTTCCTCTTCCTCTTCCTTCTTCTTCCTCTTCCTCTTCCTCCTTCCCCTCCTCCTCCTCCTCCTCCTCCTCCTTCTTCTTCCTCTTCCTCTTCCTC
>NW_022196898.1:52358791-52400190 GCF_008632895.1 Mastomys coucha | reverse complement strand
TTCTTCTTCTTCTTCTTCTTCTTCTTCTTCTTCTTCTTCCTCTTCTTCTGACAGCACAGAAGCCCAGGCTACTCATTGTGTAGCCCAAGCTGCCCTATCTCTTCATGCCTCACCCTTCTGAATTCTGTAGTTATAGACATGTACCATCATGCCTGGGTTGAGACTTTAGTTCTCCAGGCTAAGTTAACTATTCTAGTAGCCTCTTGAATGTAGACACTTTCTTAAATTTTTTCAAAGTCCCTAAACATAGTGTTCTGTTAATATTCATGGGGCTGTTGATGGATTGTGGCTGAGGATCAGAAATGTATCCCTCATCCGTTTGAGGCCAATCTAAACTCAGTCCTAAGAAGGAAGGTTGGGAGGGACTAGCCTCTTCAGATCTTGCCTCAGAGGAAAAAGGATGAAAACAAGTGTCCCTCTCCCTGAGTGCAGAAAGCCTGTGGAGTTCTAAGTGTCAGCATGTATTGCGGGAAATATTAAAAAATGCACCATCCTGCGCTATCGCTGGCCACTTTCCCGGTGACCTCATTGCCTCCATGGCTAACCCCATGCTGTGACTGCCCATCTTGTAGTTCTCTTGCTGTAGATTCTGCTCACATTCCCAGCCATCTACTCCCTGTGGTCAGCGGTCCCAAATCTCTGTAACCCAGTAAAATCAAAACTCTAGAGGCTTGTAATTTATAAGTCAGATATATATCAGTAAATTCTCACCCCACAAGACACCCACACAATTAACTCAGAGCCAATTGATATTGATATAAGCTGCCTACCTATATAAGTCAAAATATCCTGTAATTATCCATTCCTTATAAGATATTCATAGCGACCTGTGGCTATTTAAAGCCAAGCGGAATCTGAATTGTCTTTCTCTTCCTCCATCTTCCTTCCTTCTCCTCTCCATCCTCTATCTCCCATCTCTAAAAATCTCCACCCACCTTCCTTTCCCACTGCCCAATCACAGGCTTCTTGTTGTATTAATATTTAAATTAGTTGGGGGAAAATTCTGCTACAAGCATATAGGTGAATCCAGCAGGTCTAGCTCAGTGTTTATAGCCATGTGTCTCTGAACAATCCACTTAGCCTCTGAATTCAACTTTCTGACCTGTAACATTAGGCTAATGGGATTAGGAAAATCTCTATTAAACTCTCTGTACCTAGCTAACCAGTTAATCAGTGCTATTTAAAAGTTACCTCTTTTTTTATTTTATTGTGAAATATTTGAAAGAAAAAAAAAACTTGCATAGTGATGAGGTACAATATGAGCCACCCAGACACTGCCATTAACATTTTATTAAAGTGTTTGTATTTTTACTTGTCCTTCAGTCATCCCTGTATCTACCCATGAATCCATCTTATTTTCATGATGAATTTTAAAGCAAACTGCAGATGTTAGTGCACTTTTCCCTTCAGCATATAAATCATCATACTTGGTTATTCTTCAGTCTGTAAGTTTAGAGTCAACAACATGTGTCCTGATGGTTTGAATAAGAATGGCTCCGTAGGCTCAATTATTTGGGTGTTTATTCCCCAGAATGTAAACTGTTTGGGAAGGATTAAGAGGTGTGGCCTTATTGGAGGAGGTGTGACCCTGGGGGTGGGCTTTGAGGTTTCAAAAGCCAGGCCCACTCTGTCTCTCTCTTTCTTCTGGCTGTCTGGGGATGTAAAGCTCTCAGATTCTTCTCCAGCATTATGCCTGACTGTAGTACTGTTCTGCTCCCACTCTGATGGTAGTGGGTTAAGCTTCTGAAGCCATAAGCAAGCCCCCCAATTAAATGATTTCCTTTATAAAAGCTGCTTGGTCATGGTGTCTCTTCACAGCAATAGAACACTAAGGCGTGTGAATCATTTGCTAAGTGTTAACATCTATAATCACCTGGGCAAAACAAAGTCTCACCCAGTTCTACGGAACATTCCCACCAGAAAGTTCACTCCTGCTCTTTCTCAGGTTCTGCCTCCCTCTACCTCTATGGCTGTTTCCCAACCACTGTTCATACTTTCTTTTCCCGAATAGATTACTCTAATGGTTCATTATTCTTAGCTTGACTGGATTTAGAATTACCTAGAAGATGCACCTTTTAGGGTCTTTTATGGCATTTCTAGAGAAGTTTAACTGAAGAGAAAACCTATCCTGAAGGTAGGCAGCAATATCTCCTTGATTGAGGTAGAATGAGGAAGAAGAAAGAAGCCACCTACAACTAACACATTTATCTCTTTCTTTCCTGGCTACCTATGCATTGTGACCAGCTGTCTCACTCCTGAAACCACACCTATTTTCTGTGATGGGCTGTATTCCCTCAAAGCATTAGCCAAAATAAACATTTCCTGTCCTAAGTCACTGCTGTCAGATGTTTTGTCATAGCAGTGAGAAAAGTAGCTAATGTAGAAAATTGGTACCAGAAGTAGGGTTGTTGCTATGGTAAACCTGACTGTACTTGGTTGTTGCTATGGTAAACCTGACTGTACTTCATAAGTCTTTGAGACTGTTCTATCGTAGGAATGAGAAGAATTTGAGGTATGGGCTAGAGAGGACCTATAATGTTGTAAACGGTGCTTAGTGGGCAGTTTTGGTGGGAGTTGGAAGGATCAGAATGGAGAAGAATATAAACAGTAAGACTTTGCTCATGAGGTTTCAGAGGGGAATATGAACTCTATTGGGAACTTAATTAGAGGCCATTGATGTTTTATTTTGGCAAAGAAATCTGTACCCTTCCCATGTTATGAGAAACAAAAGATAAAGATTTTTTGAAATAGGACATTTCAAGAGAGTGTAATATCCGACCCTAGGATTACTGCTCACTACTCTTATTCCAGTTTGCAATGAAGAGGAGCAGCAAATGGAGTGGAAAGCTGGGAATGTGAGCTGTTTGAGGAGGATGAGAACTTGCGGGCATTAGAAGTTGTGGTTGAGGGTGTAGAGAAAGCAGTTGGATTTGTTAGAGAGATTGGCACAATCAAGGAGAAATCTTTTACTTGTCACTAAGAATAGAATATATGCCTTGAGGGCAAGACCCCACACATCTAAAGCTTCATCCTGTGAAAATGCAAATTTATTTGAAAGGAGAGAACTGAATGGAGAATGTAGCTAAAGGAGTTCTCTGCACGGTTAAGAGTACTGACTGCTCTTCTGGAGGTCCTGAGTTCAAATTCCAGCAACCACATGGTGGTTCACAACCATCCATAATGAGATCTGATGCCCTCTTCTGGTGTGTCTGAAGACAGCTACAGTGTACTTACATATAATAAATAAATAAATCTTAAAAAAAAAAAAAGCCGGGCAATGGTGGTGCATGCCTTTAATCCCAGCACTTGGGAGGCAGAGGCAGGTGGATTTCTGAGTTCAAGGCCAACCTGGTCTACAGAGTGAGTTCCAGGACAGCCAGGGCTACACAGAGAAGCCCTGTCTCAAAAAACCAAAAAACCAAAACCAAAACCAAAACCAAAAACTGCCTATGGAAGATTTTTTTCCCCCTCTTGTTTGGTAACCAAGGCACACAGAGGCCATTACAACAGTGGCAGAAGTGGGCCAGACTATACTGAGCTGGCTGAAGAAGTTGTCAGCATTATCTACAATTGTGTAAGCTTTAGAGGTGGTAATGGAGGCTTTCACCAGGTCCTGCAAGGCGCTGAGGTGAGTGAGGCAATGTGTAGCAAGGTTGGACACCCTACAGACATGCTCTGAGAGGCCAGTAGGTGTAGCTGTGAAGGTGAGTGATCAGCTACGTTGATGGTCCTAGGATGTTTGAGATGCCAGGATCATGTCACATCTTCTGAGGAAAACTGAAGGCACAAAGGGGACCTAGCCCACGAGAGAGGCTGTGTGTGCTAAGAGCAGGCAGCGCTGGAGGAGCAGGGCTGCCTAAGTCTGTTGGAGCCCAGAAAATTCCATCATGACATCAGATGCCGGATTTGGAGCTTACAGATTTGGTGTTTACTCTGATGGGTTTCCATCTTGCTTCAGTTCAGTCTCTCCTCACTCTGGTAAAGTTCTTCCCTTCTGGAATAAAACATTTATTCTATTATTATATATTGAAGATATGTAACTTTAAATACAGATTTATTTTACTTTTAACATGTGTGTGGGGTGGGGCACCCACAGAGTCAAGAAGAGGGCATTGGGTCCCCCTATAGCTGGAATTGGATGCAGTGTGAACCACCTCACATGGTTGCTGGGAACTGAATTTGGGTTCTCCGTAAATGTTCTCCACTGCTGAGTCATCTCTCCAGCCCTGGAAACTTACTATTATTTTCAACTTTACAGGAGCTCACAGCTAAAGGATCACTCTGAGTATAGAAGACTCTGGAGGCTTGAACAATTTAGAAGCATTAAGGCTTAGGGGGCTTAGGAGAAGAACTGAATGCATTTTGTATTCTGAGATGGCTATGGGCCTTTCATGAGGTCAAGAGTGGAATGTTAGGGATTAGAGTGATGTGTTTGGATGCCAAGTTAACAAGGGGTAGCTTTATGATGGTTAATCTTCATCATCAAGTTGGCTGGATTTAAGATCACCTAGGAGACACTTCTAGGCTTATCCCTGAAGGGGTTTCTAGAGGTGTGTAACTGAGTAGGGAAAACACAGTCTGAACATGGGTCATCTCATGGGATAAGAACCCAGACTGAAAAAAAAAGAACTAGAGGAGAAGCGTGTATACCGTTGCAGCAGGCGCACAGACATTTCCCTCTCAGTGTCCTAAGTGCAGATATAATGTGACTAGCCACCTTGGGGTCTTGCTCCATACTTTGCTCATCTTTGTAGGTAGTATTCTCTCAAACTATGAGCCAAAATAAGCCTTCCTTCATTACGTTGCTTTCACGGGACATTTTGTCACAGGAAGTAGAAAAATAGAATTATCCTGTAAAGGGAATCACGTGCAGGACAGTTTGCCAGTGTACTAGAATATGTGTTTTATAAAATGTTTTTGATTCTATAGAGACGTGTTTGTAAATTATCCATTGTTTTTCAGTATACCTGATTCGTGTGGTTAAGTTGTCATTGTCTTACCGTAAGGCCTCGATGATCAATATGGGGGAAGCAGATACTGTAAAATGCAAAATAAAGCATCCACTACTAAGCTAAAACCAAACCAAACCAAACCAAACCAAAGACAGTTTGCTGGTGACCTGGGTGCGACCAGCTCTCCCCATTTTCTCACATATAACCACTGAGTGCAGCATCCTGAGATAGGAAGGACCTCGCTAGGACAGTCTGGCTTCTAAACAAGATGCTCTTCAGCATGTTTTAGCCCAGCAAGCCAAATTCCTTAGGGTACAAAGCCTGGTTGGGTTCCTTTCCAGGGTCTTCTGGCTGAACTGGAAGTGGTGTGGGTGAAATCTCATCCATTCGTGAACCTCGAGACTGGCTCACAATGACTCCTAGGTTTTTGTTGTCTATAACATGTGTGTATAAACATAATATTCACATGTGTTCACAACTGGTAATGTTCCTTTGCTAATGTAGTATGCAATACTTTCCCATTTTGTGATTTTCATGAGATAGTGTAGTGGCTTGTGTTTTCATGTTAATATTTTGCTACCCAAAAACCTGATTGAGATGTCTTGCACATAGGACTAAAGGAGGCCTGCTCCCAGTTTTGTTTTGTTTTGTTTTTTGAGATTTATTTATTTTATGTATATGAGTACAACAATTCTCTCTCAGACACTCCAGAAGAGGGCATCAGATCCCGTTACAGATGGTTGTGAGCCACCATGTGGTTGCTGGGATCTGAACTCAGGACCTCTGGAAGAGCAATCAGTGCTGTGCTCTCAACCACTGAGGTATCTCTCTCCAGAATGCCCCCCACCTCCTCCAGCCCCAGTTGGTTTTCGACTAGTCAATAAAGTTACTGGCAGCCAATGGTTGGGCAGAGAGACAGAGGTGGGACTTTTAAGATTCCCAGGAAGGGACAAAGAAAACAGGAAGAGGCTTTCTGACTGTCAGAAGGGCGAAGGAGACCACACTTGGAAGGTGCAGGAGGGAGAGATCACCCCAAATGTAGGTACAAAGGGTAAAGTGGTCCCAAGAAGGCTGCCTAGGAGGGTCCAGGGCAGCAAAGATAAAATATAGATTTAATAAGTATTAACTCAGAAATATCAGTGGGGAGGTTCAGGAATGGCTCAGCCAGTGAGTTGATCACAGCATATTAAAATGCAAAGGCTGCATGTATGTGTCTTTCATTGATGGATAAAGAACATTTAGGTGGCAAGAAGCATGCGCGCTGGGAACATAGCACAGATTTTAACATATTACTGCTATGTACTGGCTGGTTTTGTGTGTCAACTTAACACAAGCTGGATTATCACAGAGAAAGGATCCTCCCTTGAGGAAATGCCTCCATGAGATCCATTTAGTGGATTTTCTCAATTAGTGATCAAGAGTGAGAGGGCCCCTTGTGGGTGGTGCCATCCCTGGGCTGGAAGTCTTGGGTTCTGTAAGAAAGCTGAGCAAGCCAGGGGAAGCAAACAAGCCAGTAAGGAACATCCCTCCATGGCCTCTGCATCAGCTCCTGCTTCCTGACCTGCTTGAGTTCCAGTCCTGACTTCCTTTGATGATGAATAGCAATATGGAAGTAAGCTAAATAAACCCTTTCCTCCCCAACTTGCTTCTTGGTCATGTTTGTGCAGGAATAGAAACCCTGACTAAGACATGCTACAAAATAGTCTTATTATATAGCTCAGGCTAGTGAGGGACTTTGCTGTGTAGCTCGGGCTAGCCTTATATTCAAAGTGTGTCTGCCTTAGCCTCCAGAGTGCTATGATTACAGACCCATTATACCTAGAGTTGTGAACTGTTTCTGAAATTCATCCATGTTCTGTGATCAGAAGTCCACATTTTTTATTGCTACACAGTACGTTATTGCCTGAAGACACTTGCTTATTATTCTAACATTTCTTTGGAATAAATGCCAGTCGTGGTTCTTATTTTCAAATGGTATAGAATAAAGAACATCAACTGCCGTAAGATTTAACTGAAGGGAACTGGCTTAAGACAAAGGAAGAATATGGTCTTTTTCATGAGCCAGTTTTCACTTTCATGGTTTAAATGAACACAGAGATGCAGCATCGAAGATCAGACTTTAGTGTCCTCCTGGGACGCCCCTCACCCTCCTCTTCCCATTCTGTGAACCTTGCCCAGCACCTTCCACCATAAAATTACTTGGAGCCAATTAAGAGCCTTCTGCTTCCTCATCAGGGATATTTATGACTGTGGGAATATTTATGATGCATGGTGAGGGCACGAGTCAGGAAGGAGACAGAGTCTCTGCTGTCCTTGTAACTGGGATCTGCCTCTCGCGGGCTTTTACTAGGGCTATGAAGAAGAACAGTGCACAACATAGAGCTGAGGGTTGCGTCTCTCCTGGTTCCTTTCAGCCCACCTTTGGATTAATTGGTAGTAAGCTTTTTTTTTTTTTTTTTTTTTTTTTACTGTTACTGCCCTGTCTGCTTCTGAGGGAGGTGTTTTGCTTCTCTGGGTCTCCAGGGTTCTTTTCTGGGCATGCTCCAATGTCCTGTCTAGGCTAGAACTGAAATGCGTTAAAGGAAGACATTTTTGATGCAACGATGGAAATTTCTTGTTCCGTAAGAGGCTTGGGACCCACCAGAAGCTAACGTAGTGCTTCTACATAGACCATTTTAAGAATTTGGCAAAATTGCCGGGGAAACCATCACCTCAAATATCCATTTTCTTTGCCTGCATTTATTTATTTATTTATTTATTTATTTATTTATTTCTCTCTTCCTTCTTTTTTTTAAAGATTTATTTATTTATTTTATGTATATGAGTACACAATTGCTCTCTTATAGACACACCAGAAGAGGGCATCAGATCCCATTACAGATGGTTATGAGCCACACCATGTGGTTGCTGGGAACTGAACTCAGAACTTCTGGAAGAGCAACCAGTGCTCTTAACTGTTGAGCCATCTTTCCAGCCCTTTGCCTTTCTTTTTCTCCATCATTCTCACCTCACAGGAAATGCCTTTCTCCTTCCTGAGTGTGTGGCCTCCATCTGGACTGAGGATCCCACGCTTTTCTACACAGACCTGGCTTACTCTCGTCTTTGAATGCTCCCTTGCCAAGGCTCCTTTCAGGGTTGGGGTGTAGTGCAGTGCTGCAGTGTTTACCTAGCACATACAAGGTGTAGGGTTCAAGCTGAAGGAGACACACACACACATACACACACACACAAACACACACACACTCTTACATCACACAGCCCTCACACCTCACACACACACACCTACCTCACACAGCCCTTACACACACACACACACACACACACACACACATACACACACACACTTACCTCACACAGCTATCACACACATGTACTCTTACATCACACACACACCTCACATACACACACTTACCTCACACAGCCCCCCACTTACCTCACACAACCCCCCACACTTATCTCACACAGCCACACACACACACACACACTTATCTCACACAGTCCTTACACACACACACACACACACACACACACACACACTTACCTCACACAGCTATCACACACACAAACACCCACACTTACCTCACACAGCCCTCACACACACAGTCTTACATCACACACATACACACATTTACCTCACACAGCTCCCCCCACTTACCTCACACAACCCCCCCCCACATTTATCTCACACAATCCCCCCCTTAACTCACACCCCTCACTGCTCCACTCCCCAAACTTGCTCTCTAGAGACTTTTCCCCAAGTCGTTGAATCTCCTAAAACCAACTTCTGCCCAAGCCAACAGGAATCTAAAACAGTTTCTGTCCTTTGGGAACTCATAATTTAGTCAGAGAGACACACGCATACAGATTTTGGAATGCTCTGTGACAAACCCCGGAGAGGTGTTTAATATTGAAGGTGATGATGCAGCAAGCCATGCCACGTGATAGATAGGCTGTGCTGTCAGTGGTGCTAATCACAAGGTGTCACTCAGATTAGAGAGAAGCCTCAGGCTACTGTGGACTCTGCTTTGAGGGAGCCCGTAGAGCGTGGGTCAGCACATCCCTGGGAAAGGACAACATAGAGTAAGGTCAGACATTTCAGAGACTATTCTTCCAACCAACCTTCATTCAGCTCATGAATTCCCTTAGCCTAGGTGGAAAAGCTCCCCTAGAGAGATTTGGGAGGCTCAGCTCTTTGTGAATTACCTAAGTGGGAGGTGGGCGATACAGGAAAGGTGACTGTTCTTGATATATAGAGCCTGGAAGAAAACATTAAATTTTCAGCAATCAGGTTCCTCCCATATCTGGCCAGTAGTGGTCGAGGTTGAAAACGTCAATGGTGGGGTCATGTCTCTGAGAGCCCCACCTTGCTTTGTAGAAAAATAACTAATGAAGTTCATATGTGATGCATGGAATGACCCTTAGAGGGAGGTACTGGGGCCCAACAGACAAACCAATCACTTGTCCAGCGAACAGGAAAGGGTCAGATTCTGCTGAGAGTTCATTCACAGTTTTGCAGGCAGGAAATCTGGGAAGTGGATTTTTCTTTTCTTTTGAGACAGTGTCTCACTCTGCAGTCCTGTGTGGCTCACGGCCACCCTCTCTCCCTACAGCCTCCCAGCTGCTGGGATGACAGCCGTGATCCACCACACTGGCTTTAGGAAGTGGCTTTTTAAATATTTAGCATGAATTAAGGTTTACTGTTAAATCAAGAGGTAAATTCATGTGGTCAGTTCTGATAAACAGATGCTAATGAGGCAAGGGGAAAATAGCCCCAAAGTGGGCAGCCCCTTGAAACCTGTAGTAGAGGAAAGAGTTGGTCCAGAAACAGTCACTGACAATAGTTGCAGTGCTAAAGGATGCTTCTCAGTAGGCTGAAGATGGCGGAGATATGAAACCTGAAGGCTCCTGGCTCCATGGGGTTCTGTCTTGTTTTGGGAAGGAGGAAGATGGTCAACAGATGACTAGAGACTAGTCATTGGTCTGTTGTGGGTGAACAGGTACTTATTCAATAATTACCATGTCTGAGCACTGGGCTTGGCCCTGGGAGACAATTGTGAGCAAGTCCCTGCCCTGCATGCCTACATTCCAAAGAGGAAGAGTAGGGACTTGCAATGGTGTAATGACTTGTTCACACCTAACCCAGGTGACACGCCGATGGCCGCAGGTCAGCAGACAGACTTGAGAATGGTGAGTTTGAGAACAACAATGTGTCAGGTGTTTCTAGCTCTTCTGGGGAAGCAGGGATCTCATCATTGGTTACTTGGTGACAGGTTCCCATGGCTTTCCAAGCTCCATCCCTATCTCTGTAGGAGCATCCTGGTTGGCATAAATAGCAAGAACGTTCCCCAGGTCCAGAATTCAAGGCAAACTCCAGTCCAGGGCCAGAAGTGGGAAAGAGGTTCAGAACGGTGCCGGTTGGTCAGAGTACAGGGTGTAAAGCTGGGCTGTGGAAGGACTCTTTGCCATGGTGCCTGTGGGCTTGTGGCAGAGGGGCTGACTTAAGGGAATAGAGATTATTTCATGACAGCTCAGCTTGCTGTGGTGAGGGCATGTGTGTGACACAGTGAGGTTCCCAACAGGACCAGTTGTCTCACTCATTACAGTAACTCAACCAGAAGGGTACTGGGCCATTCCATAGCTGGCAAGGGGATTGATAGCCACTCGGACCCTAGAGGAAGGATAAGAGAAGTAGATATTGAACTAGGAAGAAAGGGATGTGGAGATAGCTTGCCTTGAAGAATCTGAGATATGGGGCCTCCTAATGGGGGGCCCTGAAGACTGAACGCAGTGACTCTAATCTCTTGCTGTCCATTTTTCAGTATGGTTCCCAATGGAAAGTTCCAATGAGAAGTCAATGAACAGAAATTCAGGAGGGGATGTGCAAACAGGAATTGCCACATAGGCTCACCATTCTGGGACACAGCAATCTCCGTACAGAAAGAAACACCAAGAGACTTCTGTGAGAGTAGCTGGATTTGGGAAGAGAAGGTACAGCCAGGTCCCAGCCCTGATGTGTCCTCTTACTTGCCTCTGCAGCAGGCACACAGAGTTCCTCAGAGTGGAACTTCTGGTGCCACACCCTCTCTGATGAGCATTTGTCACCAGGAAGGGGAGCTGAGCTGAGCTGTTCATGTCCTTCCTTCTCCCTCATCCAGGCTTCCATTGGCCACAGGAGCCCAGTCTTTCTAACTTGCCGATCCTAGCATGCCATTTCATTCCCTGAGAGCACCTCACCATGGCATTCAATGCAGAGCCCGGATTTTCATCATGACTTATGAGGCTTTTGAGGTGTGGCTGTTTCCAGCCCCATTCTTGCCAGACTTATCATAATTCACCACCTTTTCAATTGGCAGCTTTCCTTCAAAAACTTCTCCTTTACAAATCCCGAGACTGTGGTCCAGCCAACGCAGAGCTGCTCTCTGGTCTTTCCTGGACTCCAGGGCCTTTGCATGTGCTGATCACTACATCTGCATCAGGAATTCCATCATTCCATCATTCTCCTTCTCTTTATTGCTAGCTGCCGTGGGAAGGACCTGATGTGCACCCCTCATCTCTGCCATAGCATCTGAACCCTGACCCAAGTCACAACATTTATTTACTTGTTTTAATTCAATAGTTATTTACTGAGTATATATGCTACTGAGCCTGTCCCAACTCAGGACCCCACTCTATTGGCTTATGTGTTCTCTAACTCTTTATCCAGCGACATCTTACATATTGTAGGATTCCCAGAGGAAATATTTCCTCCAGGAAGTTCTTCTCTCAGCACAGTCTGTCTCACTGTCTCTGCATAAGAAGGGAGATCTGCTCCATTCTCTATTACTAGTGCAGAGCCTAGCATGTGTTGGGCATGTATCGTGTATGTGGGGGGAGAAGAGACAAAGGCTTCTCCCATTAGAAACGATAAGGAATAAATAAAGACAGACTGGTCCAGAGGTGAACTTAAAGCTTATGCCATGTTGAGGGACCTTTTAAGAACAATACAAAATTGCCAATATAAGGTTAGAATTGAAAACAGGCCTTTATTTAGTGGGAGGGGGGGATGCCACAAATATCACAAAATAAAGAGAACTAATAGGATTTTGTATTAATTAATTGCCTAGTATACCACTGTCATATTTTCTCTGCATTTTCTTTTGGCTGAATACTCTTTCATCACTTCTTCATATTCAATGATTATGTGATGTTTTCTGTAGAGAGAAAGGGAAGATAATTAATCTTTCCTCCAGCATAATAAAAAAGATATTTATATTGATGGATGGGGTGCATAACACACATGATTTCACAGCCGGGTACCCTTGCTGTTTCTAGGACTGCAGCAGTTTGTACCCTACAAACAGGAATTCTCCTAAGTCCCATTGGGCATCATTCCTATCAAAAGAGAAACAAATGACTAGCATATAATTGACTCCCAGTATTGCTCATTACAGTCCTAGAACCCGTGATGGTAGCAACTTAGTTCTGTGCTTATATTTCATACTGTGGGTGACAGGACAAATCCCCCTCAGGCTGTTTGTTCAAGTCTTCTTTCTGCTGTACTACCCACACACCTAGTGTTGGGTTCCATGGGCACTCTCCTTTCTGAGCAGAGCCTTGGCCCTGGCCCTCAGTGTGGCGATGCTAGAAAAGGTCGGCGTTATGGTTGGAGTTATTCTTGAAGCCATTTCTACACTGGACAACTAGTGAAGAGTGACTACTTTCAAAAGTGACTGCAGGCCACCTACCCATGGCCCACAGAGCCCCAATGCCTAATGTACACCTGTCTTAATTCTCCTTAATGAACTCTCCAAAATGGTTGTGCCAGCCAGGATGACAGTGTGTAAAAATAGGTTTGCATGGAAAGAGACAGCAGCTTTGACTGAGTGTAGTAAAGACAACTAGGGAACTTCTGTGACTTTTACAAATGACACGGTGAATGGTAGACCCCAAATTGTTCTTTCTTGGTGGTGCTGTGGATCAAACCCAAGCCCTTACTCATGTTAGGTAAGTGCTTCACTCCAGAGCTACACCTCCAGCCTCTGGTCCGTAAGCTTAAGCGTCTTTAGCTTCATTCTGTGTTTGCCTCTGCTTGTTTCTTTATTGTTATGTCACATCTGGCTTATCGGTCACTTTCTTCAGTGCTATTACAAATGCCTGATAAAAGTAACCTAGGGACGGAAAGGTTTATTCCACTCCGCTGCCCAGGGGTTGTGGTCTATCATGGTAGGGAAGACAAGGCAGCAGGGATGTGGGGCAGCTAGCCACATTGAGGGCACAGCCAGGAGGCAGAGAGTGATGAATGCTGGCCTCACTCATTTTCTCTCTCCCTGGCTTATTCAGTTTAGTCTCTCAGCCCACGGGATGGCGCTGCTCACGTTCATGGCCGGTCTTCCCTTCTTAGTTCAACCTTCGGAAACACACCTACAGGTGTGTCTCCTAGGTGGTCCCAAATCCAGCAATGAAGATTAACCATGACAAGGAGTATTTACTGGTAGGGGAAGCCCCATTGCCCAGTGAGTCACATTGCCTTGGTCAAAGCCGGTCTTCATGGAAAAGTTAGTTATTGGAGGTGCTCAGTGCAGGAAGGAGACCATTCGGTGGGACAAGTTTTTCCTTTTCTTCATGATCAGGCAAGCAGGCCAGTGCCAAAATGTCAGCTGCCCTCATTAGCAGCCAAGTTACCCTTGTTGACTTCTCAAGGTAATTCTAATTGGCTGCAGTCAGGGATACCCACAACTTCCTTTTATTGCAGTGACAGCAGCTCCACTGTTGGAAGACCAGGGAGAAAGGTCACATTGGAAACAACATTTTCGAGTCCGGAGTCATTACAGGCAGAACTCATGGCTTCTTCTGCCCTGCTGAAGAGCATCTAGCCCAGTGTGGGGCCCTCTCAGTTTCCCATTTCCTTTTATTTCTTGTCAAGTTGGCCTTGGGGATCCTCCCTCCCACAGTTTTCTTCTTAGTATTGCATCTACTTCACAGAAAGTTCTAGATTGCCAAGGGCCTGGCTCAAAGGAGTCTACAGTGACAAGACATGAGGATCTAAAATGCTAGGCCAAGAAAAACATACCGCATTTCTGGACTAGATTGAGGATTGGAAAACAATGGTTTGTTATTAGTGGTTCACACACTTGCTATCCCAGCACCCAGAGGCTGAGAACTAGGCATGTCACACTTGCTCCTGACAGCGTGGCAGTCCCAGCTCCCTGACATCTCTTTGATTTAAGTGTCCTGACTAGCATCTAGTAAGTCACCCCCCTCTACATGCCCCCATGGCAGTGGGCTCATGTCCCTGTCACAAGACTCAATGCACTGCCTTTTATTTATGTACTTAGCATCTATCTTCCAAGATGGACTGCTGGCTCTTCTAGAGTATTAATCAAGTCACATTCATAGTCTAACCTTGGTTTATGTCCATTGAGTCACCTTGAAGACAAATCTCTGCATATCCATGAGGGATTTTCTATATTAGGTGAATTGACATGGATAGACTCATTCTAACTCTTGGACTGAACAAAAAGGAAAGAGGGCACTGAGTGCCAGCATTCATCCATCACTCCTTCTTGTGACCAGCTTCCTTCTGCTCCTGCTAACATGTCTTCCCTGCTGTGACAGACTAGCTTCAAACTGTGAGAACAAAGCAAACCTTTCCTTCCTTCCTTAAGTTGATTCTCATCAGGGGTTTTGTCACAGCAGCACACAGTGTAACTAATACAGTCCCCACCACAGAGCTTGGCCCTGAAGAATATCAATAGATGGACTAGGGGGGAAAAAAAGGATGCTTTGGTCAAAACCAAGCCACTAAGCGGGGCAAAGTGTTGTAGTAGAAATAACATTGATACAGGGGGAATCAGGGTCCCCCTGTGTGGTTTTGAGTCTCATTAATAAAATAAGTTAAGATTGGACTCAAGCAGAAGCTCAAGGACAAGTTTATTAGAGTTTAAAAGAACCCCACCCCCCCCCCCCAAGGTGGACAAACCATAAAGCTCAGGCACTACCCATAGAAGGAGAAGAGAGGAGAGAAGAGAAAACAGTAGGCTATGTAAGCTGGCATGGGGGTCACAGAGGCATGGCTGTCACTAGCCATCATCAGGGAGGGAGGATTTAAGGGCAGAGTAAAGAAGCCCAGAATGTTGGGGGAAAGCCAAAGTAGTGAGGAAAGTATCATTACAAAAGAGATAGAAAGAAGAAACCTTTTTCTGAATAATTCAGCATCTCATTGAAGAACCAATTATTTTTGCCTGTGTTTTGGCATGTCTTTTTTTTTTTTTTCCAAGACAGGGTTTCTCTGTGTAGCCCTGGCTGTCCTGGAACTCACTCTGTAGACCAGGCTGGCCTTGAACTCAGAAATTCATCTGCCTCTGCCTCCCAAGTGCTGGGATTAAAGTCGTGAGCCACCACCACCCAGCTTGGCATGTCTTAAGATGGGCCTGCCTTCCTCAGGATGAGCCCTTGGCCACCTGAACCACCCAGACCCAACAGCGATCTGAGGTCTCCACTCAGGACAGGGTTTCCATTCTCTTTACCATGAGTTTTTTTTTTTTTTTTTTTTTTTTTTTTTTTTTTTACTCCAATATATTGCAGTGCTTGTTTAAATTTGCCCTTTGGCTCATCCACTTTGCTAACAAGAATGGGGATGGGCTGAAACTCTCACACACCTTAACACAATGATGGCTTTAGCAAGGTAATATTTGCTCACCTCATCTTGACTTCATGAATCCCCTGAAGAGCCAGGTTCTTGCTGCCCTGTGGCTCTGCTGTTCCCTGGGCCCTACTGTCATGGCAGTTCTGCTGTTCATGGATCTGGCTGCCCTGGGCCAGATCTATTACTGTCATGGCCATGTCCCATCATCTGGGAGGAGTAAAGAGGTCCAGCTGTGGCAGAAAGCTCTCTTTGGTGATATTCATTGTGTCCATGACATCAGTCACACGAAAGTATCCCACCCCCTAGAGTCTGGGAGTGCAGCCTTCATTCTAGTAGCTACATGTGCAGCTAAAAGTGGGGGGATCTATTATCCTGTAAGAGAGAGGAACCAGATTGGAAAGGAAATGACTGGCGGCTCAGTAGCCACAGGTCTTACATAGCCTCTTTAACTCCCAACTTCCTCATTGAGGAGCTAGAGCAAACCTCTTAGTAAAGTGTCTGGCATTCCCTAAGGGCGCAGTCATTATTATTATTTTATCATGGTTGTGGTAAGACCGGCAGAAAGTGTTCACCTGAGAGGGAGCTTATTGCATACAAGTGAGCTTGCCTGAGTCTGCGGCTGAATGTAAGAGCACACATTACTATGTTATGGTATTCCTGTGAAGATGAGAAATTTGGAGAGTTGGTTCTATCCTTCTACCATGTGGGGCTCAGGGATTGAACTCCGTATCATCAGGCTTAGTGCTGAGCACTTTTATCAGCAGAGCCATCTTGTCAGCCCCTCGTTTTAGTTTTAAGATGGCCCCTCAGTAGGTTGTCTAGGTTGCCCTCAAACTCACCCTATAGTCTAGGAAGGAACATATGATCCTTCTGCCTCAACCTCTGGAGGATCCATTATAGGTCAGTGCCACCAGATCCAACGTGAACCTGCATCTTACCTAGCAGTCTGCTTGCCAGGATGGCTTGGGTTAGCTACCCCATTTTTCTGCCCTCGTGCTTTCCCATCCATTGAACAGGGCTAGCTGGCAACAACCCTTTCTTTCACAGTTGCTCTTGGGATTCTTTGGGATCTGGTGTAGAACACAGATACTGTTTCACATAATATTGAACAGTAAATACTGTTGGCTGCTTCTGTGACTAATAAAAGCAAGCCTAGAGTGACCTTGACATTGACCATGGATGGTGGCAGGCTTTGCCCGGGATTCTGCCCCACCACCAGACCTCAAAATTCAACTCATTTTAAGGGGCAGGGCAGCTGTGAGCAGGAGGCGGTAAATTAACTTGGCCATGGTGACTGCATTAGTATGCTTGCATTTTGAATTCCCTCCAAGTTGATCTGACCTTAAGAGCAATGGTGACATCCTCTTCCTTCTGCTTATTGTCACCTCCCAAAGCTGTCCGCAGTTCTCATTACCAGGGTGCTTTTCCCAAATGAGCCAGGAGAGAGGCTCCTGGTCCAGGAGTCCCAGTTGGCACCGTCAGCATGAGGGATGGTGCCAGGCTGCCAATCTGGGGCTAGAACTTCTTGTTTGTGAGTCAGAGGTTACAGGAGAGTGACAAGAGCCAGCGCTGGATCAGCTGGAGCAGTAACCAGGAAGAGGCACTTCTGCCTGGTCCGTGGGAAGAGCATGAGGTCCTTAGTTTTCATGCTTTGGAGGTTCAAGGCTCAAGAAAGTGGCAAGATTTAGAGGAGGTAGAGTTCCCCTCCCCCGGAAACTTTATTCTTGCAGGAGCTAGATTGAGACCCTGTGCCATTCACTTTAAGTGCCCCCTTACCTTGGCACCAGCTGAGTGGCTGACAGGGGTTCCCTAGGGACCTGGGAAATGGATGGTGTGGCTGGCATCACTCTGTTTCCAGGGCACCCATCTTGCACAGCCTTTCCAGGAGGCCGATCCACCCATTTGTTTTCACTGTTGAGGGTGAGTCCTGGGCAGACCACCTCTGCATGGAACCACTGTTCAGAGCCCAAGTCTCCCAGTTATATCAGGAATCTGCAGCTTTTCTGCAGTGTTGGAGGGTGGGGAGGCTGGCTTTCATTTGAAGTGAAAAATTGACAGATCCTAAATGGGTTAGGGAGGGGAAATGGCTGTGTTTTTGTGCTTCCATTGCTCTGGGCCACATTATGTTGCCATTAAAAAAATATAATCAGAAAGATTATGTGGTGACTTGGAAAAATGCTCTCGTATAATGTTAAATGGAAATATCAAATCTCATTTTTTTTTGCCGTGAATATAGCTGTAAAAATTATATGAACATCTAGATAAGACCAGAAAGGAGTATATTTTTAAGGATATAGGAGATCATGAATATAATTTGACCTTTCTTGATATATTCTGGTATCTAAATAAAAAAATATTTTAAGGGGCTACAGAGATGGCTCAAAGGTTACTGCTCTTCCAGAGGACCCAAGTTTGCTTCCCAGCACCCATTTTGGGTGGCTCACTACAGCCTGGGACTTCAGCTTCAGAGGTTCCAACACCCCTTTCTGGATTCTATGGGCACCTGTGTGCACATGAACATATCTACCCATATATACACTTATAATAAAAAAATATGAATAAGTAAAAGAAACATTTTAAAATCTCACTCACTGTCTTGTACTTCCATCCTGCCTGGTCTAAGCCCTTCATTCCCCTTCAACCCCCCCTCCCATACACACAGAAGAGGAAAAAAAAGAGCCAAACCACTAGAATTTACCAGTCTGACTCCTTAGTATGCGGTCAGCTTTTCAATCAATGTTCAGAGAAAAAGATATGACTATTTTGAAAACAAACCTCAAGGGAACCTATTTCTCTGGTGGCGGTCCTTCCAGTGTGTTGTGACTCAGGGTGAATGGTGCCCCTCGTGCTCCTGCAGTGAGGGCCAAGGCAGACAGCAGCCAGCATTCTCTGGAGGGGGAGGGACCTTGTACTCCTGGAGCAGACAGCAGAGGTGGGCCTGGTAGCCTCAAAGCTGCTCACTAGTTCTTCATTGGAACTGGAAGTATAAATGGGAAAAACAAGAAGTCAGCCTTTCACAGTTTCTTCCAAAGGACTGGGATGGGTTGAAGGCTTGGGTCCCAATCTGTGGCACTGCTGAAGGGTGGACCTACAGAAGGCAGTTGGATCATTAGGATACTTCCTTAAATGGGACATTGGGCCCTCAGCCCCTTCCTCTCCTTATCTTCCTGGCTACCATGACAACAGGCTCCTGCCACCAATATTATGCCTTGCTTCAGAAATCCCAACCCCCATCTCCTGTAACAGAACCAACCTGAGTCAAACCCTGTGTGTGTGCTTGTGCGTGTGCGTGTGCATGCGTGTGTGTGTGTGTGTGTGTGTGTGTGTGTGTGTGTATGCATGTGGAGGCCAAAGGTCAATGTCGGGTGTCTTCCTCAGTTGCTTTCCACATGTATGTATGTATATTTGTATGTATGTATGTATGTATGTATGAATGTATGCATGTAAGCATCTATGTATATAATTCTGGATGTTTAGAACATCACTGTGTGAATCAGGCTTGGCCTCAACTTACAGAGATCTGCCTGCTTCTTCCTCTCAAGAGCTGGCCCCCTATTTTTTTTTTAAAGGTCTCTCAATGATCCACAAGTTCGCTAATTCATCTAGACTGGCTGGCCAGCAAACTCTAGGGGTCTGCCTGGGTCTGCCTCCCCAGGGCTGGGTTACAGATACATGCCTGGAGTTTTGGTGCTGAGGATGTGAACTTAGGTCCTCCTGCTTAAAGGACAAATGTTTTATTGAGTGAGCTATCTCCCTAACCCTAACCTTTCCTTGGTTTTAAGTTGGTTTCCTCGGGCAACAGTTGTAAGGGGTTACAGTGATAAAGCACAGGAATGTGAGTGGTATTCCTGCTACCAACCCATTGCAG
This sequence comes from Mastomys coucha, assembly GCF_008632895.1. NCBI lineage: Eukaryota > Metazoa > Chordata > Mammalia > Rodentia > Muridae > Mastomys > Mastomys coucha. The sequence continues at coordinate 52,380,746 of NW_022196898.1, read as the reverse complement.
AAGCTTGAGCTCGGCAGCGTCTCCCCAGGTGAGGATCCAGTTTTAACCCCACTCTCCTTGCCAGAGGGTCAGGAGCACTCGAAAGCAATGGTGCAAGGAGGAAGTAGAAGCCATCAGAAGGGTTTAGGATCGGCGACTAAGGGGCCAAGGCTTTTATGAATGGAGTGACTTCATAAAAATTAAGTGAGGTTATGAGAAAAAGCTTTGCAGATTTAGAGCCTGTACATTAGTTTCCTAGGGGAACAAAATTCTGTAGCTGGGGAGTTGAAACAGCTGGCACTTAGTGCCTCAACTCTGGAGGTGGGGCTCTGAGGTTACGGTGGCAGTGGGTTGCCATCCAAAGCCTCTTCTTTGGCTTGTGGATGACCACCTTCCCTCTGCACATGGCCTTCCTTCTGTGAGCACCTGTCTCCTAATCGTCTTTTACGGGGAAACTAGGTCCATTGGATGACAGCCTATCCTAATGACCCCATTTTACTTCGTTTTGAGCTTAATTACCTCTTTAAGGACCCAATTTGCAAATACACTCACATTCTGGAGTCCTGGAGTTTAGAACCTCAACATACAAATTTAGTTGGAATGGAGGGAATTTAGGGTTTGCCACTATACAACTTAACTGACAATAGAACAATACAAATATATATACATATATATGTATATATACATGTGTATATATATACATATATATATACATACACATATATGTGATATGTGTATACACACACACACACACACACACACATTGGATTTACCCTGGGCTGCAATGACGGGCATTTAGGACCCAGTGGGGTACAGCCCTGCTGGCCGCTTTCCTTGGCAGTAGCCGGTGAGAAGCCGGAGGAGATGCCAGGCAAAACTCTGTGCTCCTCCCTGCCGCTGTGAGGCTGAGCCCTTCCAAGTGCTGCCTCCAGCCTTGTTGGGCAGATAAATGAGCTGTCTGCCCATTGGCCTGGAACACCTTCTTGGTTTTCTTTGGAAAGCAATTGTCAAGTACTCAGCAGTTACTAACTGGATGGAAACAGTTGTGCATGGCCACGGGTGTGTGGGTCTTTAATTACATACGTGTTTTCTAGAATGCTCATAAAAGTGATTTTATATGTGTGTGTGTGTATCTCAAATATACCATTGATACACACACACACACACACACACATACACACACACACACACACACATATTCTCACTCCTGAACTGAAGGATGGATGGATGGATGGATGAATGGATGAATGGATGGTAGGGAGGCCAATCTGTGTTTCCTTCACATTCTCCCTTGGGTATTTACTTTTGCCTGCTGTGGAAGGACCTCCCTCCGTGAACATTTATCAAGGCCCTCCCTGGTGTCTGAGGCCATGGTGGAAGTGAAGGACTGCTTTGCTTCACTGGACCTGTTGAATAAACACAGACGTTGGACCTACAAGCTAGAGATGGAGCTGAGGGGTCCCAGGCTGGGAGAACCCCTCTTGCCAGCACGTGCGATCCAGAATCCTCTGAGTGAGTGCTTGGGTTACTTGCTGTTTTGGCTCTCAGATGATGTGAGGAAGAGAAGCGCCCAGTGATGGCAGCACTCTACTGTTGCGGGACCCACCAGGGGGCCAGACCATGCTTCTGCGTTCCTGCCAACTCTCCAGCCCCGCCGGACCACAGGGCTCCCGCTGGGCCATCTCTCCAATAGGGCCCCCCAGTTCCTCTTGCTACCACGCACCCACGGTCAGCCATCACATCACAATACCCAGTACCCAGGAAGAATCATGACTCTTAAGCTTATAGTAAATCAATTAGATTTATGTATTAATAATATCACAATTTACAAGATGCCAATGCAGTAATTTCTAAGCCAATTGATAATGATAAAAGCTTTATTCCAATATTTCTAACCTTATGAAATCATAGCTACTTGTTGCCACTCGGGTATAAGTCCACAGCCACCTTCCTTCTCTTGTCCTCTCCTCTTTCCACTGACGTGCTCTCTGTCGCTCAACTCTTAGCTCCGCCTCCTTTCCCCCTGTCCAATCACAGGCCTCCTCTGCACTAATGTAATTGGACAGGGAAAATCCTTTGACACTCTACTCTCAAGGTGGTCCAGGGGAGGGCTCAGCATGTTTCCCGGAACTGGATTCCAACATAGGCCATAATCCATTCTCTTTCTAATTATCTAGAGCATCAGTTTACCCACTTCCAAAGTAGAGTTCTCTTACCTACAAAGGGAGAACACTGCCCTCTTCTTGCCAGGCTTGCTCTTCTTCTTCCAGAAATAACTCTACTTTTCCTTGGAGGACTAGGTGGTTCAGGTAGGGTGACACCCCTCCCCCCCCCCGACCTAGTATAGGTACCTGAACTTTGTTTTCCCTATCTGAATGATTTATTGGCAGAGTTGGGCACATGGCAGTGATACATACCGAAGTGTGCTTCAGGTGCTGGTATGACCACCTGAAAAGAGCAGCTTGCCTTCCTCTTGGAGAGCAACTATACTGGGGATGGCTAAGCCTCTTCAATGGTATGGTCCTAGTTTCATTTCTGCTGCTGCCACAAAATGCCTTGGCAAAAAGAAGTTTAGGAGATAAAGAATTTATTCTAGTTACAGTATCAGGTCACAGTAATCATTGAGGGGAAGTCAAGACAGAAACTTGAAGCAAGTCATGTCCCACCCACAGTCAAAAGCAGAGAGAAACAAATGCATGCATGCCTGTTGCTTACTTGTGCTTGCTTCTGTTGTATAGGTCAGGGACCCCTGCCTAGGGAATGGGGCAGCTCACAGTGGGCACACTGAGTCTTTCTACATCAATGAACTAGACAGAAAATCCTCTGTGGACATGTTCACAGGCCGACACGGTATAGGAAATCCTTCACTGATACTCTTCCCAGGTGATTCTAGGTTTTGTTAAGTTAGCCATCACAAGTCTAGAGTTTCAGAGGAAGAAAATGTTTGCAGAAAATGAAGACAAACAATGGAGAAATGGAAGCTAAAGGCAGCTGGTAATAATTTTCATTATCTTTTGTTAATTTCTGTGATAAACCCACCATGACAGAAACAACTTCCATCCATGCCTTTGGACTTTAAATACTGCTTTTTTTCATTCTTTACTTTTTGAGTATTTCATTTTGTATAATTTTTTTACATGCACTGATAATTTGCCTACATGTTTATATGTATGCCATATATATATATATATATATATATATATATATATATATATATATATGTATGCCTGGTGCTCAAGGAGCCCAGAGGAGGGCATGGGTGTGTGCGTGTGTGCTCGAGAGAGTGGCTTTGCAGGGGTCAGGGGCACATATGCATGTATGCATGTTTATGTTGCGTCTGCACATGTGAGTGTGCTTGCATATGCGAGTGTGTGCATGTGGAGGCCTAAGGTGGACAGGTGGATCATTCTCAGTAGCTCTTCCACTGAGCAAAGGTTTCACCATCAAATTCAGAACTCTGGATGGGGCCGGTCTCAAGAGCCAGCTGGCTTGCTCTGGAGGTTCCTTGTCTCCACCTTCTGAGGCTGGGTTACTGGCAGTCTGCCACAGCGACCTGGCATTTGTGTGGGTTCTGGGTGTCTGGACCATAAACCTCACATTTGCTGTGGCAAATGCTTTAACTCCCGAGCCATCTCCCCAGCTCAGGCCTTTGGTTGTTTTTTTTTTTTTTTTAATTGGCTAGTTAACTTGGGATTGTATAGATGACTCAGAGGGTAAGGGCCCTTGCTGCTCGTTCAGGGGCCCCAGCTTTAGTTCCCAGCACTCACATGACACTTTACAACTGTTGTAACTCTAGTTCCAGGGCTCTAGTGCCTTCTGGCCTCCTAGGCACCAGGCATACTCATGGACACAGATATACATCCAGGACCAACAAATACAAATAAAAAAAAAATCCTTAGAGAATAAAGTTGATTATCTCAGGTATTTGTTGCTATGAGAGAGAGCAGACAGACAGAAGAGTTGGTGGTAGGACAGGAAAGACACACTGTGGCTTCAGGGCTGGGTTAGGTTACTTGTTTTTGTAACTGTCAGTCTAGAGTTTCTCAACTCAGGTCATTATCCACCTCGCTCCATTTCCACACTGTGCTACGGTGGTGCATAGTCCATTTCATCTGCAGACCATTCTAGTCTCAGGAATGTGCTGGCTCCTTTCCCCTAATATCGCATGGATCTGAGAGGACCTGCTGGAGCACCCACCCTCCCCGCTCCAGGGACAGCGGCTCACACTAGGCTCCGGCTGAGACTGGGATTTGAGATCTGGCTGAGTAGACAGGCTTCCCTTCAGATGCTTGCTTTTGTTTAGGTTTGCAAAAAAACGAGAACCTGTTCTGACTCCAAGGTCTTAATGAAGCTTTTCTAACTTAATTTACAGAGCCACCCCTGAATATTTGATCTGCAGCATCCCTGGCTTCCACTCGCATGAGCTATTTGGCGTGGTTCTCCTGTGCTCTGCAAGCCTGGCAGCTTGTGTTTCTCTCCTGCTGTGGCGCAGTGTGGGGCTTTGGACAGCCGCCCATTATGCTTCCCTTAATGTTTTTGTTTGTGTTTCTGTCAAATATCTTCTTAAAGGTTGATTCCTGTCCTCTCTTAAGAGCAGATTGAAAATAAATAAAATAAAATGAAATAAAATAAAATAGGCTTGCGGCCTGCCTGTGTGAAATGCCTTTATTATTGATGAAGATATCCTGTTCCAGTGTCTACCAGTCACCTGCTTATCCAGGTCAGGAGCTGGGAGCCTTTCTCCAGGCTGTGTTAGCCTCTGGTGCTTCAGTAAAGCAGTCTTCGTTGCAGGTGTCCAGTACACAGCACCCGAGGGCAGTGTGTGTCACACAGTGAGGATGAGGAAGGGTCTTCCTCTGCCCCAGTTCTGACCTGCTGGCCATGCTGAGAAGGACCTTCAGAAAGGACCTCGGCCTGTGACCCCTGGGCCTCATTTGCTCCTCCTGAGATTAAGACTGCTTATCATTTGTTGAACATTTTAATGTACTTGGAAGGATTGGCATGCATCATCTAACGGAAGAATTTGACAGGGTAGAGAACACTACATTCACAGCCGGAAGCAGGGAGAGATGATGTCTGTGCTCAACTTATTTTTATTTAGTCTGGGACCCCAGCCCACGAGCTCATTTATTCTAGTCTAGATAAGCCCTCACAGACAGGCCTGGAGACTTCTTTCCCCGTTGATTCTAAACCCCATCAAGTTGATAGTGAAAATTAACTGTCCCAACCTCTGTCATTTTGACTCCTAAGCACATCACTTTTTTAAAAAAAGATTCATTTATTTAATGTGAGTACACTGTCACTGTCTTCAGACACACCAGAAGAGGGTGACAGCTCTCATTACAGATGGCTGTGAGCCACCATGAGGTTGCTGGGAATTGAACTCAGGACCTCTGGAAGAGCAGCCAGTGCTCTTAACTGCTGAGCCATCTCTCCTGCCCCAGCATTTCACTTTTCAGCTATAATCTTCTACCTTCCTCCCCAGAAGCTCAAGGCTACCTAATAACATAAGATGCATCCAGTTGAACTTCAAAAGTCCCCATGATCTTAACAAATCCAACACTGTTTATAAGTCCAAAATCCAAGCCTCGTCTTGAAGTTGGGCTGTCAGTCTCTTAACTGTGAGCTCTTATGAAATAAAAAACACATTACATTCTTCCAGTTTACAATGGTTCAGAATAAATATCTCTATTACAAAAGGGCTGGATAGGTGACCAGCAAGAACTGATCAGACCATCGTTAGGTGCAAACCTAGCGGGGCCAACGGCAATCATGTAGCTGGATGTCTGACATCTGGGAACATTGATAGAATTGTTCAGACTCCAAAGGGCTTGTGTGGTCCACTCCTCTGGCTCTGCTCCCTCCAGCAAGCACAGCTGCTCTCTTGTGCCAACTCTACCTCAGGCCTGCGGCTTTCCTCGGCAGATGCCCCATGGTCTTGGCATCTCCAACATCGATTATCATTTGTTAACATAATTGTTATTCTATTAACCAGCATAGCTAATGTAATAACCATCCTGGAGACTCCAGTGCAATGTAGCTTTACTTTCACAGCTTCATGTGGTAGCCTCTTGGGACCTCCTTGCTTAGTTAGTGTCAACTTCAGGGGAAAAATGGTAGGAGACTCCATGGCCTCTTCAGTCTTTCCCCCTTTCATGTCTGTAAGACCAGTACCATTTGGACAATGCTGCCAAGTTCTGAAGCTAGCTTGGGATGGAGCCAGGCTGGTTTTGCACACAGCTGCGTGGGTCTTTGTGTGTTAACCCAAGGACAAAGCATTCACATGCAGGCATTTCAAAGCAGGGAACTCTATTCCCATGTTAGACTCTCTCCTTTTAAATGAATTTGCATTTTCACTTTGATAGATGGATCTTGTCCCTCAGGTCAGTTTATTGTCCCCACTACAGAGACCAGGTTTCTCTTTAGTGACACTAATCACTAACAATTGGAGCTACTTTGTCATCTTCACACCACTCTTCTGGAGCCGTACGGCTGCTCACATACCTTCCTCATCCTCTTTTTGCTCTCTGTAGACCTGGGCAAGAGCCATTGTACAGCACAGCCTGTGTGCTCTCCTGTTTTGAAATTTCCTCCTCCAAATGAATTAGTCTCCTACCTTTAAATCCAACCCCATTCAGATTCTCAGGACACGGACAGATACAGCCAGGTTCCTTGAAAAAATAGCTCTTGAATGGCCTGTGGCCCAGGTTTGGGCTGAGTTCTTGTTCTCCTCTGAAATCCCATAAACTAGTTCTCCATTGTCTGTGTTCTCTTAGTATTCTTGTCTTTCAGGTTCCCACCAGAGTCTGACCATCAAGATTAATGGTCAGGGGGCTGGTGAGACAGTTCAGCTGTTAAGAGCACTGACTGCTGTTCCTCAGTTCAATTCCTAGCAACCACTTGGTGGCTCACAACTATCCATAAAGGGATCCGATGCCCTCTTCTAGTGTGTCTGAAGAGAGCTACGGTGTACTCACATACATAAAATAAATAAATCCTTTTTATTTTTTATTTTTGGTTTTTCAAGACAGGGTTTCTCTGTGTAGCCCTGGCTGTCCTGGAACTTGCTCTTGTAGACCAGGCTGGCCTCGAACTCAGAAATCTGCCTGCCTCCCAAGTGCTGAGATTAAAGGGTGTGCCACCACTGCCCAGCGTAAATAAATCTTAAAAAAAAAAAAAAAAAAAAAAAAAAAAAAAAAAAAAAAAAAAAAAGATTAGCAGTCAGGTCCTGGTTGAGTGAATCACAGACCTTGCTGGGAATAGGTACTGTCTAGGGGAAGGTGGCTTTAGGTATGCAGAGCTCAGCAGGGAATTCAGGTTTCAGCAAGGTTCAGGATGGGTTTTCAGGGGTCTGGATGCAATGCTTTGGGAGCAGGGACAGTAATACAGTTTGTGCTATTAGATTACAGCTGAAATAGCAAAAGCTGTCATTAACTGACTATAGATAGCATTTTAGTGAAGGGAGGAGGGAAAAGAAAGGGAAGAGAAGGGGCTGAAGGGAGGAGAGAGGAGATGAGAGGGGCTAGTGACAGCATGTCCTAAGGTATGGAGGGTTCAAGCTCGTTCTGTGCTCACTTTATCACAGTGCGTTCCTTCCTCCATCCAGCAAGCATTTGTAGAGTTTCTGGATGCCAAGTAAGATACACAGAAGATAAGCACACAGACTAGGCACGACATGGCCCTGGAAAGCAGCAGTCCTCCTTCCTGTGCTCTGACAGATGGTGCTGGCTACACACACAGTTGGCTTTAGAGGTGACTGTAGGGGAAAGCGAGGCACAGCGCCACATTTCTGTTTAAGTGAAGCTCCGGTAGAGTGCCCTTTGCTAAGATGGAGCAAAACTGCGAGATACGGAGACGGGAAACAGACAAGGAGGAAGCTTGGGAGATGGAAGAAGAGTTTCACTGCAGATGCGTCTGAGCTGCGGAGATGTCGTGGCTGGATTGGGGACGGTTCTCCATAGGTTTGGGTGTTTGAACACTTGGGTCCCAGCTGGTGGCACTGTGAGGTGGAGCAGCCTTGCTGGAGGAAGTATGTTACCAGGGGCAGGCTTAATATAACTCACCCTCCTTCCAGTTCACTCTCTCTACTCCATGCTTGCCACTGAGGATGGGATCTCTCAGGTTCCTGCTTCTTTCACCATGCCTGCCACCTGTTGCTATGTCCCTCTTCCTCCCCACGAGGGACTCTCATCTCTCTGGAGCTGTAAATTAAAATCAACTTTCTCTTTTATAAGTTGCCTTTGGTTACTTTTATCCCAGCAATAGAAAAGTAATTAATACAATCAGCAGTAGATGTGCTCCTGAATGACTGACTGCCCGGCTCTGTATCCTGGGCACCTAGCAGACGTGAGGCAGGTGCTCAAAGAATGTCCGTGAAATGGGTCTGAAACACAGATGTGAGAGTATCTTCTAGAAGGCCTGGCACACGTTTCCCACACCCATCTTCTGCAGCGCCGAGGACTGAACCTCATGGGAGATCTCACTGCCCATCTGCACATTTTCTCTGGAAACATCCTTACAGATACACTTGGCCAGAGGCATCTCTTCTGGGAAAGTCTAAGTCCAGCTGAACCGACAATAAAGATTAATTACACAAATACATTCCTTGCCAACTTGCACCCATCACTTTAAAACAGAGTGCATCTGTCCACTCAGCAGGCCTATTTCCAAAGCCATTCCCACGTGTTAGGTTTTTTTGCTATTTGTAGCACCCACTTGTAGGCAGCAACAATATATGGACATATGGTGAGGTCACCCTGTTCCCCTGTCAGAAAAAGCTCTGTGGGGACAGAGACCTGGTTTCAGTTGTCTTAGTCAGAGTTTTCTAGAGGAACAGAATTTATAGAATGTATCCCTATCTATCTATCTATCTATCTATCTATCTATCTATCTATCTATCTATCTATCTATCCATCTATCTACATATCCATCCATCCATCCATCCATCCATCCATCAATCAATCAATCTACCTGATATAGACATAGGCATACACAGAGACAGAGGGATAATACGGGATCTTTTAGAATGGATTACAGGCTGTGGTCCAGCTAGTCCTTTGGTCTATTACAAGAGGAAGGTTCAAGAATCCAGTAGTTGTTTAGTCCATGAGAATGGATGTCTCAGCTGATCTTCAGCATGTCAGAATCCTGAAGGAGTAGAGTCTAATGTCAGTGAAGGAATAGACTTGCTAGAAAGGGCAAAATCAAGCAGGCAAAGAGAGAGCAAGCTTCCTTCTATGTTCTTTATGTAGGCTGCTAGCAGAAGGTGTGGCCAGATTAAAGGTTTATCTTCCCACCTCAAAGATCTGGATTAAAAGTGGGTTTTCCAACTTCCAATGATTTAATTAAGGGAAAAAAAAAAACCTTCACAGGTGTGCCTAGTCATTTGCATTTTAGTTAATTCCAGATGTAGTCAAGTTGACAACCAAGAATATTCATCACACTGACTCAGACCATCATCCCTAGGACCAAGTGATTGGACCTATACTGACGCACATACATCCCAGTACCCTTCTGCCCTGACATTTCCAGACAGCAGCCAAATGGGCAGCTGAGGAACAAGTACCATGCAGCAAGCTCAGAGGCACGGCCCTCTAGGGTATTTAAAGGGATATAAGAGTGGGCTGGGAGCAGGTGAATGCTTCAGAGGTCACAGAACCAAGCCTAGAATCTCCATCCAGATGTTACCCTTTAAAAAGCAGATCTTGCCACTTTACCTGTGTGCCAAATGGAGTTTCAGAACTTCACAGGAAGATGGTCCATGCCTCCTCTATTCCCCATCGTCTCTTAGATTGCCCGTTACTCAAAGAGCTCCATTGGCACAAATCCATTCCTTAGATATAAGACCTCTGGGCTCCTGGAAAATCCAAGCACTGCTGAGTGGGAGCTCTGGGCTCCCCAGAGTCAGTGACAATTCTTGCATTCCTCTTTGGGCTGGAGCAAGTTTCTGTAAGAAAAGATGAAGAGAAACCTCTGTGAAGATGTTCAGAGATGGTGACCGGAAGGGAATGGCAGCACCAAGGAACAAAGGCAACCAAGAATTTGTGGTTTTTAGAAACCCCAATGTCCTTCGTAAGCCTGGGTGAGGTTGTGGAACCCTGCCCTGAAATACCATGGCAGTTCCTTGCCTGCCAGCTTGCTCACTGCTAGTAAAGTGGTGGGACATTTCATACCTTCCCAGGGACTCTGGTGAGGCCAGACAGCACCAGGCATCATGGACATATGGACAGATCCAGGAAAGAGTGCTAAACACATGTATAAACCCAGTACAAAGGTCAAGATCACTCCATGGAAAAGAGAAAGCTTTGTATTAGGGCCACACTGAGCTCCAGCTTGGTTCTAATGCTCACTAGCTGGGGTGAACATCTCACCGTCTCTGACTCTTAGTTTATCCATCTTTGAAGTGTAGATTTTCCCACCTTACCCAGAAGGTTACAGTGACTGTACATAAGCAAACTATGTGGCACACTCTGGGACACATAGATGCTCAGATGGTTTGTGCGGACACTGCCCACCCCCACCCTCCCACCCCTGACAATTCTCTGCCTGTGTCTGTCACTTTGGGGTAGTTTTTCTATAATATTCTCCATGCAGAGTCATTTGCGACTGAGGCTCCTCAAGGAGGGGTAAAATATGTAATGAGGAATTTCGAGAGACATAAAAATTACATCACTTTATGTGTAGCCATCAATCAATTTTAGAGAAAGCTGGTCTGCATGGCCGGGTGACACCGCCAGCTTTGCGCTTCTGCAGGCTGCGTTTCATTTTATTAAGAGCAGAACAATGAGTTCAATTTCCCTCACTGGATGCTAAAAAAGACAAATTAGCCAAAAGCAAATTCTGCTGAGGCTGTGTTTCAGACTTGAGAGTCTGTGCTCCAAGATGGAGCCTTCCCTTGACCTTGACAAGCTACAGACTCGCTGGCGGCTGGATCCCAGCCTGGTGTGGTGACAGCTGGGTCAGCTGCCCAGGAGCCCCCAAACCAATCCAGGGCTTGGACCAGCAGAGCAGCACGCATAACATTAAAATAACCCTGGGCCATCCAGGGACATCACACCCTCCGGGGCAGGGCATGTGACTTGAGGAAACATCGCCGCACTGGCCGTGAGGACTGTGATCCTTGGAGACCCCGTTCTTCTCAACAAGCTGTGGGGAGGGGTTAGAGGCAAGGGCACAGCACATAGAAATCGTCTCAGATCACTGTTTTCATATGTACAAAATAAAACATTACGAAGACAGCCTTTAAGTGGAAGTGTCTATGAGTGTTCTCTTCACCCCCTCACAGAGAGGAGGGTGTGTTGGCAACATAGAGATTTGGGCAGGTCATAAATGGTGATGAGATATCTGGAAACTGTGAAAGTCAATGACTCCTACTCCCCCACCCCACCCCCCACCTCCCCATAGACGGGGAAGGTATTTTTTTTCCTTTTTTTTCTCTTAGATTTATTTAATTTTATATGTATGAATATTTTGCATTCACATATGCATGTATACCACGTCTGTCCCAGGTGCCCTCAGAGTTCAGAAGAGGGCAATGGTTCCCTTGACACCAGAGTTACACAGATGGTTGTGAGCCACCATGTGGGAACGGAGCCCAAGTTCTCTGCAAGCGCCACAGGTGCTCTTAACCACTGAACCATCTCTCCAGCCCTGAAAGGCTTTCCTGAAGAGGGAGCCGTTGGAGGGAGGGAATAGATAATGGAGGGAGGGAGGCTAGGGTTTGGTGGGAAGCACTGAACTACACTGCCTGTAGCTGGGGTTCTGCATTCACTCTCTTATAGTCCTAGGCAGTGGCATATGTGGACAGAGATGACAGTGAACTGATGGCTGTGTGAGTCGCCATGGCTATGAAATGGCAAGAGGGATCCAACCAGCAATGACTTTAAGGAAGGTCAAGGAATTGAGTAGGGAGAGAGGAGACAAGAGGACCCCAGGAAGAAGGCACCTCCCAGGAACCTCATGTTGCCCCAGGTCAGTGTGTTGGGATTTCAGCTCAGAGGGAAAAGCAGCTAACCAGCAGCTTGCTCCTCCCTTGGAAGATGCCCTTTTATTTGCCAGCCATCCGTTATTCTGTTGGAACAAGTCTCTGGCAGGATTGTCAGCAGGGAAAATTAATACTAAGAGGAAGCCTAAGGGATTGCTCGTATTTCAGACATGGTCTCCCTTACCACCACCGTGCCTTGTAGACCAGTTTCCCCTCAGAAATCTGCAGATCGGTTGTTAGCAGGGAAAATTTTATTTTGACCTTGATTCCATTAGCCCAGCATCTGCAGTTGGACTTACCCTAGGGAAGACTTGGATCTATCCCCAGAACAAGCTTGTACCTAACTTGGAGCCATCTTAGAATCCAGATAAGCCCAGAACGACCGTAGGTCTTGTGGTGATGTGGGAAGTGTGTCCCAGAGGTAAGAGTCCAACGTGCCAGTGTGGTGGAGACATAATGACCAGGAAGGGCGAATCCAATGGCTTCTATTGACGACGTCAGATATGAGATGAGGCTGGCAGCCATAGCAGTGAGAGCAACGGTGAACATTCACGGGGCCCTTGCCATGCCAGGCACTGTGCTAAGCACTCAAAGTTTTGATCATTAAATCCATGATGCTGCCAAATATGGACTTGAACTTTCAGAGAAGGAGGCAGGCATTGCGATGTCAAATCACCTATGCAGAACCAGGCAGGCTGGGTCACTTCCCAAGACTCTCTCTACATCCAAGACATGAGTGTGGGAGCATGAACCACTAGTGCTAGCAGCATGTAGCAGAGGGGTTGGGAGAGAAAGGAAGTCAAGACTCCAGCCTGGACTCTCAGCCTTGGGAGCAGTAATGGTGTGGTCCCCACAGTGCATCTGGACCTGGACAGGGGACAATGCGGTTATGTCCCAGCAGTGGATAGGACTCATCTGTAGTTTGAAGACCATTTGAGATGCTAGCAGGGCACTTCCAGGACCATGTTTGATGCTGTGTAAATTCCCTCTCTAAGAGGAGATAGCCACATTTGAATTGCAGGGGTGTGGGAGGTCACGAATGTGTGCTGCACTCAGCTGGGTGTGACTCTCTGCTGATCACCTCAGGGTTGTTCTGTCCCTTAGACAGTGGGTGTGAGACTGCCAATGTCACCTGCTGGCCTCAAGGATTAAATGGGATGATGTAAAGTCATCCATTCCATTGCTTGACAACCATAGGTGCCCAATAAATATACATTTTCCTTCTTTCTCCTTCAGAAGAATTTTTGGAGGCTGTGCAGTTTCTTTTTGAACCTTTATGTAAATTCACGTGAAGTGACATTCAATGAAATCACTCATCTGAATGATCCCTTTAATTCTACCCGCAGCTTCAGTAAAATTGAAATTTAAATCATACATTTTATTTAATGGAACAACTTAGATGTCAGGAGAAAAGAGGGAGGTGTTGAGGCGACACCTGTATTAAGACGAAAAGACCTTGGAATTAAAAATGAGTGTCTTGGGGGTGAAAGAGCTTCGGCTAAACGGATGGTTATCCTTGGATAATTTTTTTTTTTTTATAAAGACAAATTTAATCCAGAGATACAGATTGGAATCAGGTTTTGAAGAACAAATTCTTCATTACGTACTTGGGTCTCACGATTTCCCACCATTTCCCACACATCTTGCTTGTCTGGATTATGACACGGATTATGGAAGGCCACTAATGATTTATAGTAGAGGCTGGGGTCATAAGATGACTCTGCAAATGCATTTTAGCCCTGAGATCTAGCTACTAAAAATGTCCATCTATGTTTAATTGCTTTAATTAACGGTAGGTTTAACATTAAAAATTCTTAATCTGCATTGCAGGGCCCTGGGCCCTGGGCACTGGTTTGTCCCCTCCTCAAAAAGAACCTTGCTGTAAGAAAATCAAGTTATGAACCGAGAGAAGTGAAGGATTCCATTCCCCATGATAGCTAATATTTCTGAGTCATTAAAGTTTTATGTATACCAAGGATACTAAGTTTAGTGTACAGAGGTATGTGTTATGTGTTTAGGTAAATTAAGGATTTATTTTCTGTCATTCAAAATGTTAAATAAATTTCTTTCCATTTATATAGCAAAAGCTACTATAACTTTCTGTTTGAATTTTTTATGTTTTTACTTTTAAAGGTCTCTCTATGTCCCAAAATTATTAAAAACTTAACTTATTTTTATTATTTTTATGATTACATTTTGTATGTGACCTTTGGCGATATTACTGGGTTTTATTCTGCTATAAAAATAAGGTTTGGATCCAGGCTTAGTTTACCAAGTGGCTCTCCGGTATTTTCACCACTGCCACCTCTTTATTGACTTGAAGAGCTACTATTATAATGTGTTTAATCCCATACAGTCCCTTATATGCTTGGAACCATGTATAATTCTATAGTATCGTCCATGCTCTGCCTGACTAATCTCACAGATTTGGTGACTGGAATGTTGAAAGATATTTTAATATTTGGTAAGTTAGCTTTGTATAGTAATTTGGGGGGAGTAGAATTAACATCTTTTATGAATAGAAATAAAACCATATTTAAAAATCAAATGCTGGGGGCTGGAAAGATGGCTTGGTGGCTAAGAGTACCTTCGCTCTTTTGTAGGACCTGAGTTTAGTTCCTGGCAACTGGCTCACCACCACCTGTAACCCCAGTTCCGGGGGATGCTATACCTTCTCTTGCCTTTGTGGGTAATAGACATGCCTACATTACACATACATACATGGGAGCAAAACACTCTCACATAAAGTAAAAGCATAAATTCTAAAAAGAAATACTGGGTGCAGACCTGGAATTCCAGCACTCAAGAGGTTGAGGCAGGGGACTGCTGAACTGTGTGCACAACTGTACCACACAGAACAGGAACAGGATGAAACACCAGAGAAGGAGGAGAGAGAAGAAGTAGAAGAGAGCAAGAAGAGAAGGAAGCTCAGTGGGTATGTGGTGGGAAGAGAGGGGGAGGAGGAAGAGGGAGGAGGGAAACGGGGAGAGAAAGACTATTTCCCTTTTTATGATTAATGCAATGAACGTTCAAAGAACCCAATTACACTATTCTGTATCAGAATTACCTTCTGAAACTAGCTTAAAGGAAAATCAAAGCTAAACGGAATATGATGAATGTCCTTCAAGTGGAGACGTATTGTTGAAGAGTTGGCACTATTTCTCTCTGAAGAAAATTGTCCCCTCTGAAGTGAAGGAGCCAAGGGTATAGAAAACTGGATAATGAATAAATAAAAAATAGATTACACCATAACAGCCCTCTGGGAGGCTGGTCATCCCTGGGGGTTGTGCGCCCGAGAATCGCTGGATGGAAGAGAATTGCGTGGATCCTTGCCCAGCCCTGATTGTGTGGACAGACGTGCTCTGTATATAGCTACATCCATGAGGAGCTTTGCTACGCCACTGGGTTCTCATTCAGAGCCTCACTTCCAGGTGATAGCACAGAGCCCCGGATCTCCTGCCATCAGATGGCCATCAGAGCTGAATAAACTCTATAGCTCTGAGCCCAGAGCTATGGGAGCCAGCCAAGAGCTGAGAGGCCCACACTTCTGTCTCCGTGGCGGCCAAGTAGAACCGCCCTTCGTGACCGAGTCATTTACTCAACAAGACGCCTCACAAGTCAGTCCCTGAACACTGCAGTGCTCCAAAATAATGAATGATAATCTTTCTCCTGTAAGTCCTTTACTAAAAAAATGGCAAACGGAATGTGACTCCTCCCCCTAATGTGGTCCGGGGAGGCTCCTCATGGGATGTTTTGGATACTGGCAAGATTGGGAACAACATGGTCAAGGCTTCCTAACAGTTACCAAGAGGAAGATGTTCTTGGATGACCAGAGTTTCCATTTAGTCTCAAAAGACTGTGGTGGGGTTTCTCATAGACACAGGGCAGTCTGGAAGGAAAAACAGATACTAACTAGCAACCAGAGAGAGGGGAGGGCCACTTCTTTGGAAAGTACACTCTGCTACCAGGCATACAGATTTACCTACTCACAGCTATGCAAATGGTGAAAAGCCTGTGAGCACATGCAACACGCTTGTAACAACTACTCCTCAGTGGGGAAACAAAGGCCTTTAGCTTATATAGATGTTCCTTAAGTGTTTTATAATCAAGTTACATTACTTATGAAAATGCAGACCTTAAAAATTAAATTGATTTAAAAAAAGTATTGAGTATCTTTTTAACATTTTTTTTTTTATGTGTATGGGTGTTTCACTTGCACGTATGTTTGGGCATCATATGCTTACCTAGTGCCTGTGGAGGCCAGAAAAGGACATTGGAGTCTCTGAAATGTTACCAACAGTTTTTACCTGACACATGGGTGCTGAAAATTGAACATCGGTTCTCTGGAATAGCAGCTGATACTTTTAACTGTTGAGCCAAAAGTATTGAGTATCCTTAAGACTATGACACCATGCTGGCCAGAGAAAGGTAGAGATGAGAGTTTCGCCAGGACCCAGAGTCTGTCCCTAGTGGAAGACCTGTTTATTGTAGATACAGGGCAGTCTGAAAGGAAAACCAGACACTAAGTAGCAACCAGAGGAGAGAGGGGAGGACAGCAGCGAGTGCGAGTGCACTCTCTGCTCATCTACTGAAGTGACAGTCAGTGCTCCCTCTCCTTGTCTAGAGCCATGAATATCAGTGCTTCTTCTGTTCATCTCTTAAGGTATTAGCGCTCTCAATTCTTGTCCACAGCAGTGAATGTCAGCCCTCCCTCTGCTCATCTACAGAAATGAATATGCACGCTCCCTCCATTCATCTTAGTGAATTATAAGTGCTCCCTATGATTGTATACAACAGCAATGTGAGTGCTCATCACAACAGTGAACATAGTGCTCCCTCTTGACCATTGCTTGTCCATAGGAGTAGATGTGAGTGCTTCCTTGGAGGCAGGGCTACTCAATGAGAGAATGAAGTAGCCTCAAGAAAACCTAAAAGCCTTTCTGACATAGTCCTGGCCTGAGACTGGCAAAGTCTAACATGGCAGGAATGACAAGTGGTTAATGATGACCAGGAGAGGGTGGGGTCTGGAGGAAATAGGCGGCTGGCCACAAACCATGTACGTTCTGTGGAACACTGGCTTGATTCTCTCTTCTGACAGAGTCTTTTCTTCGTTGGCTGCAAAGTCAATGTGCTCAATGAGACCTCCCTGATCCTAGTCCCCAGTGACACGTCCGGGCGGTGGTCAGTTTCCTTTTGAGGAGCTGGAGTTGACAGACTACGACTCTTTGCATTCAGATGAGAAGCCAGGGTTTTCTCCTCTCTCATTTCCTTTTTCTGGCTCGGAATAGGTCTGTGAGTACACAGCAGATGGCTTTCTGACGAAGCCCAAATTCATCCAGTCTTTGGGGAAAAAACTACAGCAAAAAGGACTGTTATTCCAATCTGATAAGGCTTTC
Organism: Mastomys coucha; assembly: GCF_008632895.1. Classification (NCBI taxonomy): domain Eukaryota; kingdom Metazoa; phylum Chordata; class Mammalia; order Rodentia; family Muridae; genus Mastomys; species Mastomys coucha. The sequence goes on along the minus strand of NW_022196898.1, from coordinate 52,363,388 downwards.
TATTTTCAGCTAGAAAAATGAGTGTCTGTAAGTAGAAAAGAGAGGGAAAAAAAAATCACTCCAACACCAGGAAAGTGAAAGTAATGAGAGCTGATACTCGCCTTGGGTGGATCTGGGAGTCTTGTGTAGGCCCAGGCTCCACTCTGGCTCAGCAGCCGCAGGAAGACAGTTCCAGATAGCAAGCCAGATAGGCAACGACGGGAAGGGGACACACCAGCTCCAGCCATTATCTGTGAGAGAAGCTGCAGAGAGCAGAAATGGGAAAGGCTAAAGAGAGCCTCACATTTTTTTTTCTTTACAGCCTTTTTGTTTCTTTATAAAATTCTATTTTGCTTAGAAAATAAGTGAACATCAGAGAGTGGGCATTCTTGCTAACCACCAGCAAAGACTGCGGAGGAAGAGCATGGGGGTGAAGCTGCTTGTTCCTTCACCTACAAATGGGCCTGCTGGTACAAGCACTCAACTGTCCTGTGCCTCTATTTTCTCATCTTTAAAATGGGGGTGATGACTAAAGACATGGTGGAGATTAAATGGCTTCACTTGCTGACTAGAAGAGATAAAATCTGATGGTTCATTTTCAAAATGGAAGTGTCTTGGGTCTTCATAGGTCCAGTTGCAGATGAACAGGAAACATTGGGGGGCCTGCTAAGCTACCCTACTCCCCCAACAGCCTAGATAACCTAGTGACCTTTAGCCCTGACAAGGTCAGGTTAAGCTTTAAAATAAATAGGATGTGAAATGTAGAGATGAACACCCGTGATTTTTGTTGAAACAACGAAATAAAAGGTGGATGTAAGTAAGTGGCAGAAGGAAACACCTAGATGGTGTGTGAGCCTGTCAGACTCAGCCACAAAGGTAAGCAGGAGGGGCTTGCTGGGTTAGAGTTATAAAAGCTGTTCTCTGCTGTCAGCAGCCTGTCCTGGGCTGATGCCCCACTGTGTAATGTCGCAAAACAGACTGCCTCACTTAGCCACACCTAGTCTTCAGTCCTTTTTTTAATTAAGTGAAGATCTTTGCTTCTCTCAATAAGATAAGGACTAAGGAAAGACAGAGTAGGGGTGGTGGTGGTGAGGAGGTAGGGGATGATGGTGTAGGGGGTGGGGCGGTGGAGATGGGAGGATGGAAGGTGGGGGTGCGTGGAAGGGGTGTGCTGGGGTGTGGGGATGTGGTCTGGTATAGTGTGGTGCACACCTATAAATCCCAGCACCCTGAGAAGGGGTGTACCTGCTGTTTGAAGTTAGCTTGGGCTACCTAGTGAGACCATTCCTCATAGCCAACAAAAAACAGAATTGAGGGTTAAGGAGGTCGCTGCCCAGTCAGGTGTCTGTGCCATGAGCCAGCCTTGGCTCCTCAACTCGAGGGAGAAACAGGGTTCTGGTGGATGAAAAAATGACAGACAAACACAACACAAGGAAGTGCAGGATCTGAATGTAATTCTCAAAAATGGCATCAGACTTTTATGGTCATTACAAAAAGAAAAGAAAAGTCAGGCAGCTCAGTGATCAAGGTACATATGAGGCCATCTGAAACACAATGGGTCTAAAGCAGCAGCTGTTTCCTCTGGAAGGGTGCTGCACCCCCCAGGCCTGAGCACTCTGGGCCCGGAGGGCAGAACACCCAGCTCTCTCACACACTCACACACACACCAGGCTCAAGGTCCAGCCCGTCCTTAGTGAACACCCAACTATGCTAATCTTCTGGGATAGCAGAGACATGCTGCAGTGGTCCATTCTTGCGAATCCCTGAGAGTGGCTCAGCTGCTGTACAAGACTGAAAATGAGGATTCTACTTGACCTTACCCTGGGATCAACTTCTATTCAGTAAACTTCAATGATCGAAGTCCCTCATTATCTCCCTAACAATGCCGGAGGCGATTAGTCTGAATGGGTATCATACTTTATGAAATTCCAGGCCAAGGTTTGGCTCAGCAAAGATTAGGGTATTGGAACATTAGTGAATGTCAGTCAGAAGGCAACTTCCAGTTTTGTTTAGTTATTAATAAATCATATCTTGGGAGCAAGGACAAATCAGGGCCACCTCTGAGTTAGGAATGCCGAAAGGTCCCCAGGAGACTGGCTTCCTTTGCATCTGTACGCTTCAGATCTGTGGTCAAGCTTTTGGGCATGACACATGGATTTCACTGGAGTGGGCATGGCATTTCACCCTTTTAATTATTTTTTAGATGAAGTTCCAGAATATCCCACCTCGTCGTGGCTAGGGATCTAAAATAATGTCAATTACAATAGCAAGCAAGATTATATACTGAACCCAGTCCAAGAGACTCAATACATTTACATTATTTTTTAAGTCACTGGCCAATTCATCAATGTTCCAAGTATCTAAATGACTTTTGCTAATATCTGAAATTTCTGCCTTTAATTGTTCCATATCATGAGAAATATCTGTATCCTTTCACACTTCCTGCAAATGAGCCTTAGTCTTCTGAAATGAAGCATGACACTTAGTAGCTAGCCTAACTTACAAACAGCAATGCATATGGATAAGAGACACAAGCTTTCACCGCAATAGGAGAGCGAGTTTGAGTTTTGAGTCTCTTGAAAAAAAATCATTTTAGCAGCAGCAAGTCCAAACAAATTTGGCTGAACAACAGTAGCATTAGTGGCTCTCGTTTCAGTCTCTGGCAGATGTCTGCTTCCCCTGCTCTTCTCCCTTCTCTTTCCCGAGAATCTTTGTGAGCGAGAGAGGTAGAACCAGTTGGACCAGTCTGCCTGGAATCCAGACAGGGGATTCTGTATTCTGTGGAAAAAATACAAATACACCCTCTTCTTGAGGTGATTAAGACATATGGGCCTTTCCAGGGTCCAGTTAAAAGATTATTCCATTTCACCTAGGCATAATTATGCCTGGTTGTAGGGTGCCTTGGCATCCAAATTTTAATTTTTTTAAATAAAAAGCATGATTTAAATAATGTGCACAGGGATATAATTCTCCCTTTTTTGTTTAAAAGTCAAATTTTTCTTAAACTTTTTTTGTTTGTTTGTTTTTTGGTGTTTTGAGACAGGGTTTCTCTGTAGCCCTGACTGTCCTGGAACTCACTCTGTAGACCAGGCTGGCCTTGAACTCAGAAATCCACCTGCCTCTGCCTCCCAAGTGCTGGAATTAAAGGCGTGCACCACCACTGCCCAGCAAAAGCCATATTTTTCAGAGTGCGATGTATACATTCAACAGTTATTTGTCTCTGAGAAAATTAAGAAATCCCAGTAATATGGGCAACATTAATTGTTGAGAAAATATCTTAGATGTTTGACTGTAATAGGCAGTTCCATAATCTGTTCCAATCTGATTAGGAACACCAAGCACAGAAGATTAATGTAGGCAATGATTACATTTTTTTGTTGCTTTTCCTGTTAAGACAAAATTAAAAGTTTGATTTTAGCACTTTAAAAACAGTGACTACAGCATGTAGTTCAATTATTTGTGTTAAACATGTGATCTAATCACATATACTTTTCTCCCATAGAAGGGTTGTAGATGTATTTTTTATGAGATGCATACATAAATTTACAGGAAATATAAAAGCATGCATTTAAGCAAATTTCAACAATCTGTCTCCTGGATAATTATCAATTTTGTTTAAAAATCTTTACTATGTAATAGGCCAAATATCAGTTAATATTTTGCAATAACCAATTTAATTGCTGTTTGAAGCAAGAAATAGATGTCTCCTCAGGTTTTTAAGACATTCCTTCTAAAATGTCTTCATGACTTTATTATATAATTTTTCATTTATATCACAGCAACTTCATAATAGGATGTTAAAACTTTACTTTGAATATGGGAAAAGATGAATTTATATTAATGCTCTCTTTTGCCAAAGAATTGTTGTGGGCCAAAACTAAACATTTGATTGTAAGTGGCCAAGATTGACAACAAGTGATAGAAGCTTCCTTTACTTTCTGCAAAGCTGTTTGTCTAGTTAATTTGCATCCCCCTAGACAACATCCAACAAAGGATTAAGTCCTGTGGTGAGCTTAAGGTGAGGTCTTAGCCAATTAACATTTTCTGGAAGCTTTTGAAAATTTGAAGGAGGCAAATCATTTTTTCTTTCTTGAATTTTCTGTACCACAACCCTTTCTAGGATATAACTGAGGCCCCAAATATTGAAAAGGATATTGCCTCTGAAACTTTTTCTAGAGCAACTAATACTCATTTTTTAAAGCTCATGTATAAGAGCAAAGGTATTGAAATTTCTTATTAGAGGGATTAGATAATAATCAATGTACACTGAAAAATTCAAAGTTCTAGCCTCTTGTACTGAAGCAGAGACAAAAGAATTATATATAATGTAAGGCTATTAGTCATTTTTAAAGACAAAATTTTCTAATGATTGCAAACTCACTAGAAGTAAAATCTTTAAAATTACCAGGATGTAGAGCAAAAAATAACCTTTCAAATACACAATAACTTTATATGAAGTAGATAGCCCAGATTGTAATGTTTCTATGAGTTCCATGACCTCACTGACCTTTTATAAATCTTTTTGTTGTTGTTTTTTTGTTGTTGTTGTTGTTTTTGTTTTGTTTTGTTTGTTTTTGTTGTTGTTGTTTTTTTTGTTTTTTGGTTGTTTTTTTTTTTT
>NW_022196898.1:52353863-52358442 GCF_008632895.1 Mastomys coucha | reverse complement strand
CGACTGTCTGGAGACAGCCCCTTATATACCCGAGCCTAAGCTGCCAAGTCCTCCAGGATTGGCTCCCTGTCAAACCCTCATTAGCATACACCTGCTCAGGAGGGACGCATGCGCAGTATACATCCACTCGGGAGGGCGCATGCGCAGTAGAATAGTCTATTGCGCTTAAGATGCAAGCGGCTGACGATCATATCCAAGCGGCTGCCTACAGGGAGGCACGGGGCGTGCTCACCTAGCAGGGGGAAAGAATTAAGGCTGCTTGGAGCCCTGCTCATCCCCGCTTCAGCCCCGTAGAAAGCAGCCTGTGTCTCTGACAGACATCTGCCATCTTAGATACGATCGTCTAAGCGGCCGCTTCCAAGCGGCTGATGATCGTATCCAAGCGGCTGCCTACAACAGTAAACCAGGCTTGGCCTCGAACTCAGAAATCCGCCTGCCTCTACCTCCCAGGTACTGATCAAAGGCATGCGCCACCACTGCCCTCCTTTTATAAATCTTAAGTTTTAAAGTTACTTTGAACCACTCCTGGATAGATCATTGATAATGCTGTTTTTTGTCTTAAAAACAATTCCCTGGAGGCAAGGGAGAGGCGCGGCCAAGGAAGACTTCCCTAGGCTGGGTTTGTATAACAAAAGAAATGTCTCACAGGCCTTCTGGAGGCCTCTCTGTGCTTTCGTATTCACTCAAATGTACATATTTCACTGAGCACACTACCCAAGTCACATCCCAAAGACCACAACTCCTGCACTGAGGACAGATTCCAAGGTCAATTTTGCTGTTTATTCCTGTCCCCTTTTTAAGCTGATTTATACTTAAGACATTTTTTATAACCTTGGTGCTGTAAAAGCATTGCTTGTAACAAAAGAAACCTCTGCTTGAGGGTCTCTGAACTGTTTTAGGGTACAAATTCCTTGAAACAATTTATCAAGAGCCTGTTTGATACCAAATAAATTTTCACTGAGATCTCCTTTCCAATCTTAAATTTTGCTTTTACCATTCTATCTATTTAAGTTTGTTTTTAAAAAAGGGCAGCAGGCCCACACTGGCCACAGCTGCCTTCAACTTTCACCACTCTTGTAAGCCAGAACCATAACTTTTGGAAAGCAAAACCTAATTTTAAACAACAATCCATACTCTTTAAAATCAATACCAAAACCATTACATTCACGTTACAAAGTTTTTTAAGTGTCTCCATGCTTTTGAACTATAGCTATCAAGCCTGGGTCATTCTGAGATAACTGCTTAGAGCATACCAGGACTTTGGAAAGTAAAATCGTGGTGTTGATTGATAGGCTATGTGGCACAGTGCCTTTACCATACTCTTCCTAAAGTACCAGGTGATATTATTTTTTGGTGGGTTATCCAATAATCCATTAAATAATTTATCAGCTCATCTCACTAGTCTTTTTGTCAGCCACTATCTCATTAGGCTTGGAGATCCCTATCTTTACCCTTGGCTCTTTGGCCTTTTTGGGTGTAAGTTTCAGCCTCCCTGACTCCTTTATTGCACTCTGGCCATTCTTCCTCATTCCCAATTGGGTCAGAGTTGACTTCGAGGCGTCCCAAGGAAAGTCAGTGCCCATTGAGTAAGTTTAGGGCTTCTCCTCCTGAAAAATTTTATTGCCTGGTACATAGCTCATAATTTAAAGTGTAGCTGCTATATGATGTTAAGCAGTTACTAAATGGCTGCTCTGAATTCTACTGCCTGGTAAATGGCCTGCAACTTAAACTGCAGCCTTTATATTGTGCTAAGCAGTTGCTAAACTCTAGCTGGAGTCTGTCTGCTGAGATTTCGGCCATCTTGGCTGACTCATGCCACGAGTGCACCTTTAAGAAAAGTCAGAAAACAAATGAAGCGGTTATACAAATCTTATAAATTTAGATCAATCAAAGAATTTAGCACTTAAGCTTCTGACCCCTTTTAAAAGTAGCTTTTCAGCAGGGCAACTTAAATCAGTCTTTGCTGTGTATAATGAGATTCAATCACAAGCTGGATAGCTAGCAGATGAAGTTTTAACCATTTTTTTTTATCTTTTTAACATGAAACATAGAACAACAATCATTCATACCACAAGACAAAGACCGACATAAATTGGCATGTAGACAAATCGGTGCACCAACTATAACACAGAATTAGGACCAGGAATTTCTCCTGAATGAACCATAGAGAAAGCAAGACATCTCTCTTTCTGTCTCTAGGATAGCTCTGAAATCCATTTTCTTTTCTTTTTTGTCTCACTCATTTTACCTGCTTCTTTAGTGAGCAGAGCCCCATTTTTATGGGACTTGTTTCATTCCTCGAATGCTTCTCTTTCCCACAATGAGGCCAGAGACCTGGAGGAAGGCCCTTTTTTGTCTCCTAAGGGATTTTTACAATCCTTCCTCAGGTGTTCCAGTTTTCCATAGCTGAAACGTTTAATTTTACTCTCCTGGGAATGTTTTCCGTTCCCAAAGTTCTTATAGGTGCTGAATTTCCATCACATCATTCCTGTAAATGTAGGCCATTTTTTTGCGCTACACAAAGCATCTAGACATGTTTTTGGCTCAAACTGTCCCATGGTAATGATTACTTGCCTTTTTGACTGGTTATCATTTACCAGCAAGTCTGCAGCACTCTTGACGAGATCTTATTCTTGCCTGGGAAAGAAAGAAAGAAAGGAAGGAAGAGGAAAGAGAAAAAAAAGAGCTTACCTAACTAGAGTCCCTGTTCGGGCGCCACCTCTGAGTCAGGGAATGCCAAAAGGTCCCCAGAAGACTGGCTTCCTTTGAAGCTGTATGCCTCAGATCCGTGGTCAAGCTTTTGGTCCTGAAACTCAGGTTTCACTGGAGTGGGAGTGGCATGAGTGATCGTTAGTTCTGAGAGGAATCCTAGCTGGAATTTTCATCATCTATATTTGAAATCTGTCTTATTTCCAATACTAATAATAACACTTTTTAAATGGCCTAGAAGAAAGCTATGTGGATGCATTGAAATGGATATAAAATGGAGGCTGGAGAGATAGATGGCTTACCAAGGCTTCCTACTAGAGGACCCAGATTCAATTCCCAGACCTACATGGTGGCTCACAACTGCCTGTAACTTCAGTTCCAGGGGATCTAACACATTCTTCTCATCTCCATGGCACCAGACATGCACATGGTACATTGACTTACATACAGGAAAACAAAAATAAGAAAACATAAAACTATAAACATAAAAGTGAGAAGGCAATGGGCAGAAGACACCATCAGAGTCTTGACCGTCTCTTTGAAGAGTTGGCAGTGAGTGCCTCTGCACATGAAGAAACCCTGCCATCAGATGTTACTGACCGCAGAGGACAAAAGTTGAGCCATGAAACAAATAATTCAAAAGTCATTTTTTGGGTGTGTCTGGTAGCAGGAGAAGATGATGGTCTCCACAGGAGTTAAAAGTTCCTCCTAATTTTTGCTTGTTGGAAGAACTTGAAGAAGGACAAAAAGGAGTAGGTGATGGTACAGTTAGCTGGGGCCTTGAAGATGATGAAGACGTGACACAAGGTGGACAGGCATGATTACTGGGCCACAAAGGACAAACTATGAAAACAGAAAATATAACCTGAAAGTAGAATGTGGATCTAAATACCCAGAAGCTCCTCCATCAGTTAGATTTGTAACAAATGGAATCAATAATTCCAGTGGAATGGTGGATGCATGGAGCATACCAGTATTGGCAAAATGGCAAAATTCCTATAGCATTAAAGTTGTACTTCAAGAGCTAAGACATCTCATGATATCCAAAGAAAATATGAAACTTCCACAACCACCAGAAGGACAGTCGTACAACAACTAATTTTAGTGGATCTCAAACTTGTCTTAAATCAACAACCTTCTACTCATGTTAGTTTCTTGATTAAATGTCACCATGCAAAATACTCACACATTAAATAAAAGAATTGCAGCTGGTAAACATGACTGGACAGTTGTAAGACTATATTTAACATATGTATACCTATTATGTTTTCATGTAACTAGAGAAGTGCAGCACAATTTTTCTTTCTCTTCTTAAAGTACTGTCATTTAAACATGAACCTGAAGTACTCAAAATGGAATTCAGGTTTTCAAGACAGAAGCATGGCAAAAGAGTGTCAGATGGCCATGAAACCATTTGTTTTTCTGAAAAGTAAAGTCTCAAGAAGGAAGAACAAAAATGGCATGTTTTATCCATCACATTTAGAGCTGCAGTTGGAATTGTTTAAAATAGCAGATATAATGAATAGTCAACAATTGTGTTAATTCTTGACGCGGTGTGGGTGCTGACTACTATTAGTATCAAAAATAGGTTCAGGATTGTTTTGATACCTATATTTCTAATAAAAAGATGTTTGGGGGTTTTGAATTTCTGTTAAAAGCTGTTCCTGTTTGTTACATGTAACAGACATAATTTGTTTACAGTCTTTATTTAATAAAACATGCTTAGAAGTTTTAAGTGAAGTCAACAAAAAGGAAATAGATGTATGATATGTGATTTTTATTTTTTTTTATTTTTTATTTTTTTCAGGAGATGGTGAGTTTATTTTGTCTTGTCTGGATAGAGGTTTGATTTGCTCTTGAATGTTCCGGG
>NW_022196898.1:52352725-52353210 GCF_008632895.1 Mastomys coucha | reverse complement strand
CAAAGATGGAAGCCGCTCGGCTGGACTGGGAGGTGCTAGCAGAGGAATCATCTTCCTTAGGAGCACTCTGAGGCTTTAGATTCAGTTTGGGTCTTTGGGGGGGACCTCTGTCCTCACGCCTATAATCGTCCCGAGAGTAATCATCCCTGGAGCTCCATGACCGATCATCCCGTCTGTCATATCGGTCTTCATAGCGGTCCCCACCTCCTCTGTAGTCATCATCCCTCCGGTACCCACTTCCAAATGCTCTTCTGCCACTGCCTATCCTGGAGTCATAGCCTCGGTCATAGTCTCTGCTGCCTCGGTCATCATAGCGATCCCGGCCCCCATAGTGGTCCATGTCTCTGCGTGGGCCGTCCCGATATCAGTCCCTATACCCATCCCGATACCGGTCTGAATCGTAACGATCTCGATACTTGTCTCCAAAGCTATCATCGCCTCTTCTAGGTGGGTAGTCATCAAAGCTGTCTGTGGTGGGACGGGCC
>NW_022196898.1:52349281-52352171 GCF_008632895.1 Mastomys coucha | reverse complement strand
CCCCCATCCTCAGCTAGAAAGTCTGTTAGGGAGATGGTCTTCCCCTTCTTATTCTTCTTTTTTGCTGAGGCCGCCATGTTGGGAGAGGGAGAGAGAACGCAAAGGACCCGGATGAGGCAATCACGTGATTCGGATATGTGATTTTTAGATGAAAGTTAGTCTTAAAATGTAAATAAAATATGGAATGTGTCTTCAGACAAAAAAGTTATTTTTCTACTTTAAAGAGAAAAATCACATTAAAACAACAACAACAACAACAAAAGAAAACAAAACCCAGTATCCTCTAGAATTGGAAACAGAAAACTGGTGGGTGCATCAAACCCAGCAGCAGTGGATGGGTATTCAGTGACTGAAATTTTAAGTAATCAGTCCTGTTGAAGAGGTAAAGAAAGGCCAAGGAGAAACATTAAAATAAAAAAGGAGAAAAAGGAAGAGTGAACAATAGAAATAGATGCACTGCGGCACATCAATGCTAAAATATGAAACAATGAAACAGAAAAGATACAACAAGGACAAGAAATAGAGCAAAGGTCAGGGAGACCATCACCCCACCTTCTGCCCTTTTTTATGCCATGAAAACTAAAACTCCTACAGGGTTGGTAGTCCCGGCGGGGCACTGGGCAGGCAATGAGGGGGTGGGGGGATGATGCTTCTTTATTGGCAGAGATGTTATGTTCATTACTTTACTTGTTGCTATGACAAATATTTGACAGAACAATGTGGGAACGTGATATAGTCCATCATGGCAGGAAGACATGGCGGGCAGGAACCCTGAGGTAGCTGGCCATGCAGCTTCTAAAGTCAGGAAGCAGAGAAAGACAGACAGATGCTAATGTTCAGACAGACAGGTGCTAATGTTCAGAAGTCAGGAAACACAGAAAGATAGATGCTAATGTTCAGCTCTCATTCTTTTATTTTTTACTCAGTCCAACTATGGGACAAGCCACTTGTAGCTGTATGGACCTTTTGTCCTTAGTTATTTCTCTAGAATTGGCTTCCCAGACAGCCCCAGAAGTGTGTTTCCTCAGTGATTGTAACCCAGTCAGGTTAGCAATGAAAAGAAATAAGTGAAATTAGGAGCCAAGAGGCTCTGAACCCTGTAGGAAATTCTCAGGCTTTTATTTTCTGTTAGTGATTAGGAATATGCTAGGATTCTTCTTTGGACCTAAGAGAAGGCAGTCAAAGGGGACTGTGCTTTGGCTCAGGACCTCCCCTGATCCCAAACACATTCAAGCCAGTGAATTTTAGACAGTGAAAAGTCAGTTTGTTATGCATAGGAACATTTTACCTACAAAACTATCCAATACTTGACTCATTCTTTAATTTGTCAAGCCTTCTCCCTTCTCAGAATAGACCAACAAAATCACAGTTGGATTTAATCACACAGTTGCTTCAGAGATTCTAAGATAAAGACCAATAAGGCCAAGGCACAAATCTTCATTCAAACAAAAAAAGCTGATGAATAGAGAAAATACCATGGCTTAGGAACATTAACGTTAACTAGGCTGAACTGCAAAGTCTGGCATCCTAGGCTAGATGGCTCTGTGGCTAAGAGCACTGGCTGCTTCTCCAGAAGACCCAGGTGTAGCCCGCACAGTCGTCTCGCCAGCAAGAAGACACGCAGACACTAGGATCCTTCTACAGCAAGCATTTATTGCATCATGAAGAGGAAGACCCCGAGCCACTAATTGGCACTGCTTATATACACCACAGCACGGCGTGTCCGCCCATGATTGGCTGTTTGCTCATCACCCCATGTGACACCCCGGGATGGGCCGTGACTTGGCGCCTTTTCACTCTACGCACATGCGCAAACAGTTGTTTACCAGGAGTCTACAGCGGATGCAGGCGCCATCTTGTCAAGGCGAATGCCTCTCCAGCTCTACCGCTCTCCACACCCAGGTTCAATTTCTAGCACCCACACCCATCTGTAACTTCAGTCCAGAGAATCCAACACCATCTTCTGGCTTCTGTGGGTGCTACATACAAACATACATGCAGGCAAACCACTAGACACAAAAATAGAATTAAAATCTTAGAAAAACAAAAACAAACAAAACAAGAAACAAACAAACAAAAAAAGCCCAGCATTCTGAAGGTTCCTACCCGGAAGATTCAAAATGGAAATTTAGGCAAAATGCAAACTAGGATTGGAAAAGAGCCCTCAATGATGATGTTTCTAGTATATTCTAATGCTTCTGATCCTGGTTAAGGTGAATGTGGAGCCAGCTGAGCACAGAGCAAGCACATGATTCCCCAAGGACCAGAGGAACTGTGTAGAGACCGAAAGCCAAGAGAGGAGTCAAAGACGATGTAAGCCCATTTCTTAAGGAAGAGCTGTCTTAGACAGCAGAGCACAGAAAGCCAGGGCAGAGTCCCAGGGAGCAGGGAGGGCCACTTCTCTAACTCCAGGACACAGACACATACATCCTTCCAGTATGTAGACGTACCTGCCAAGAGTCTATAATACGTTGCCTATATTTTTAGGGACAAGTCTGTTTTTAATATTTTATCTTAGCAATATAAATAATATAGACAGAAACATACCTGTTAGATGAGATCAAATAAACCATGGCCCACTTGCCTGTAACAATGACTATGCAGTCATTAAAAGACCTTTAAATATTTCAAGCCATCCTAGTTAAAGATGCCAAGTTGAACACACAAACCTTTATCCATTCGGAAAACCCTGTAAGAGTTTATGAATAGGAATCAAAACAAGCAAAATATCCTCAGGCTAACAGAACAGGAGAGAAGACAGTCACCAAACTTTAGAAGCTTGGAGCGCAAGCTATCTAGTGCTTGTCCAGCTTTTGAGAGGCCCAGGCAGTCACGAGAAAGGCAGGAGGATCACAAGTTCAAAACCAACCTGGACTTTAAGAGACTCAGT
>NW_022196898.1:52331070-52349271 GCF_008632895.1 Mastomys coucha | reverse complement strand
AAAAGTAATTTAGAAGATAAAAATGACAGACTAGCATTAACACTAAAATGCATGTAAAAAGATGGCTGCCAGGTACCTGGGGGAGGGGGGAGGGTGGGGTGGGTGAGGATTTCTTGAGAACACGTCAGAGCATCTAGACCCCAAGATACCATTTCCCCAACTGGGGAGTGTTCTGCCGCTGAAGCAAACCCAGGCTCTCCTTGTCTAATGAAAACACATAGATTTGCTTAGGAAAAAAAAAAAGTTCACATCAACGTTTGTACATGTGACTTTATTGCCCTTGGAGGCCAGAGAGAGTTTCCAGTCCCCTGGAGCTGGAGTTAAAGGCAGTTGTGAGCTGCTGATTTGGTGTTGAGAACTGAACTCAGGTTCTTAGAGCAAGACACTATCCCCATGGCTGAACCTTTGCTCCAGAAGCACTGATTAAGCGTTTCTGGGGTCTGTTATCCACTTAAAGAAACATACCCCATCTGGGAGGAAGGCTTTTTCTGTGAGTTACTCAGACTACTTCTTTAAATCAGAGGAGCAAATTCAAAGCACTTTAGCTTGCCACAAGAGTCTCTGAGATTTCTGCACTTAAACGGTGACATTTTGTTAAGAGGGACTACCGGATGGAAAAGGGGGAGGAGGTCCCATTATATGGTGAGCTGTACCATAAGGAGATCATTTTTCTTATAATGTTCTTGGGAAGTGTTTTAATATACTCGAGAACCTTGAAAGATTGTAGGAGACAGAAAATAATCTACCGGAAATGTCATCAATAACTTTGCCTTGAACATAAAAGCAAAGCTAGCCAAGGAACTGGAAGTGTGGGGGGAGCTGTTTAGCACATTTTTGGTTTTATCAGGAGCAATCCACGCCCCCAACCCCCACTGCTAAAAAAAAAAAAAAAAAAAAAAAAAAAGATTTGCAGCAGAAAACCCACCAATCGCTCCATGGTTAAAAGGTCTAGTGCATTTTTACCTCAGAATTTCTGAGGCAAAGGGACTCATTCCAGCCTGATAAAGCTTTTCTAGTTATTAGTATTTGTTACAAAGACTCAAGCTTCCGGGAGTCTGCACAGCTCCTATGAGTCTGCAAGTAGTATCTATCTGGCTGCCTCTGCGCAGTTGTGGCGCTGGCAGAAGGGGTGTGGAGGTGTGTGTATACGGAGGGTGGGGGCGGTGGGTATCATTCCTCTGGGCCAAAGCGGGCACATAGGGAATAAGGCTTCCTTCTGAGAGAAATTGGAGTGCACTGGAACCTGTCCCTTCTGAAGATCCAACTCATCCTATTGCTTCTACTCTCAAACACGTCTTCTCCCTCCCTTTTACCCCGTTTTGCAGAGTTGTCTTCCATCGCCCTGGAGAAGGTCACTGTAAAGTAGTCCCTGTCTGTGAAGGAGATAAGAGACTCCTGGATCTAAGAAGATGTGAGAGAATCCGGATGAGGTTAAATTTAGTGATGAAACCGAGTGGCTTGTCTGTTGTTCTGGGACCAGACCACTGCTGGTTCTGCCGCCTTTCAGCTTTGGGTTCAGAAGGTCCCTACTTTCCTTTTTCCACTGAGAATCTGGAGGACAGCCCTGCCCTGGTGCAAGAGGGATGGTAAAGATTAAGTTGCAGGGGTTGAAGACCGAGCTCAGTGTCGGAGTGCTCGGAGTGCTCCCAAAAGCACAGGCAAAGCTCTGGGTTAGATCCCTAAGCAAAACAAACATCCACACCCCCACCCCCTCACCAGCACACTTAGGGTGAAAGGAACCACTGTTGGATCTCGGGGTAGCACCCCAGAGACAGTGCCAGTTGGAGATCAGAGGCCCAGCCACACATGTTCCAGCTACTAAAAGAAGACCTTTTATTTTTGTGCTTAGATACCGCCCTCTTCCCTCTTTGCATGGCAAGGCCTGTAAGTGACATAGCATGAGTTACTTCAGCAGATTCAGAAAGCACAGGCAAGCAGAAAGAAACAGTATACATTCTGAAACCGCAGCACTCTGTAAACAGCCCCCCCCCCCCCCGTAAGATTTTGTTACATATAGTTGGTTACTAGAGTCTTTCAGATGTGGATGCTTCCAGAAGGAACCCAGAGAGCTGCAAGTCAGACTGGTACTGGACAGTGGGCAGTGCCAGGAAAGATGCTACTAATTAAAAAGCAGACCGCATACGGTTTCTAATGTGATTACCTGCATCGAAGGGGGCTTAGGGTTCCGACATCGTATGGGAGGAATTAATGCTAGGTAAATTGCAAAGCAAATTAAATGATGCAGTTTTTAAATCTAAGGGGAGCAATGTTACCCAAAGGTGGAAAAGTTATCCTACCATACTGTTTGATTCCGCTGTGTACTACTATATTTTGGTTTCATAAGTAAAAACAATTTTTGAAGTGAGTGTAGACTTATACTTTTTTATTTTGCAGTTTATTTTGAAACGAGTTTAGATTCACAGGAAGTTGCAAAGAAGATGCAAGAAACATGATGGTTCTAGGTCTCCTGACCCCGCCCCCATGGCTATATTGCACAGTGACAACGCGGAATGGAGTAGGAAACTGACATCATACAACATGGGCACGTTTTTTTCTCCATATGGCATGTGCAGGGTCATGTGCCCACCATGGCAAGGAGGTGTCCAAGTTATTTCAAAGACAGCTTGTCCTCTCTGCTACCATCTAAAGCCATACGTTTCCCTCCCATCATCCCTAATGTTACCCTGGCAACCACTAATCTGGGCTCCATCTCTAATTTTGTCGTTTTAAGAACATTATATAAATGAATTTAAATATGCTGTGGACCTTCGCTCCGACGTGACAGCTTAGCTAATGTGTTGAGGAGTGATTGATGTGGCCCTTGGAAGCTAACTTTCTGAAATGTATTGCCGTTTACTTCTGTCTAGCTCCTTTTTATTGTCGGGTAATATTCCAGAGAAATACTGTGCCAAACAAAACTCGCGATACCTATGACCAGAGTCAAATTAGCATCTATTATAACAGCAACAACTAATGATGAATGAATCCTTAAAATGAATTGTATATGGCACTTGGTGTTGTTTTTTAGCTCATCTCATTTGATCCTCATTAGCAACAGCTATTTATTTGCTTGTTTACTTGCTTTAACATTTTTTTTATTATATTGATAATTAATTGTGTGTGGGAGTACACATGCCACAGGGTGCTTGGGGGAAACTCGCAGGAGTTGATTCTCTTCTATCACGTGGACCCCAGATTGAACTCAGGTCAACAGGCTTAGCCATGGTATCTTTACCATTGAGCCATCCCAATGGCCCTTTGGTTTGTTTGTTATTCTGAGACGGGGTCTCACTATGCAGTGCAAGTTGACCTCAAAGACATAACCCTCCTGTCTGAGGCTCCTGAGTGCTGGGATTACAGGCATGAGCCAACATGTCTCCTTTTGACTTTTGCTTTACAGGCAAGGCAACGAAGGCTTGAAGATGTGAAGTGACCTTCTCACAACTGTGAAGTCACTAGGTTCCCTTGTCCCACAGTTTGAGCATTTGATCTGAGTGCACTGAGGAGGTGGCACCACCATTTCATACCTAGGTCTCACAAGGAAAGAAGAAGCCCCGGCTGTGTCCCTTAAAGAATGGTCTGCTCCCTACAGGCCACACCAAGGCATCCTCCGGAGTCCCTCTTTTGAATAAGTGCTTGCCCATCAGAGACTCCTGGAGACCTTGGAAACTCAGCTTCCAGTACGGAGCCACTAAAATGAGACCTTTGCACTGGTTCACACTGACTTACAAATGGCCTCTTGCGTTTACGTTTACGAACCAAAGCTTTAAGGATCCTCTGGGAAGCAGAAACCATTACAAGGATGTAAAAGACAATATAAAGATTTAATATGCGCAGAGATCCAGAAGTCAAACTCAGGATCAATTCTGAGAAAGATGCCTTTAGGCCCTAAATCTGCAAGTAGTTTTTTAAAAGCCTGCTACTATTCTCATGGTTATAAAGGAACGACAGGACAACGGACTGCTCTGACACTAGGTTAAATTAATTTACAGGCTCACCCAAACCAGACAAGGAGTAAAGTGAGCAGATTCTTAATAAGAGTTTAATAAGAGTTTCCAGATAAAGGACGTTTTGTCTGTGCTGTGTGTGCATCTGTGTGCCGGTGCGCGCACACGTGTATGCATATATATTGTTAGTGCTGGGAATCAAACCCAGAGTCTTGTGCATTCTAGGCAAGGAAGTGCTCTACAGCTGTGCTATACCTCATCCCATTTTTTTTTTTGGCAGAGTTAGTTCAGGCTGAGCTTGAACTAACTGTGCACCCCAGGCTAGTCCTTCTGCCTCAGCCTTCTGGTAGGATTACAGATATGCACCACCATGTATGTCTGAGAAAGGACATTTGGGACTACGTGTACACGTGAAGGGGACTTCTTAGCCCCCTTTTCCTCCTGGTGTTGTTTGGTGACTGTCTTGGTTACAGATGACCGTGGTATTGCCTTGCGTGGATCCCCTGCATCTTCTGTGCTGAGCAGATTATAGGTAACTGTAGCAAGCAGGAGTGCTGTGTGGTGCCAGGGCTCTCCTTAGAAACAGCTCCACCAATAGCTGCCATGAGCCTCTTGTCAAACAAGTGAGTAGGGCCAAGCCCCCACCCACGAGCCTCACAGCAAGCTCACTAGGTGCCTTTAAGGAAATAAGTGAAAATAAGGACCGCCACTCAGTTCACGGAGTGCTTACAAGCCTGGAACTTGCTGTGCAGGATTCCCCTTTAACCTCCCCACGGCTGCTGTGGGAAGTGGGATGAGCTTACCACTGGGAACGTGGAGAAGGAACTCTGGAAGACGTGGCCTGGACCTCAGCCAGTGGGAGTGGTACTGGGCAAGCTGGGCAAGTTGACTTTCTTGGTGAACTGGACTTCAGTGTCACAAAATAGCTACTGAAAGGAGGTCCTCTTTGGAGAAGCTTTAGAGCTCATCCATGGGTGAGGAGTGAGACAAAGGACGTCATACTCTGCAGCGCCTATGGAAGAATCACCAGGCATCCAGTACGAGCGGCTTCTGGCATTATGGAAGTCTCAGCCACATCTTAGGTACTTCCAACCCCAGCAACAAAAGTAGACTGAGTTTACTTGAACCTGATGGAGGCGCTAGATCTTACTACCACAAATAGGGACATGTTGAGTCACGGAAGCATAGACGTGATGAGCACAGTCCAGACTGGGGAGTTTCATAGGGCAATCTAATTTATATACAGAAAAAAAAATCTATATACAGAGGAAAAGAAGAAAGATTTGAAAGAGGAGTGTTTAAATTAAAAGATAACAGAAAGTGATGCTAACCAAGGCTAACCAACAGCAACACGTGAATTTGATTTGGCTGTGGATGCAAGCAAGCAAATCACTTTTTTAAAATTGATTCTTTGTGACTTTCACATCATGCACCCCAATCCCACTCCTCTCCCCATCCCTCCATACCCACCCTCTGTCCTTGCAACTCCTCCCCAAAAGAAAACAAATAAATAAATCTTGTCTGGAAAGCTGTAGTGTCTCATACAGTATACCATTTGCCCAGCTTTTCATGCAAATGCCTCTAACCAAACCAATGACTACTCATTGTAATGAACATTTGCAAACCACATGTTAAAGGCTTCTGTAATGTGCCACCTTCTCAGGCAAGCTGCCACCATCCCCATCGTACCAGCTGTGCCTACCTTTGAGAGTCCATCACCACCCAACCTGTAAACTGTTGACATCTATTTCCTCTTGGAAGATGGGGGTGGGAAGGGTCCTTGCCCTTCACCTGAATATCCAGCCACTCGACCCATTTGCATGCAATCCTGTCCTAACTGGAGCTGACCTTAAGAGTCTCTAGGAAGACTATAAAGGGAAGACTCCACTCATGTGCAATGAGGAAGCCACCATCCATACTAGGTGAAGGCTTTCAGGTGGCACTGCTTCGGAGTCACCTCGTCTGTAAATAAGCCCAATAAACCCACTGGCTCCCCAGGAAGTCTAAGGGTGGAATCATACTTTGGTTTGTCCTTATGCCCTTGGGGGAAAGGGACAAATGTTATTCCTATCTCCTTCAGGGAAGGAATTTTGAGAGCACTCTTTACCAGGCATCTAGGGAATGTGAGAGGTGATGAAGTATCTGAGGTGCCTGAGCGGCTCTCTGGTCAGTGACCGACGTGATTAAGGTTATAATTTTGCAAAGAGAGTCCTTAGAGATTCATGCTGAAATTCAAATAGTGGGCATGCCAACCAGGGTTTGTTTCAGAGTAGCCCATGGGATCAGGAAAGTGTGCAGGGGTCCAAGGTAAATGGGATGGAGCATGAACTGGCCATCATTGAAGTCTGACAGATACAAGGAACTTTAGTGTGTGTATGTGTGTGTGTGTGTGTGTGTGTGTGTGTGAGAGAGAGAGAGAGAGAGAGAGAGAGAGAGAGAGAGAGAGAGAGAAAGAGAAAGAGAGAGATCCATGCATGTGAGTGTGTGGGTACATGTGCTCAAGCACATGCACAAGTTGGAGGTTAACTTTTACTCTTGCCTTTTTGCCTTGAGACAGGCTCTCTCACTGAATCAGAAGCTTGCCCTTGACGGATCAAGGATCTTTCAAAATCCACCTCTCTCTCCCTTACTGTGCTGGGGTTACAGAAATGCACAGCAAGCCTGCCTTTTTTTTTATGTGTATGTTATGGATTTAAATTCAGATTTTCATGCTTGCAAGTTAAGTGCTCTTACTGAATCATCTCTCTAGCCCTGTTTTCTCTTAGACATGTTGAAAATAATCCATTAGAAGGGGGGGAAAAAAGCTGGTTGTGGTACCATATGCCTGTAGTTCTGGCAATTGGGTGACTGAGGCAGGAGAATAGTTTACACTTGAGAGTATGAGACCTGTCTGGGCAATGCAGTGAGATGCCCCCATCTCAACTAACTAATCTCAGAATGAGCAGTCATGATTTTTCAAGAAATAAGAGAAGTCCCCAGGAAAATGCACTGTTCAGGCTTCAAAGAGGCAGCTCAGCCAGCAGGGTTAGGTGGTGCTGATGGGTCAGATAGCCCAGTACTGAGGGTGCTGCCATGTGTCTCTTCAGAAGGGCCCACTTCTACCCCCAGTGCTCTTCAGCATGCAGTGCTGGCCACCCAGGACTATCCCAGGAGTTCCTGAGTTCCTTTACTTCTTGGCTCATTTCTGTCCTACCCTTTAGAACCTTTAGTAGTTCCTCTGAAAGAGACCTTTCAAAGTCCCTGTGACAGATAGGCAGGTGGGTTACATTGTGTACTGTGGTTTTGTGCGTCAGCTTGAAATAAGCTGGAGTTATCACAGAGAAAGGAGTCTCAATTGAGGAAATGTCTCTATGAGATCCAGCTATAAGGTATTTTCTTAATTAGTGATGGGGTGGGGAGGGTCCAATCTATTGTTAGTGGTGCCATTACTGTGCTGGTGGTCCTGGGTTCTATAAGAAGGCATGTTGAGCAAGCCAGGGGAAACAATCCAGTAAGCAGCACCCCGCCATGGCCTCTGCATCAGCTCCTGCCTCCAGGTTCCTACCCTGTGTGAGTTCCAGTCCTGACTTCCTTTGGTGATGGACAACAATATGGAACTGCAAACTGAATAAAACCTTTCCTCTCCAACTTGCTTCTTGGTCATGGTGTTTCATTGCAGCAATAGAAACCCTGACTAAGACAAATTGGTACCAGGAGTGGGGTATTCATGTAACAGCCTGATCATGTCTTTGGGAAGACTGTGGAAGGACTTTGGAACTTTGGGCTAGAAGAGCCATTGAGTATAAAGAGCTCTGTGGGATGTTCTATAGGAATTTGGAAGATAATGTTGAGAACACTGCAGAAGATAGAGGCCTGGCTTGTGAAATTTCAGAGGGAAGGAAGATTAAAGACTCTTATCAGTGCTGTTGCTATTTTGACTGTAAAGATTCTGCAGTTTTGGTTAACTGGGGTTGAAGAATCATCTGTGACTAACAAGATACTAGAATACTAAAAATGAAACCTTTGTGTTACTGGGACAATTGAAGCTGGTTAGCTGGAACTAAGAAATTAGCAGTGATTAAGAAGAGACCAGCATCACTGAGTTGAAATCTTTTGGGAAGTGTTTTCTAAGAGCACAGAGAAGCTATGTTCCAGAGGCAGCCAGACTTAAGAGTCACCCAGGTGGTATTGGTTTTGGAAACATGAAGAGGTAGCAGCTGAGGCTTGGCACTTCGAGAGGCCAGAAGAAGCCATTGGTGAAGTTGCAGCCTCAGTGGCAGTTGAAGGCCCAGAACTGAAGGGATCACGTGGAGAACTTGAGGCTTGGCACCATAAAGAGAGTCTATGAGAGGCTACTAGTGAAAGTGCAGCCCAGTTGCAACAGAAGACCCCAGCATTTTGGAGATGCCAGTACCATGGGATGATCACCAAGAACAGCAGCAGCAGTGGAGTAGAGGCAGTTGGAGCCTAGAAGACAAGCTGTGCGCTACAGAGGGAAGAGTAGAAGTAACCCAAGCCCTTTGGAGGAGCCCAGAAGATTGTGAATGGATCCCAGACAGTGGACGGCTAAAGTTTGATTTTGCTTTTATTTGATTGTGGCTGTGCCCTGATATTTTTCCATCTTGAAATAAGAAAGTATTTTATGGAGCCCACAATTAAGAGACTTTAAATTGTAAAAGACTTTGAATTTCAAAAGAGATTGGATATTTTAAAGAGATTGAAATTTTATTATGTTTGAATTTGTAAAGACTGTGGGACTTTTAAAGTTACTTAGATCTTGGTAATGAATAAGAAAGTAAGGTTTGAGGCTTAATAGTGATGTGCTTGTGTGTCAAGTTGACAAGGGGTCAATTGTACTGGCTGGTTTTATGTGTCAAGTTGACACAAGCTGGAGTTAACACAGAGAAAGGAGCCTCAGTTGAAGAAGAATGCTTCTATGAGATCCAGCTATAAGGCATTTTCTCAATGAGTGACCAAGGGGGGAGGGCCCAGCCCCTTGGGAGTAGTGCCATCCCAGGCTTGTGGTCCTGGGTTCTATAAGACATACTGAGCAAGCCAGGGGTAGCAATCCAGTAAGTCCAGGAAGCAGCAACTCTCCATGGCCTCTGCATCAGCTCCTGCCTCGAGGTTCCTGCCCTGTGTAAGTTCCGGTCCTGACTTCCTTTGGCAATGAACAGCCATGTGGAAGTAGAAGCCAAATAAACCCTTTCCTCCGGAACTTGCTTCTTGGTCATGGTGTTTCACTGCAGCAATAGAAACCCTGACTAAGACACATTGCTTTCCTTCCAGCCATATGTCTCCACACATACCACGCTCAGTTTTAAAAACTCTGATTTCCAAGGGGCAAGTTAGTGAATCTACAGTGGGCTATGCAAATTAGGTTCTAGCGTCTAGGTGAGGAGTTGCTGGCTTGTTACTTATCATCTCGTGAAACCTCTTGTTTGCTTCATGTGGGTTACTTCAATCATCTTTTAAAATTATTATTAAAGGTTTTGTTAGTGAGAAGGAAGGGGTAAGTCAATTCTGTTGGTGCAAGCGTATAATCCCAGACCTTGAGAGACTGAGGCAGGAGGACCACTGTGTTTGAGGCCAGCCAGGGTTGCATAGTAAGATTCTGTCTTTAATGGGGATGACATTAACTACTCAGATCATATCACAATCTCAAACTACACTCTTTTTTTTTTTTTAAAGATTTTATTTATTTATATGAGTACGCTATAGCTGTCTTCAGACACACCAGAAGGGGGCATCTGATCCCATTACAGATGGTTGTGAGCCACCATGTGGTTGTTGGGAATTGAACTCAGGACCTCAGAAAGAAGAGTCAGTGTTCTTAACCGCTGAGCCATTTCTCCAGACCCTCAAACTGCACTCTTAAATGATTTCTCTCCATCCCCTCTGCTCTTTGCTTATTTTTGTTCTCCTTCCCTTTAAAATCGGACTGATTGATTGATTGATTGGTTGGTTGGTTGTATGTTTGTACATGTATGATGGTGGGAGCTGGTTTTCTCCTACCATGTGGGTCCTGGCGATCAAACTCAGATCATCAGGTTTGGCAACGAGTGCCTTTACCTGCTGAGCCCTCTATCTCCCTTTTTCACTTTTTTCTCTTAGCTATTTTTCTCCCCTGAAATAGGGCTCCTCTGTGTAGACCTGGCTGTCCTGGAACTCACTCTGTAAAAGAAGCTGACCTCGAACTCACAGAGATCTGCTTGCTTCTGCCTCCTGAGTTCCGAGATTAAAGGCATGTTCCACCACTGCCTGGCTCCATTTAGATATTTACTAAAGGCAGAACATATAGATAGCTATTTATTACATTGCCTGGACATAACTAGCTTTCAGCTCACCCCGCCCCAGGCTCCTGTCCGGGAGCAGTCAGGACAGCCTTCAGCATAGCCTGGTTGTCTTGTTCTCACCCCTCTCCTAGGCGTCAGTCTTGCTACTCAGTTTTGTTTCTCATCCTGCCCAGCCATTCTTTCTTTTTGCCAGTGAGGACCCTGACTGCCTTTCAGCCTTGCATCAGCCTCTGTCTCAGCAGTATTCCCTCAGAACACAGGCATCGCCTGTTTGAAGGGCTGTCCCACCTGTCTGTGGTGTGGGAGGCTGCTTCCAAGTCCAAGGAGACCATAGCCTTCCAGCAATGCATGTCACACCAGTTCTGGGCTTAGGTAGGCTTCCTGCTAGTGTGAGACCATGTTCTGAAGACTCCCATTGGGTGTCTTGGGAAGGTCACAAGGCATCCACTGAGCCACATCCTCCACACAGCAAGTGTTAAGGAATGAATCTTAGCCTCTTGGTTGGCTCATTTATGTAACTGTTTCCCTCCGATCTGTTTTCTTCCCTATTTGACTCCCGTGGGAGCACCTGTCTAGGTGAGGCTCTTTGTACAGGCTGCTGTAGGACCTCACGGGAATAGTCACACTCCCTTAGAAGATCACGTGGGGTGGGGGTGAGTTGGGGGAGAGGGAGCCCAGGTGTTGTATACAAGTTGTAATTGCTTAATTAGAAAAGAACCTTCCCAGGACTCGGGAGCTTTCTTCTGATTGTTTTTACATTTTCATCATGTAGACTCTTAATCTTTGCTTCTGGTTCTGGTTGCTCTGATGGATTGATTATTCCAGCTGTAATAGACTGCTGGCCGGAGTCAGGCATAGTTATGAGCTGCAGTCTTTTTCTTTATAAGCACGTCTTTTGTGTTAATGCTGGCTTTAGGTGTCTCCCAGTTTGAACTCTCTTGTTACAGCTTGTCTTTTTGCTTATACAGGATTCCAGAAAAATATAATAATATTATATAATATATATTATTAATAATATAATATAAAAAGTTAATTTTTATAGTTGTTGTTCTGGATGGGAAATACAGACTCACTTGGCCTCAAGGACAATGGAGTTGGTTGTAAAGACACACGTGCACAATGTCACACTCTCTCCCTGCCGCTGGTCTTCCTCCCTTGGCTTCTGCCTTCGTCCACTGGCCTGTGTAGAGTGTTTGCTGTTTCATTAACATCATATGGCCTGTGACACACTGTGATCTCAGGGGATACACATCTACCCCCTAATGTGTTATTTCAAATGCCATACTACGCACTCTGCCTGATTTCTGGATTCACACCCCCTAGTCTAGGATTGGCTAAAAACAGCTTATCTTTTTAGCATCGTGATTGGTCAGTCTGTGGTCTGGTTGGCCTAGGGTCAGGGGTCCCCTATCAGCCAATCACATGTAGCCTGTGTGATTGGATTTGTAAATTGTGGTTTACTCCAGCAAAACACACTCACCTGGGAAGAAAAGGGGGTGTTAGCCAGACAATATTGCTTGAAAGGAACTTCAAATGGGCAGGTACCAATGGATGTTTCCAGAAAGCTAATTAGCTAACGGCCTCATCAATTATTGGCCCAGAGAATCAGAACGCTAAAAGAAATTTTCTAAATTCAGTTCACTAAAATTCATGTTCCCTACTTCTCAGAAACCCCCATCAACCATAAGAATGGATATTTATTGACTTATTGCTCTGACAAAATGCACCTATGAATTAGGGCTTCGTACTTTGTAAGTAGGTAATCTAAGATGAGAAAGAAATACTAATGTAGGCAGATTCTGATAGCATCGCGAGTCAGTCACCAGGAGGCTGACAGCACGGCAGAAAAAAATCTATGAAAAGCAGACACATGAACTCAAATAGCACAGTAGCCTGGGACTACTTACAATGTAGGTTAAAAACAGCCCTATGCACTTCAACAGCCCTCGAGGGCATTGCTGTCTTACAGGCTCGTTAACTGTAGCTAATGTTCACATTGGTGAGCCTTGAGTATATAAGGTAGGGCTAAAGGCTAAATTATGTTTAGAATATCCAGCTGAAGGAGACAAGAAATTATATAATATACCCAAGAAAAAAATCCCATGCACATTTAAAAATGAATGTCAGTGGGCAACCCTCAGGTTTCCAAATCAAGGTGCACACTGAGAACTCAGAAATAGGTTCTCTCAAACATGTGTGTTCTGTTCTTCATGCTAGGTACCAGGAACCAGGTGGCCAAATGCCCTTGCTCCTTAGGGCTGCCCAGAAAATTTACCTTAATTCCCTTGAGGGCAAGATGGATGACAGCAGCCAAGATCCATGGTAGTCAAGAGTATTGGCTTCTTATATGGGTATTGGGATGTGACTCAGGTACTCATGTTTGTTTGACAAGCATTTTACTCACTGAGTTATCCTCCTAGCTCCTGGAATCTAAAAATTGTATAGTACCTTCTAAATGAATAAAACACCTAAATCTATTTGCTCTTTAAATGGAAGATAAAAAAAATTCATTATACATGTATGTGTCTTGCTTGCGTCTATGTGTGTTTACTATGTATGTGCCTTGGGGCCCTGGGTTCCTTAGAACTAAAGCTACAAACCATTTATTTTAGGCTGCCCCATGGGATGTTGGGAACTGAACTTGGGTCCTCTGCCAGAGCCACTCTCCAGTCCTGCAAATATGTTCTCTTGTGACTTATTTGGTTCTCAGGTATAATCTTTCTCCTTTAGCACATTAACTGTCAGTAGGAAAAGACCTTGAACTAGTTCATCAGCTAATGAAGGAGTCACAGGATTCTTGAAGAATGGAGTGGACGGAGAGGAATGTGGAAGGCATCGTGGAGGGGAACCCTAACCCACATCTGTGAGCATGCGACAAGGTCTGTTGGTCTGTCAGGGAAAGGACTGGTGGATCGACAAGGGAGTTTGATAGGGAGAAGGGGACACAGGAGGGCAGGCAGAGATGTCCAGAAGGCAACTCTTAGCTAACAATCTCAGGGTTATTGCCTTGATTAAGTAATGTTTCAGAGAGAAGTTGTCCAAAGGCCAGTTTGAGAAACTCAGCTTTTCTTCTCCCTTCTACAGGTGACTTGATTCAAAGTTTGAAAAAAAGAAAAAAAAAGGTACCATGAAAAGATTGAGGTGAAAGAGTTGTCACCAGAATCTTTGAAATCTTCGATTAAATAGTGCCTCAGTCAAGTCGTGCAGCCTGCCTGCCTGCCCAGGGATTCAGTCACCTCAGTCATTTTCTTCAAATAACCGTTATTACATTCCTTTTCAAAATAAACAACTTTAGGCCTAGCATCCGTGGTAGATGAGAGAGAGAGAGAGAGACTTTGGCTGTCAGTTCGAGGTTGAAGACATCAAATTCACAAACAGAAAATTGAAAAAGAGAGGGCATATTCACTCTGTCAGACTTGTAATAATGTGCACCTCACAAACGTCAAAACCCAATCACTCGAGCGTGTGCATGGCCCCTCCCCGCAACATGTGCCTCATCAAGATCAAACCAAAAACCGTGCTTCTGAAACCGGGCTGCAGCATTGTTGGACCTCTAGTCACTGGGCCGAGCTGCAGCATTGACGGACCTTCAGTCACTGGAGAGAACCTGAGGTTCCATCTCGTTGTGTGATTCTGCTCAGTTTTTTGGAGACTTTTCCAAAATTTTAAAGGGGTTAAACACTTTTCTGATATACCAGGGATTTGAGATTGTTTTTCAATAATAGATTTTTTTTTTTTTAATAAAAGTAGCTCTTGGCATCAACAGATTGCTATTGCTTTACAGCCAAATTCTTGAAACCCATGGTAAGAGGACAGTACCGGTTTTTCTGCTAAGCTGATATAACAAATTTTGCAATCAGCACTGTGAAACACACATCTGGTGTGTGCACCTGATTAAATAACAGTTAAATCCTCCTGTCTGGGGAGAAATCTACAAAAACCAGTTTCAGTGTTCACAAGGAATTCTGAGTGTGGCTAAGAGATTTCAAACGGTCAGCCCCAATCTCTTGTCTGTTGTTGTGCTGAGAGCTTTCTTGAGAGTCGTTTTTAAGGCCAGATCTCTGTTCCTCTAGAAAGAGTTCTGGGATTAAATAGTGATGTCTGCCTTAGGTATAGGAGAGAAGTCAAGACAACAGTACATTTCCTATTTACTCTTTTGTTATAGATCTGTGGCATTGAGAAATAAAGAATTTGTATTTTTGACTACTTAGCAGTTTTTGTGGAAGTCCCCACTATGCAGTGATTTAGAACTTTCATCGTAAACTACATCTTACGTCTATTTGAGGGAGAGCTACTAGTCCTTGCTTATCTTGTTACATGGCAATTATTTCTAGAAGTTTGTGGCTTACAACAATTTTATTATGCCTACAGAACCTATTTACACCCTTGGAAAGCCCATATATGTAGGTAGCTCCCCACACCCACCCTAAACTTGGAAAGATTTAGAGATGATGAGTAACTCCGTGGTAGAGGGAGGAAGCCATCAGCCTTGCTCGCTCGAGTGTCTGCTGATTAATGCTGGCTGTTACAATACCTTTACTGGGGCTGCTGACTAGAGCAGCCACATACATGGTTGCCTGCGCATCCACCCTTGGATCCAAGAAAACCACAGGAAGCTACATTCCTTGTATGGCCTAGCTCATAGTCTAACTTTAGTCATAAACACTCCTAGATTCCTCTGCAGGGAAGAGACTGCCTGCCTCTACAGGGAAGCAATGCCAGGCTTGCGTGGTAAGAAGAGCATTAGGCAGGATGGGAGATACTGGTGGAGCCATTTGCAGAAAACACAATCTGCTGCAACCAGTTGGCAAGTGAGCCAATCACTTCATCTAACACACTTCGCAGCATCTTCTGCTCCCTCACTGTTACTTGCCTAGAGTAATAAAAACTCGATTCATTTGTGAATAATAAAAAATGGTTAAGGGCGAGAGATCACACTTTAAGGAAAAATAAAAAATTCTTAAATGATGGTATGAAAACCTATATCGGAACACAACCTGCATCAGACAAGTCCTTTGCCCTGGAAGATATTTTACTCTGCAATATACGACGCTTGCTAACAGTTGTTGAGTGTTTACTTTCCCAGACAATAGCGTAATAACGGCAGACCAAATATCCACTTAACTTAGAGGATTTTACTCTCAGCACAGTAACTGTTTGTTGTAGGGGCCCTGTGTATCGTAGCTGGGTTAGCATCAACTCTGGCTGGAACCCCTCCCTTCTAGTTGTCCTTAACCTGAAAATTGCTAATCTACTCTAATATATGAGGCTGAAAAGCATTCTTCAGAATTTGTTTCCTAGGCTACTCTTTAAAAGGTTTACATAATGTATTAAAAGGAAAAAAGAGATTGCATAGACTGTTGCTATTGGAACCCCAGCAGTTAACATTTTGCATGTTTATTCCTGGAGACACTGTCTCTAATTAACTGACTGTCTCTTGCACCAACAACACTCTCTCTGAGGGCCGGGAAGCCCCTCTCCTGATAAGACCAGAGGAATGTTAGACAGGATAACTTGAGGGAGGAAGAAAGCCACGCTTGGCTAGCCCACCTAAGGGTGTGTGTGTGTGTGTATGCGTGTGTGTATTGGTGTGTATGTGTGCGCGCATGCATGCATGCATGTGTTGGTGCATGTGTGTATGTGCTTGTGTGTGTTGTGGTGTGCATGTGTGCATATGTGCATGTGTGTGTGCATGTGTGTGTTGGAGTGTCTATGAACATGGCTACACACACTCTGGCTCAACCCTGCCTTCACAACAGGTACCTCCCACACTCTAGGAAGAAAGTGTGAGTTGAAAACGGGTGTCTCCAAAGAGCGGTGTGATGGTTGCTTCCATCTTTTGTGTTCACAATTAACTAGGGGCTGAGAGTGCACATTGAGGAGTGTGAGAACAAGGGATGGTTTCTGCCCCAGGGCAACACAACATCTAAGGAGCATGCTGTAGGAGAGACTGAGCACTGTGGGCGGATGCGGGGAACAGAACAGGGGAAGCAGAAACCTCCCCTGTCTCTCATCTGCACAAGACCAGGAACCAGGTGCCAATGGGGAGGGCATGGACAGAAGGCTCTCAACTTACACAGAGGCAGACTCTTTAAGATCAGGATCATTTCCCAAAGGGAAATAATGTTGCAAGTGCCAGTAATTCTGCTGGATCAATTGAAAAAAGCCAATGTAACTCCTTAGGTACAGGCAGCAGTTACTGACAGCCTTGTCACTGTGCATAACAGTGCCACTTGGCAAGTGTGGTGTGTGTGTGTGTGTGTGTGTGTGTGTTGAAACAATCTCTCATGGTACATCTCAGCAGAGGCTCTTCTAGTCCGCAAATAGTTCTCCCAGGTACCTACAGGTTCCAGCAGGATGTAAGTGATGGGGAATATTTTTAAAGTTCTTGATTTTATTTCTAAGATTTGTTTTATTTTTTTTTAAACCATGTATATGCTTGTGTGTGTCTCTGTGTGTATGCCCATGGAGACCAGAAAAGAGGGTCTCAGGTAGCCTGGAGCAGGGACTGCAGGCAGTTGTAAGCCTCTCTAATGTGGGTGCTGGAAACTGGTCTCAAGTTTTCTCCGGAAGAACAGGAAGTGCCCCTAACAGCTAAGTCACCTCTCCAGCCCTGAGTTCCTGTTCTCAAGGGTCCCAACTGTGCCAGTCCTCTCTAGTACCCACCTTGTAAGCTTCAGGAGAGCAAAGGCTCCCTTCCCAACCTGCATGAACCTGAGAGATGGGCTGAGGTTATCCCACGGGAGGAAGGGATGGAGATGGACCTGTGGTTCTGCAAGTCAGAGCCTCTTCCTGGTGCTGTTGGACTTCTGGTAACCCACCAACCAGAACTGCAGAACAGAGTGCCCCATGGCACTTTTCATGTCTGATCTCCCAGAAAAACACTAATATTTATTGAAAACTGTTAAGCATTAATACCAGAGGAAACCCCACAGATCCAGCATACGCTGTGTTAGTTGAAAGTTCACGACTCCATTACCCAGGGCCGTAGACAGTAAGAAAGCAGCGTCTAAGACAGGAGAATGGCACTGTGAGTCCCAGTGCCAGGTTGTTGGGCTATGGAGTGTGGCAAATTATCTTGTAAATGGTATCATCAAGTATGTTAGCAGGCAAGCCACCCCAGAGGTCGCAGGAGAGGATGACTGTGGTATCCAGCCCCGGGCCTGTCATGGCTTTCTTTCGCTTCCGGAACCCGCAACAGAGCAGAGGGGCAGGATACCACAGATGACTCCCAGGTCAAGCTGAGTAACATGCTCTCCTCTGTCCACCTAACACCTAGAGCACGAGGAAAGAGAGGAGAAGGCAGTCGTGAGCCTCTAGCGTGGCTCCCTTAGGTGGGGTTTTCAGTGGAGAGGAGAGGCCACTTCCTCATTCCTGGTTTGTGCCTCTCTCACTGATGAGGAATGTTATAGACGGCCAACTCCAGAGCAGGTAATGGTATGTGTCAACTTACTTAGGTCACAATATGCAGCTGTCTGATTTTTTTATTCTAGATATTTCTGGGAGGGCATACTAGGGGCAGGATTAGAATTAATGTCAGTGGGGCTTTGCATAAAGCAGTTTTCTCTCTGTAATAGGAATGGCATCATCCAAGTAGTGGAACTGAGTCCAAGGATAGTATGTGACTAGAACTACCCCTTCTCAAGAAGGTCTGTCAGGACAGCAAACTCTTCTTAAGATGCCCCCTTGCCTTGCAGGTTTTGGATTTGCCAGCCTTTACAACCATATGTGCCCCCACTTGTACCCCACCACCCACTACCTACACCCCACCACCTACAGCCCACCTACAGCCCATCTATACCCCACCATCTACCCCTACCACCCACCACCTATACCTCACCTACACCCCACCTATACCCCACCTACACCTCATCACCTATACTCCACCACCTACACCTCACCTACACCCCACCTATACCCCACCATCTCACCCCACCCACACCCCACTTATATCCTACCTACACCCCACCACCCACCAC
>NW_022196898.1:52315138-52330662 GCF_008632895.1 Mastomys coucha | reverse complement strand
CACCCACCACCTACACCCCACCTATACCCCACCACCTACACCTCACCTACACCCCACCTATACCCCACCTATACCTCACCACCTACACCCCACCACCTATACCCCACCTACATTCCACCTACACCCCACCATCTACACCCCACCCACACCCCCACCTATACCCTACCTACACCCCACTACACCTACCTACACCCCACCACCCACCACCTACACCCCACCTACATCACACCCTTCTCTATACTTTTTTTTCTTTTTGTGAGACAAGCCTGGAACTCAGTGTTATAACCCATGATGCTCTTGAACTCACAACAATTCCACTGCCTCAGCCTTAGGTGTGAGCCACTATACCTCGTTTCTTTTGATGTCCATTCCCCTTTACTTCTCCCTAAATATCAGGGTTTAACTCCGAGCCATGTACCCTTCCAGCAGCCAAGGTGTTCAAGAGTGGGCTATTAAATTCAGACCGAGAGGGTGGGCAGGCACCCAGCCTTTCATTGACATGTGACAGCCATGGGGAGCTCCTATCCAGGAGTTCTTCCCTGAAGATGTAGGCACAGATGCTAGCCAAAATGAGACCAGAAGAGTTATCTGTCAGGTGGCTGATCCAGAGGAAGATCCCTGGCAAATATGACAGATGTAATTTTTTGTTTGCTTTTTGTTTTTATTTATTAACTTATTCTACATGTGTGAGTGTTTTGCCTGCATGTCCCACATGTGCTCCTGGTTCCTGCAAAGGTCCAAAGAGAGTGTTGTATCCTGGAACTGGAGTTACAGATGGTTGTGAGCCACCATGTGGGAGCTAGGATCCCAACCTGGGTCCTCTGCAAGAGCAGCAAGTGCTCTTAACCATGGAACTACCTCCCAGCTTCTATGTTTTCAAATTCACCTCTTTAGGTTAGCTCTTTTCTCTCTGTTATGTGTCCTAGAGCTTAGAATGAAAGGAAGAAGAGCAGAGAGTGGTTGGTCTTCAGTCCTATAGACTTCTGATGTAAGACTCATCTCCATGCCTGGGACTTAGACTCAAAGAGGCCAGGAGGTGGCTAGGCTCAGAAACACATGGACTGCTTTGGCTGCTTCCCCTCCACTGGTGCAATGTATGGGCTGCCCTCCTGCTCCCACACTTATGCTCTCAGCCACACACTGCCATCGCCTGACTCTCCATCTCTGTCCCTTGCTGCCTGTGGTTTATTTGAGGTCAAGGCCTGGCTTGACTCACACGCTGGCACAGTAGTCAGCATTCAAGAAAATATTTGTGGAATGAGTAAATCGATGACCAGCACCCAGCCAACCTGGAACTAGAGGAAAAGCAGGACCCAGGGCTGAGAGCCTCAGGCAGAGTAAAGCCATCTGTGGGCCAGTTAGCAAAGGTGGCCAGTGCAGCTAGTGGGTACTTTCCTGAACTTTCAGGCTTCTGTACGAACTCAGGGCCCGCTTCTATTAGAAGTAAACATTTCTAACTCCTCCACAGAAAGGCAGACAATCTTATTAAACACCCACATGTCAGATTTCAAATATTTACACATTATCTTGCCATGGAACATGTTTTCCACCAGCAAAACTAGTGAGACTCCATTCTAGTATGCACACCGTTGCCAGAGCAGTGTTCTCCAAAACCTGCTCACAAGCTGTTGCTAGCACCCAGTCTATCTACTAGCTGCTGCTCGTGGCCGCCACATTTTTGAGACTCTGATGGAAGCCCAAGGTCTTCTTAGTAAATTTGCATGTGATTCTAGGGCACAGGATTGTAGCCCACCCTCCCTCTGGTGTTTTCTCTGTACCTCAGATAAACTATTCCCCTAGCTCCCTCTCCTCCCTCCCTTTCTGTTCTTTGCTTCCTGGCGTTGGGCGACCATCTTCCCCCTCTTTTCCTGACTCTGCTCTTTTTCCCACACCCCAGACACACCTTGTGTATTCCCACCTTTGAACTTGAGAGTTGAGGTACTGAAGTTCCTTTAAGGTGCCCTGGGGACAGGAGCTGGGCTCTCGAAGCCCACGCAGAGCCAGGGCCATAAAAGTCGAGGGAACAGCCACAACACGTTCTGCCGGCACAGAGGCGGCCCCGCCCACTTGGCACTCTGGGCAGCAGCCAGCTTCTGACTTTATACCTTGTCTTCACCTTGCTCCCTAGGCCCTTCATGGTTCACACTTCCACAAAGATTTGGCCCTAGGAGAGTGTTCATTCTTTCTATTTGCTTAATTAAAACAACAACAACAACAACAACAACAACAACCACCCCCACCAAGGACTGGGAGTGTGGCGCAGTATAGAGTGCAAGCCTAGCACGCACAAAGCTCTCGGTTCTTTCCCAGCATGGGGGAGGGGCTAGAAGTGGGGCAGGGAGGGTATGTGCCAAAGCAGTGGGAGTATAATCAGAATCCTGCCTGGGAATTTATCATACTGTACAGCGGACAGTTACTTGTACAAGATTCTCTGTAGGAGAGCCCTAGACACACACACACACACACACACACACACACACACACACACACACACACGCAAACGCGACCCTGGTGTCTATAGGTAGGATGAGACTGCTCGGGGGTAGGGGACTGGAAGACAATATGATACTCCAAGAAGGGAAAAGAATTCACAAACTGGTGGGGGGCAGAATAAAAAAAGCCTGTGATAGCAACTAGATCCCAGAGTTTCCCGAGGAGGTGGGGAGTTCGGAAAGCTTCAGAGGGTAGGACTTGAAGCTCATTGGGGCTGGGTCAAGGATACCCAACCCTGCCCTGAGGGGAGGAGAACCACGGAAGTATTGAACGGTTTGATCAAAAGGCTTCAAGTTTAAGTAGCCTCTTGCTGCCACTCCCTGAACTAGCTCTTTGGGCTTTACTGAACCTTAGTGATCATACACTTCCATGGAACACCGGATGAAACCTTCGCAACTTGTTTTCAGCCCCCTCTGACCACCCCCCTAGCCCCTCACCCACTGCCCTGCTCCCTCAACTCTGATACTGAGTCATGTCTCCCCGTCTCCCGCAGCGTGGTTTCAGTGACCGCTGGATTTGTTTGTTATCTTTTGTGTATGCAGGTGTGTAATCCGGTGTGGGTACACAGATTGTACAGGTGCATGTGCACGTGTGCATGTGCATGTGTGTGTGTGTGTGTGTGTATGTTTGTGTGTGTGCGCACGCACACATGTGCGGAAGCCAGAGGACAGCCTCATGGGGTTGTTTCTCAGGAGCCATCTACCTTGTTTTTTGAAACAGAGTCTTCACATTGGCTTGGAGTTCTACATCTATGAGAGGTTAGCTGCTCAGTGAACCCCAGAGAATCTACTTGTCTCTACCTCCCCCTCACCGGGATTACAGATGGGAAGCACATTCCCAGCTCTCTCTGTTCCCACTGGGAGTCACATTCGTGGCAAGCATTTTGCTACTGAAGCACTTCTCTAGCCACACACACCCCTATCCTTTTTTTTTTTTGGCATTTTTTGAGATAAGGTCTTGTTATGTAATTCTGGCAGTGTGGAACTCTCTATATACTAAACTGGCCTCAGTCCTCTTGCCTCTGCCCTCTCAATGCTAGGATTAGAAGTATATGGCACCGTGTCTAACTTTTCCATATTTGTTTCCTTAATTGCTAACTCTTAAGTGGGGGCAGAAGACCCTTGAGACGAAATCCCTCACTGAACTCGGAGCTGACTGGGCTAGGTTAGTGGGTCGAAGGCCTAGCCTTCTTCCCTTCTCCACATTCCATAGCGTTGAGGTTACAGGTACAAGTGTAGCCAAACGCAGCCTCTTTTGTTCTTTGTCATAGCATATAAAATTGATTTCAGTATCTACTCTGGGCTACCTGTACTTTGAAATGCTGCTCAGCACAAGAATGTGGGGACCTCCCTAACAAGCTGAAGAGCTCCTGCTCTCCAGGCTAGGCAGACCAGACAGGCCAAGGTACCCTAACCTCCAGGGTACTTTGAGTTTCAACTACTTCCTGCACCTCAGTTGGCCTACAAATGTTCCCCTGTGGCCAGTGCCTCAGATAATATGGACTCTGGGTGTCTTCCCACCAGCGGTTTAAAGGTGTGTCATGGTGCATGAGAAGCAGAGCAAGTCTTGCTGATTCCTGCTAATGAGAGCCACGTTACAGGAATAGGAATAACTATAAACACTAGCCCGCTGGCTTAGCCTCCCCCGAGCCTCTCTACCGTTTGAGTTCAGTAGTATCCTGTTTTACAGAGTATAAAAGTGAGGCATTCGCCAACAAGGCTGTTTCAGGATTTCTACTGCTGGGATGAAAATGAGCAAAAGCACCCTGGGGAAGGAAAGGGTTTATTGGGCTTACATTTCCACATCATGGTTCATCAAAGGAAGTCAGGGCAGAAATCTGGAGGCAGGAGCTGATGAAGAGGCCATGGCTTACTGCTTACTGGCTTGCTTCTCATGGCTTGCTCAGCCTGCTTCCTTACAGAACCCAGGACCACCAGCCCAGGGGTGGCACTACCCATAGAGAGTTGAGCCATCCCAAATCAATCATCAGTCACTTGTCCACAGGCCAGTCTGGTGGGGGCATTTTCTCAGTTGAGGTTTCCTTCTTCATGAATGACTTGCGTCAAGTTGACTAAAGCTAGATATCACAGAGATTATGCTACTAGAGGAATACCATAGGCTACAATGGTCATCCTAGGCCAAGATGAACCAAGAACTACTGATGTAAGAGCCTGGGACTCAACAAACCTGAGAATTGTGGGTATCTTCCCAGGTTCCCCATTCACGAAAAAGTATAGCAGAACTATAATCTAAACCTTTACATAGATCATGTGTATTCTATACCGCCTTGTGTCGGGGCTTCCTCACAGGGCTCTATAAGACTCTGGGATGTACTGCCTCTGCCTTACTTCTCAAAGAGGCCCTTGATGGACTATAACCCAAGAAGTTCAGAACTCAGTTTCATTTGTTTGGTGATCATGAACTCAAGTGTGTGGTTGTAGAGGGTGGGGGAGCACAGAACAATAGGAAAGGCTGTCTGCATGTGGACCCTGTAGAGCAGGAAATTCACGTGGGAAAGAGTTGCGTGCCACTGGCACTGGTGTGCAATGCAGAAGATCTCCCCAGAAAAGGAGGCGTGGAAGCCCAAAGCAGTTTCCTGGTCTATCAATGAGGGATTGTTCTGAAACCAGGCTTCAGGGACCCAGTAGCACCCCCACAGAGATGCCTTCAGGCTCTTCCTGCATTGCCTCAGACTTAACAGGGCCGGTCCAGCCATTGAGGCCAGGGAGCCACTTTCTACCACTTAAAAAGAGAAGGGAGAGGAGATCAGGCAAATTCCAGCAGAGCAATATTCTACTGGTCTACCTGACCAACATTCTTCTGAACTGTTAAGGTCGAAAGCAAGGAAAATCTAAATAGGAAATGTGGTGATATCTAAACGTATGGGTATTAATTAGAAATGGTGTATTGGTTCTGGCTCACCAACTGTGACAAGTCCATTGATGTAATATGTTAGTGATGGGAGAGGGTAATTGGGGGTGGGGGTTAGGAGAGCATTGCACTGTCTTAAACTCAGTTTTTAAATCTAGTTTGTTCAGGAAGAAGAGGTGCTGCTGACCAGCATATTTCTAGGCCACTCTCAACCCCAGAGCCATCTGTGCAGTTGGCCAGAGTGGGCGTCTCCTTGAGAGAGAGCACTTTCAGGGAACTTAGCTTGGTGTTCAGGAGTGTGGGCA
This sequence comes from Mastomys coucha, assembly GCF_008632895.1. Lineage (NCBI taxonomy): Eukaryota > Metazoa > Chordata > Mammalia > Rodentia > Muridae > Mastomys > Mastomys coucha. The sequence goes on along the minus strand of NW_022196898.1, from coordinate 52,324,993 downwards.
CCTATGCACCAAGATGCTGCAGTATTTGTCTTCATCCTGAGGTCCTGCCCCTGCTATCGGATCAGAAAAAGGGCAATCTTCAAGAAGTAAGTCTGAGTGTTACAGATGATAATAGATATCATAAGCATTTCATCTCTTTCCTCTTTAACAGATCTTCTATGTGTTGTGTGCTATATGTGTGGAGGGTGCATGCACTCATGTACCTGTATACAGAGGTCAGTAGAGGATGTCAGGTATCCTCTCATATCATCCTCCACCTTATTCTCTTGAGACAGAATAGAATCTTGCTTGAACATGAAACTTCAGCTAGTCTAAGTGGCCAGTGAGTTCCCATGATCTCTTTGTCTTCACCTCTGTGCTGGGATTAAACCATGAGAGGACATGCCTGGCTTTCATGTCAGTTCTGAAGATTTGAACTCAGATCCTTGTGCTTGAGCAGTAAGTGCTCTTACCCACTGAGCCATCTCCTCCAGTCCTTTCCTCTGTCTTTTCTGTGCCTTGAACATCAACCAACACTTCGGAAACAACTTGTTAAAACTGAGCCAGGGTCTTCAGGCACCAACCCTGAAGCCTGCCCCTTTCCCATGTGACTTCATCAATCACCCATGCAGTGCAGGGGGGGGGAGGGTTGCCCAAGGCTCCTTCCCCTTCCTTTCTCATGTCCCACCTAGTCAGAGCCCAAGGATTCCCTCTCTCTTCATGGTTCTTGGGTTCTCTCAGTCTTGTCATTGCTGTCTGGGCTCCGCCCCCCAACCCCACCCCCGGCCTGCTGGCCACAGCTCTCAACCCTTCTTGTGCTCAATAAAACAAAAACAAAAACAAGTCATGGTGAAGTACTTCAGGCAAGCTAAACCCCAACAGGAATATGGAACACAATGAACCTACAGCTAAGCAGAAGACTTCACTGATGGCATTAAAAGTGCTATCATTGTCTGACTCGCTCCCTAACCTGTAACCTCTTTCCTTCTCTCAATCCTTAATTTTATTGATTCAGTGTTCTACTGAATCATGCTAGCATCAAAGTTGCCATTCCCCTGCCTTAGCTTTCTGAATGGTGGGATTGAGTTCTTTTACTTTTGAATTAACCCCCACCCTGCATGCCTTAATACTTTTAAGAGACCAGAGACAGGGCCTCAGTGGTTAAGAGCACTTGCTGCTCTCCTAGGTTCAGTATCCAGCATCCACACCAGGCAGCTCACAACCTCCTATAACTCAAGTTCCAGAGGACCTGACATCCTCCTCTGGCCTCTGAGGGCACCCATAGCACATGGCACACACACACATATATATAACTCACATATATAGTATACATACAGTTAAAATAATAAGTGAAAATATACATTTGCTCGCTTTTATCAGGCTAAGGAAATTTTCTTCTGTTTCTGGTTTCCACTGTGAACAAGGGCTGGTTTTTACCGAATGCTGTCAGTAAATGTGGCCACTGGAAAGTTCGCGCATGCGCAGTTTTCCTCCATCGATCTGCTTCTGCAGGGTTTTACAGAAAGACACCCTTCGCTCCGAGTCTAACACGGTAGGGTTGTAATCAGGCGATTAACATGGGCTGATTTACATTCTGTAAAGTTCACGCTAGCCACTGTGTGGAGAATCCATTGTGGAGAGCAAGGGTGAGAAGAGTGACAGTAGCCAGAGGCTGTGGTAGTTCTCCCAGGGACAGAGTGGAGAGTAGAAATGGAGAGCGAGCGAGTGAGAGGGTGAGAGAGTGAGAGAGAGAGAAAGAGGAGAGAGAGAGAGCAAGAGAGAGAGAAAGAGAGAGGGAGGGAGGGAGGGAGAAAGAAGATCAGAAAGATGAAAGATAAAGATATTTGGAGATAAAACGGAGAACGCTCTAGTTTGAGGTGGAGAATCCGCTCCCCTGCCCCGCCCCCAGACTGGCAGTCTGTAGCTGTAGCACCATTTTAGTAGCTTTTGAAAACTTTACACCGCAGGGTCTTGCAGGAGGAAGTAAGTCACTGGGGTGGAGGGCTTTGGGAAGTTCTATCAGGTTCCTGGTCCCATTCCCTTTCCTTGTACCTGTCCATCATGAGGTGAACAGATTGTCACTACACGCCCCAGTCACCATAAGGTTCTGTTCCTACGTGAACACGAGGCCCAGAGACTGGGACCAAACCCTCTGAAACCAGAGCCAAAGCACATCTTTTTGCCTAAGCTTTTCCTTTCAGATATCTGCTGGCAGTGATGAGACAGCCGGCTACCACCGACTTACATAAGGAGGGGAGGAGTCAAGGCTCCTCTCAGGTGAGTTAGGGTTCAGAAGCCCAAGGGCGGATGCCAAGCTTCAGTGAGAGAAGCTCAAGGATAACCCTGAGCAGTTAATCTGGATCTGAGCATTGGAAGCCGTTGCCATGGGTGTGAATGCCAAGGGAGAGAGGGAGATGGAGAAGACAGAAGAAAGACAGTGATGTGAGGGCCACAGATTACATACAGGGTAGAGAAGTTCAGCAGTTTTCAGTGGGATTTACTAAGGAACTTGTCCCAAATTTTTGTCACTTGCATGCACAGATATTTGAGGGGAAAACCAAGGGTCATTTGCATACCATACTGAATAAGTCAAGTATATCCTCAACTTTCAGGATTCTCTGGAGCAGGAAGGGCAGCTTTTCAACATGCCTCCTCCTTGGACAAGCATCTCTGGACCCAGCCTCTGGCCTCTTCCCCTTTCTCTCTGTGCTTCCTGTATACTGTGAGAGAAAGAATCCTTTCTGTGGCATGCCCCTGTCTCTGTGATATTCTGCCAAACGTGCATGGTAGCAAGCCACCCTGCTCTGAATACTTTGTGCCATGACACACCGGGTTTTGTCTCAGTTTGCTATCTCCTTAGCAGGACTCCCAAAGCTATAAATACTATCTCTCCCACACATATTGGACTCATTTTATGAGTAACACACACACCCTCAAGGTCTGTAGAGTTCACAGAAGAGAGCACGCTCCTTCACCCTTGCCTGAAGGCCTATTTAAAACTAAGACCGAATTTCAATTACCTTTGCTTAGACAGTTTCTCCACACACCCTTGGAGATAACATTTACAAATGACTTTGAGAGTCCTGGCCAAGAGACATGAAGACAAAAGTTGGCACGGATGTTAGACGTGCAGGAGGCGTACATGGTCTGGGGAATTCCCACCTGGCTTTCCCCGGGCGACATTGCTAACTTGAAATTTCTTCCTTGGGATGTATGGTTGGTAGGGAAAGAGGTAAGATCCTCTCAGCTGTGTGCAATCAGCTGTTCCAATTCAACAAGCCCTCCCCTTCTTAAACAACCACGATGATTCTCAACAAAGGTAATTTTCTGCTTCTCTGGTTCAATTCAATTTATCTTTTTAAAAGCAATTAGCACCCCTTTAAACTTCCTTTATGCTCGACTAATTGTGTTCAGGAGTTAAAAACTCTCTCTCCCGCTCTCTCTCTCATTCTCTTTCTCTCTCTCTCTCCAATAATATCTAGTTGAAGTACAGGCCAGATCCCAAGTACATATTTTGGTTAACCGTCTTCTTAGCTTTATAATTATTTAAATTTCCACCAATGGGACAAAGAGGTGGGATCCATTTTTATTTTAAGGCTTTCCAGAGTATAAGGTGCATTTCCAATTAGCTGAACATCAGAGAAGCTGGAAACTGCACACCAGGGGAACTTAAATATGCATTAGGAAAAAATTCCACTGCACACTTGAAGCTAGTTGGTAGGCCCACACATATCAGACACGCCAGGGAACTTGTATTTTTCCTCTGTAAACCAACACTACATATTTACTTAAGCTGGGTAAGGCAATCTGAACTCACCAGCACACTGACCCGATTAGATAGATCTTCTTAGGTGGCAGTCAGCTTTAGAGACGACCTAGGTGTGATGGGAAAGTAGCTGGCCCCTGGGATGCACCTTGCTTCCAGCTGAGAGAGTTGAAAGAGAATCATAGAATTTTGAGCTCCAATCATTGCAGCATAGAGATACCCCTGACTTTGCAAGCTAGCAAACTCATGAGTGGAAAGGAAGGGTTGTGAATGCTAATGTTCTTTCCACTGCAGAGATGGATGGCTCTTGACACATGCATTAGTTACCTTGGAACAAGCTGAAGAACAGAAGCAATAAAATGCCCCCTACCCCACCAAGAGAGATGTCACTGGTATGGGGAAGGGTCTAGATAATGGTGGGTTTTTTTTAAGATCATGTTTATTTATCTGTGTGTATGTGCATATATGTATGTGGGTATGTCCATGCTGTGTCATGTTAGGAGATTAGAGAGCAACATTTAGGAATTGGTTCTCTCCTTCCCCCATGTGGATCCAGGGAATAAAACTCAGGTCATATCAGGCTTGGTGGCAAGTGCCTTTACATGCTGAGTCATCTCTCTTATCCCATACTGGGATGGATCTATCTATCTATCTATCTATCTATCTATCTATCTATCTATCTATCTATCGATCCGTGTAAGTATCTATCATCATTTATCTACCATCTATCAATCTATCTCTATTTATTTTAAGATTTATGTTTAGCCAGATGCAGTAGTATATTAGTGTGGTGGCATACACCTTTAATTCCAGCACTCAGGAGGCAGTGGCAGGTGAATCTCTGTGATTTTGAGGCCAGGCTAGTCTATGTAGTGAGTTTCAGGCCAACTAAAGCTATGTAGCAAGTCCTTCTCTCAAACAACAAAACCAACAAGCATTTATTTTTATCTTAACTATGTGTCTGTGTGTCTATGTTCATATGTAGATGTGTGCAGTGCCAGAAAAGGATGTTGGACCCCCTGGAGCTGGAGTTACAGGTGGTTGTGCGCCGCCCTGGATGGGTGCTGAGACTTGAATTCAGGCTTTTGAAAGAGCTGCAAGCACTCTTAACCACTGAGTCACCTCTCTACTAGTGACACTAGGATTTTTAAACATTCCTTTCCCCTACTTTGAGTAGCAGGAGTGGGTAGTGGAGAGGCAACTGAGATGTAAGGCACACTGGACATATTAACAAGACACTTAACTGTAATCCACTTGACCTCACCCACCATCAGTACCAACTGTCCCGTTAAAAAAGACTTATTGAAATTCAACCCCCAGACTTTCCTGCTGATTTATAACTTATAGCATTCTTTTCTTCTTTAGCAGAGAGGCCTGGAACTGATTTCAACTTGGCTCCTGGGGCCAGTGTATTCATTTGGTAAACAGAGAATGGCCTTGCTGAAATCTTGTAGAGGTTGTTGCAGCCAAAAGAATCATCTCATCTCCTAGGAACCAATTAGAATTCCTACATGGCAAAATTCCCAATTAAAAAAAAAAAAAAGACAAAACAATCCAAAGAAAAACACTCTCTGAATTATTCTGGAACTTTCCACCGGGCCGAGCAGGGTAGAAGGTTCTAGGATAGTTTGTCAGGAAGCTGGGCAGTAGTTTGGCATTGAGCAGTCAAGAGAGAAGTCAGAGTGACCACCCAAACCCAGTACCATAATGCAACTCGAAGCAGGCAAGCATACAAACACGCATGATGTATTGATGTTGGCAATGGTCCCCACTATGTTTAACGTCAGCAGCCAGCCAACTTAAAAAGCCATCGGCAGCTAAGCTCTAAAGTTGCATTGCGGGCTGGTGGGCCCAGTAGACCTCCTGCTTATTTCTGTGGCCTTATGTCTGTTTGGGGTGGGGGGTCTAGCACCTATTGAAAAGATGATAGATAGAGCTGTGAAATCTAACCCCCAGCTTGCTGACCTTTCTCACCACTTCCAAGTAAACCATTCACCTGATGAAGTTAAAAGTTCTCTCTGTTCAGATGGGTGGTAAGAAAAAGAAAGAAACTTCCTCAACCTGCCCAACTGGTTCTGAGACTTGAACCACATCCAACACCTTTATGTAATGCACAACCCAGGACACTGGTCCCTTTACTTTCCACAGCAGCACCCCAAATCCTAACAATACGCACCACCCCCTGCATACATTTGCCTCTCTTCCACACATCCTAAAGGTCTGAGGGTCCAACTAGTGTTTTGGGGGGCCACAATGTAAGCAAATTATTTTAAGAGAAGCATTTTGTAGTTAGAAAGACTGGGAAGAGGACCTAAGTGAATGACAATCCTGGGAACAGCCAATTAACTGGTAAATCCCTGTTGTCTGCAAGCTGAACCAGGAGCGAGGGAGGGAGGAGAGAGAGCAGCTGTCGCCCAATTAAACTCAGTGGCTGAGCTGCCCCTGGAGGATTCTCACTTCTGGTTTACCTAAACATATCTGCTTTCTCAGACATCTTAGGGGACTGCTCACAGCAGTAAGTGCTCCACTGATTCCCTTCTTTATTGCTGCTGGAAACTGAGCTAAAATATGCACGCAGACAAATCGAAAGGATGGACAGGTCATAAGCCCCCCAAATTATACCATTTTTGGAACTTGGGTAGAAAGGAGGGAGGCCGCTGAATGTTGCAATACACCAGACTAAAGAAACTAGCCACACACATACAGCCAGCAGCCGGAGAGGGCGGGTGCCCACTTAGCAAGTCTCTGAAAATCCAGCCTTACCCTCCAGTTAGTGATTTTGGAGAACCCAGAATGCCTTGCTCTGGAAATGACAGAAAGATTTTGTTATACAATCCCAGGAGTTGAGCATCCTGGACAGCGTGTCTTCTCTCTGCCCTTTTTCTGGATGCTACAAATTTTCGAACTTCAATTACTGATCGGAACAGAATCTTCATCTTCAATCAGTAAATACCTATAAGACAATAGTTCTCACCTTGTGAGCTGTTTTATGATTTATAACAGTAACAGAATTACAGTTATAGAGTAGAAATGAAATAATTTTAAGTTTAGGGGGAGGGTCACCACAACATGAAGAACTGTATTAAAGGGTTGCAGCATTAGAAGGTTGAGAACCACTGCCAGAGGGCTTATTTCCAACCCACACAGTAAGGTCAACTGTAGCTGTCTCTCCGCTGGTCATGGGTCATCTGAGCCAGCATCTTCTGCTTGTCTTAAAAGAACCCCAATGCGCCCACAAAATCTCCTAGTGCCCACAATTCTGGGACAACTGTTGAAAAAAATATTTAATTATTTTACTGTTTATTGCAGATATGTTTAGACACATGTGACCTTAGAAAGAATCGCCTAGCAGACCTAATGTACCCATTATTAAGCTCTAGTAACTGAGGAAATTCTCATCCTATACTTCAATTCTACCCAACTTGAGTTTTTCTGGTGTGTGTGTGGGGGGGATTATAATATTTTAAAGTGATCCAAATGCAATGTATCATCTCACCCATCTCTCCTTTCATATGTCCCTTTAGCATAGCTAGACTTTTAGTTATAATATAAGCCCTTATCACTTGTAGCATTACCTAAAATTTCCTTATCTTCTTTATTATATTTATCATGAAATCCAGACTGGTTCCAAACTCACTGTGTGCCAGAGGATGACCTTGAACTCCAAATTCTCTTGCTTCCACCTCACAGCTGCTGAGATTAGAGGGATGTGTCATCACATCTGACTCTACGATTTTATAGGATCAAATTTCTAGTCCACGTTCAGGTGTCTGCAGCGTCTCTGAAATGTCTTTTGCGTGTTTGGCTCATTCAAATTGAAATGTCTGAAAGGTTCCACGTCTTGTATTTGGTTGGGTCACTGGTTTCTTTTCTTACTGTTGTGACACAATGCTGGACAGAAGGCTATAGTCAGTCCTTTATGGTGGGGAAGGCGTGGACACAGAAGATGAGACAGTTATAATAACATCATGCCAGTAGCCAAGAAGCAAAGAGAGGTAAACTCCCATACACAAAGTGGCGGTGTCTGTGTTCAGGGTGGGTCTTCCCAAATCAGTTAAACCTCTCTAGAAGCCACTTGTGGTGGCGCACACCAGTAGGATTTGCTGAAGGAGGCAAAGGCAGGAGGATCACAAGTTCGAGGTTAGCTTGGGTTATACATTTTGGACAGGGAAGCAATAGTGGGTAGGTTAGTGAGCAGGGAGAGGAGGAATGGGATGGGGGGGGGGTTCAGAGGGGAAATGAGGAAAGGGAATAACATTTGAAATGTAAATAAAGAAAATATCTAATTAAAAAAAAAAAACTAAAAAACCTCTCTGGAAACCCCCTTCCAGTTACACCCAAAGCTATGTCTCCTAGATGATTCTATGTCCTGTCAAGTCAACCATCAAATTTACCCACCACATTTGGTGTGTCTCTTTTAATTAACAATAGTTTTCTTTGTTCTTTTAGGACCATTATTTATTGGATAAACTCTCTTCTGCTGCAGAATTTCCCACACTCTGGCTTTGACTCATTGTGTCTTCGTGGTGCTGTGTTTAACATGCTCCCCAAACTTACTTTCTGTAAGCTGAGGTTAGAGGCTTGATTACATCCAATATTTTTTTGGCAAGAATATCACACAGGTGGAAGAACATTATGTCCAGCCATTCTACTTTTAGTGAAATTCATCAGTGGGTTCAAGTGCTGTGAGCCTGATCTGTCACGGCAAACTCTCCCTCAACTTCTTATCTAATGGTTTGAGAAGCCAGCTTGATCATTGACTGGCCCTGATTCAGGTGACTTTACAGTTCTTTCTTTCTCCGTGAGCTTACTGGGGTTCTACAGAGAGGATATTTCCTTGTAAACCACATAGTTACCAAAAAAATACACTCTGTCCAGGATGAGGTATGATAACTTTCTTGTTTCCTTTTAATTTTCTTCTTCACTTTACAAATTTTTCTTTGTTTTTATGTGTGTGGGTTTTAGTCTGCATAAATGTCTACATACCACATGCATGCATGGTGCACCCAGGAAGGCTGGAGAAGAGCACGGGATGCCCTGGGATTAGAGTTACAGTTGTGAACCATCATGTAGGTGCTGGGAATTTAACCTCAGTCTCTTGAAAGAGCCAGTGCTCTTAACCAATAAACCCTCTCTAGTCTCCACTTTTCTTTCCCATTTTCTTTCTTTCCTTCCTTCCCTCCCTCCTTCCCTTTCTCTTTCTTTCTTCCTTTCTTTCTTTCTTTCTTTCTTTCTTTCTTTCTTTCTTTCTTTCTTTCTTTCTTTCTCTTATTTCTCTCTTGTTGTTGTTCTTCTTTTTCTTCTTCTTCCTCCTCCTCCTCCTCCTCTTCCTCTTCTTCCTCCTCCTTCTTCTCTTCTTCCTTCCTCTCTCTCTCCCTCTCTCTTTCTCTCTCTCTCTTTCTATCTCTTTCATCAGAGTCTCACTATTGTAGCCCTAGCATAATGCAATAAAAGTTTTTTTAAAAAATTGGAAGTAAAAATTGTTTTTAAGTTGAAGACTAATTGAGCTGTTTATCAAGTTGATTCTATAGATGAAAGAGCAGAGTTTTAAAATGACTTTGAATCTCTGTATCCTGAAAACAAACATAGATGCAAAGAATCCTTAGATCTCTCCAGTACATTAGTGCTGGTCGAAATATTTTGTACCAATTTGCTGGTGTAGGGAGAGAGACAAACACATAAGAGAAACAGAACACAAAATAAAATCAAACAAAACCATAATCAGGCTGTCGAGGTAGCTCAATGAATGGGGTGACTTGCCACCAATCCTGACAACCTGAGTTCAGTCCTAGGACCCATGTATGGATTGTCTTCTGATCTCACAAGCAAGTGTTCCTCCAACAAATAAATAAATAAAGTGTATTTTTTAAACTTTTATTGCATTATGATGAGAAAAGTTACATGATTTCAATTTATCTGACTTTGTTAATGTTTAAAAACATATGTCAATTAAATATAATTGAATCACATTCTTGTTTCCCTTTTGTACCACCGTTCCTCCCAGAGACCCCCCCTTCAATACCTACAATATCTTTTTTGTCGTATTCCTTAAAGTTTATAAAATATTATAACAATAAAAATAAGTATTATAAAAGTTGTTTGATATAAAA
>NW_022196898.1:52314512-52314850 GCF_008632895.1 Mastomys coucha | reverse complement strand
AGGGTGGCACAGACATTAGGTGAGGGTAAGAATTTGGTTCATTAGCTGTGATTATTTGGAAAAGCATTTATCTCAGAGAAAGAGTTTATTTATAAAGTCCTCTTCTTCAAACTTGATCCAAGAGTTACAAATGTCAAGCAAAGCATTCAGTCTCACTCTTTGTTGTTCTCTTACAAGCCACCTCCCTAGTTAATTGTCTATGTTTCTTTTGGGTATATGAATACTTTGGAAATATGTAAGCTGTTCTGAAAACCATAGTATAGCGTAAAAACATAAAATAAACAATACTACTAATAGAGAGGCTGAGATAGGAGAAGCAAGATTTCAAGACCTTTATG
>NW_022196898.1:52298522-52313193 GCF_008632895.1 Mastomys coucha | reverse complement strand
TACCTGCCCTTGCTAAATCTGACTGGAGCCTGTCCTTCCTGTGATCCTGGTTGTGTCAGAACTCCTAGGAATCAAGCTGACTCTGTGATCCTGTGATTCTGAGATCTTGGGATCCTGGGCTTGTTAGATCACCTGGGAGTGTGGCTTTCTCTGTGAGTTGTGGGACTGACTGCAGAGATTGTGCCCAAGGTCTGCTCAGAACACTAACCCAGACAGACCGGAAGGAACCTGAGTCACTGGGCTGGGGGAGTTCCTGTGTGCCTGGTCCTGCTGGACCCAATTACTCTCAGTGTTGGGACAGATGTTGGTTCCTGCTCACCTCTGACCCTGGGTGTGTCAGAGTGCCTGGGAGTGGAGATTCCTTTGGGTGTTGTGGGACTGGCTGCAGAGCTTGCGCCCAAGGTCTGCTCTGGACCCCAGCCCAGACAGACCGGGTTTACTTCCAATTTTTATCACATTTTAAATTGTCTTATGCCAAGCAGTGTGTCTGCCTCACTGCTGCAGTGTCTGAGCACCACCTGGCAAGCTGCTCAGGGGAGGCACAACACAGTCCATAATAGGGGTCTCAGTCAGCATTTACCTGGGTGAGAAACATCGGAGTCTGAGACAGATGCTGTGGTTCCTGGTCTCCTGTGTACCCAGACGCAGTCCTCAGGGCAATCCAGTTGGATCCAGTTTGGTTCCCTGCGGAGAGTAGGGAGGGCTGGAAGAGAGAAGGCCTTCTCAGGGAGATTTAGGCGCAGCTCTTTAACGATGAAGGCCTACCCACCTGCCGTCTGTCCCACCCAACCCCAGGCGATCCTTGATGAAGGAAATAGTCCTTACTTTTCCAAACTGCTTTATTTGATGGTGGATGTATATACCTTACTCAGGATGAAGCAGGGATTAAATACCTTTTGAGGGAAGGAATGCTCAGGAAGGGAAGCTCATTGGCTGAACACCCGGGGTCTATCTAGATCCCTCAGTAGCATGGAGAACTCCAGGTGTTCATGCTACATGACCGGTTGTCATGGTCCTCTCAGTGGGGTGTCATGGTTACATGTTCCAGATCAGGTAGTTTGTCAGGGAGCTGGTTCCACACCTGCCGTTCTCAATTCTAGGATTCCCCATGGTTTGAGCCTGCTCAACCTCACCAGTTCTTCTGTCTGATGACATGGTCCACTTGCCCCACAGTCTTAGGAGTTCCATCGCTGTGAAGAGACACCACGACCACAGCAACTCTTATAAAGAAAAAAGTTTGATTGTGGCTGGCTTATAGTTTCAGAGGTTCAGTCCATTATCATCATGACAGGAGGCATGGCAGCATGCAGGCAGACTTGCTGGAGGACCTGGGAGTTCTACATTTTGATCTGAAGGCAACCAAGAGAGATTGTCTCTTCCATACTGGGTGGAGCTTGAGTACTTCAAAAATCTGTCTGCACAGTGACATACTACACCTCCTAATAGTGCCACTTCCCATGGGACAAGCATGTTTAAACTACTACATAGACATTAAAAAAAAAAATGGTGAAGGTACCATTGAATTTTCCTATACCTCAGCCCCAGTCCATTACTTATAAGTTATCATATGGATGCTGGGGATTGAACTCAGGTCCTTACCCTTGTATGGCAAGCACTTTACCAACTGATCCTACCTCTACCTTCTAAGCCGTGGGATTACTTCATGCATTATAGGCAAGCATTCTGTCAACTGAGCTACATCCACACCCTAAACTCTTGGATGTCATTTTTAAGGAGTGTCTGTGTCTGGGGAGGGAAAACCAGGATTAAAGTGCCACTTTCTTCAAGTTCTATCAAGGGTATGTACTATTAACGTGACTTACTGCTATTGATTTTTTTTAAAAATAAAATTTGAAGTTGGCCTACAAAATAATACATGTTGTTTTTGCAAAACGGTGAGTTTTGTTATGGCATCTTTGTGTGTGTGTGTGTGTGTGTGTGTGTGTGTGTGTATCTATACTTTGTTTGAATTCATTCCTCTTATCTCCAGGGCCCTTCTCCCCAGCTGGTTCCTTTCCTTTCCACACATAGTCACCCCCTTGAGCTTTCACATCACATGTATTCAAATTCCCTGGCACCCTCTTTTCTCACCTTTGATGCTAACACTGACCCCTTCCCCCTCACTGAGTAGTGCTTGTCAGACTTCTCTGCTCATTTTCCCTCCACTCTGCATTCATGGGAAGATGAGGTCACTAAGTACAGCTCATACCTAAGGGGTTCATCTCTTCAGGACTGGAGACCCATATAGATTGCTTAGAGTCTGGAATCCTTCCTTTCATGTTCATTTATTTATTAAAAGTTATATGTCTGTATGACAAGATGGGTAAGGGTGTTTACTGCCAAACCTGGTGACCTGAGTTTGATCCCAGGAATCCACGAGGTGGAGAAAAACAACTCCTGCAAATTGTTCTCTGATTTCCACATGCTCATAACACACACACACATACATGTGTACACATACACACACACACACCCCAAATAAATGTAAAAACATTTTAATTGTTTTTTCTTCAATATAGGTTCTCACAATATATAATCTCAATATATTAGTTGAAGCTTGCAGTTACTATCCGGGCTTAACCTCTGGGAGTTTTTCAGTTTGTCTCTGTGTCCCTTAGACATATCTCCATAATGCCTTTTTAAAATAGCGCTCTCTTACTCTCTGTCACTGTCATATGTGCTGGGACTGTCTTCTGCATTTCTTGTCCCATTAGAACCGGTCATTTCTCTGAGAAGCCCTGATTCCTTTGATTGGAGAATGATATGAGACACTGTGATCCGAATGGTGTGTTGCTTGTTGCTATGGGGCTGACACAACAAGGAAAGAGAGGTCTGTGCAGCAACCCGTGTGGACAGACACAGTGGTGGATATTTCTATGCATGCCCATCCCTGTCTATATTAAGCTAAGCTTGAGTTCACAAGAGCAGCTCTACCTCCAGGCTGTCTCCACACGAATCCTTCTGGCCTCCTCTAGCTCTCACAGAGAGGCGACTCCACACTGCTTACAGAACTGTTCAATTCTAGCACACATGCTTTGCCATTTCTCTTTGTTTGTTTGTTTTTAATGTTTTCTTTAGTGTTTTAAAAGTTACATTTATTTATTCTCTGTGTGCATGTGTGTGGATAGGTTCATGCCACAGCACACATGTGGACAACAGAGGAAAATGAGTGAGACGTGGTGGTTCTCTTTGTCCACCATGTGGATCCTGGGGATTGAACTCAGGTAGTTGAGGCTTGGTGGCAAGTGCCCGTACCCAGTGAACCATCTTACTGGTCCCTTAGTTTTGCTTTGAACTGTATAAAATAATTGATTCCAAAGTTAAAACTATAAACTATAAAAGGACATATTTGGGCAGATCTTGCCACCCCTCCCCCACTTTTCCCTCCATACATAATATGTTTCATTATTTTACAGCTCAGTCTTTCATTATTTCCTTTTGAAAATGTAAGCAAATAGGTAATTACATCCTTCCTTTCTTGCGCAAATGGTGTCTGCCGTGTACATTTTCCTTCACTTCGCTCTGTCCACTCAGTAACAGATCCTGAAGAGAATCCAGAACAGCCAGGAGTGATCCTCCCTCTTTCCTGCCCAGGCCCTTTGGATATGGCCGCTCTGTAGAGATCTAACCAGGCCTCTAGTGATTGACACTGGGTTTCTTCAGACTTGATTTCATAAATAGCACAGTGAGAACAGCTTTGAACATACAGCACTTGGGATTCTTGCCAGCGCATCTTCAGGATGGATTCCCAAAAGTGAGATTACTGAGCCAAAAAGAATGTATGTGTAATACCGTTAGCTGCTGCCAAATTTTTCTCTGTCAGGGCTGCGTCATTTACACTCCCATCAGCAGCATGAGAAAGGTTCCTTCCTCCATAGCTTTGTCCAAAGGTGGCCCTGTGTTTGGATGCTTGCTTATCTGACAGGTAACAAATAGTAACACAAAGATTCTATCTGTCTACCTATCTATACCAATCTCTGTTTCTACCTACTTATCACTTATTTTCTTATCTATCATTTATCAGTTACCTATTGGATCTTCTACCTCTATTTGCCTATCATCAATTTAATAGTAGAATTAATCTTCCATTTGTAATTGATCTTTTCTCTATATACTTGTTATCTATCGTCTAACATCTATTAATCTATCATTTATTATCTATCTATCTATCTATCTGTCTGTCTGTCTGTCTATCATCTATCACCCATCATTCTTTTACCGTTCTAGAGATTAGCCCAGGGCCTCACACACATTAGTAAATGTCCTACCACTGAGCTACACCTACAGCCCTTCCCACACCTCTTATGACAATGAGGTCTACCTCTTTTCAACTATTTAATTGCCACTTATGTGTTTCTTATTTTGTGAGCCCTCTGCTTCATGGCTTGAGAGCTACTGCCATGACAAATGCAAGAAAGCATGGAAAGCCAGTCTCTCTCTGGAAGGAATACTTGGAGCTCTCACAAGACTATAGAAATACATGCACACACTCAAGTTTTAAAGCCCTGGGACACATGAAACATTTGGGCGGTTCAGAGAATAAAGACGACTGTAAAGTATCTAGGGAAAGCTCCAAGGAGGAGCGGTTTGAGTTGGGATTTGGAAGATAGCTGGGGTAGCATAATCAGAGGGAGAAAGGGAAGACTGGAATAGCAAAGCACAGAAAGGCACAGGAAACGGAAGTACTTCCCTGCAGGCTTCCTGGGCGGGCTCAATCGCAGCCTCCTTGGTCAGCTGGTTTCATAGTTTTCAGCTGTGCAGCCAGGGACGTAATAATAGCATCCATCTCAGAAGATTCTTGTGAGAATCGATACAGTCTTCTCACCTGCAGGGGACTGACCCCGGGACTGCAGCCCCTATGACTGCTGATGCTGAAGTCCCTGGGAGGAAATGGCAGTGGAGTTGCCATGTATGTGCTCCATGCCACCTGCCTATCAGCTTAAAACCACCACTAGATGGCTTGAAATACAGAATACAAGTAAATGCTCCACAAATAGTTGGCTGGCCTCTCTCGTTTAGGGAATTAGGACAATGGAGAGAGGCCATGAGTGTTCAGTGCAGATGAGATATTTTTTCACGTTTCTAATTCTCAGTTGGTTGAAGCCACAGATGTGGAACTCACACATACAGAGGGTTGACTGTATGATGTTGGCTGAATAGCTGTTGTCATTACAAAGCACAGGGGACTGTCTGATGGCAGTCAGATATTCTGTTGGAATTGAGAAAGATTCTAAGAAAACAGAGATGAGCTTGGGTAAAAGACAGCATCAAACTCCATACTTAGGGGTTTGGACAATATCAAGGGTATGGCAGAGGCCTGGAGGGAAGTGCTTAAGGAAGGAGACAACCCAAGGAGGCTTTTAAAATCTGTTGCTCCCAGAATGCTGAACAAGGAGACTCCTGAAATGGTAGCAAGAAGAGACTTTATTTTAAACTTTTACCATCCTTTTAAAAAATGGGGAAATTCTCCTTCTGCTCAGTGTTTTAATTCAGTAATAAATACTATACAAGACCAGCATAAGAATCAAAATTTCAGGGGGCTGGAGAGATGGCTCAGCAGTTAAGAGCACTGATTGCTCTTTCGAAGGTCCTGAGTTCAAATCCCAGCAACCACGTGGTGGCTCACAACCATCTGTAATGAGATCTGATGCCCTCTTCTGGAGTGTCTGAAGACAGCTACAGTGTGCTTATATATAATAAATAAATAGATCTTTAAAAAAAAAAATTAAAATTTCAGAGCCGAGCCGGGCAGTGGTGGCACATGCCTTTAATCCCAGCACTTGGGAGGCAGAGGCAGGCATATTTCTGAGTTCAAGGCCAGCTCCAGGACAGCCAAGGCTACACAGAGAAATCCTGTCTTGAAAAAAAAAACAACAGTATATATATAATTTCAGAGCCTAGTCTCGTCCTGTCTTGTGGGTTCTCATAGAGCAGGGAGAATGTGCTCGTGGCTTCTCTCTTACTGTGGCCTGTTCTTCCTCTCTTCTTCCCTCCACCAAACTGAGACTTGTTAATTTTTGGAGACTAAGGGTGGCGGCTAAAGGAAGCAGGGAAATGCTTATTTGGCCGACGCTGTTCTAATAGGGCATCACAACATGGCGGCCTATTGTAAAGCTAACAGTTCTGGGTTCTAATAGGGCATCACAACATGGCGGCCTATTGTAAAGCTAACAGTTCTGGGTTCTAATAGGGCATCACAACATGGCGGCCTATTGTAAAGCTAACAGTTCTGGTCTCTTTTGTGGGGTTTTGAGAAGTTCAAAGGCATTTTGTTTTCCAATTACCTATTTATTTTTTGTTTTTGAATCAGGGTCTCACTATGTAATGCTGGCTGATCTGGAACTTGTTCTGTAGACCAGGCTGGCCTCAAATTCACATAGATTGGCCCACCTTTGCCTCCTCAGTGCTGGGATTCAAGGCATACTATCTCATCCAGCCAACAACATTGTGTATATGTAGTTGAGGCAATTTCCTCTGCAAGACCCTCTTTCCCAGCCCCAGCTTTCCAAAAGCTTTTTCTACAAAGACCTCTTGGTAGTCTTTTTAGGCAGACCTCAAAATGGATTCAGGCTACCCTTGTTCCTACACAATCTAGTTCAGCTGTATATATGTATAAGAGTCTTTGCCCGCCGGGCGGTGGTGGCACACGCCTTTAATCCCAGCACTTGGGAGGCAGAGGCAGGTGGATTTCTGAGTTCGAGGCCAGCCTGGTCTACAGAGTGAGTTCCAGGACAGCCAGGGCTACACAGAGAAACCCTGTCTCGAAAAACCAAAAAAAAAAAAAAAAAAAAAAAAAAAAAAAAAAAAAAAAAAAGAGTCTTTGCCCTACGAATAGCAAGCACAGGCTGCCCAGTGCAACTAATGCCCCTTTAGACTGGCCTTCAGAATATCCTGCCAGCTTATCATTACCTTTTAGATTCCCCAAGCCGTGAGACACCAGTCTGTACTACCTCTCATGACAGTTCATTTTCAATTGCTATAACAAAGCACCATAGGCTGGCTACTCTATAAAGAAAAGAGGTTAATTTAGTTCACCATTTTGGAAGTTGGTGTCACCCATCACAGGTTCCTCCCCACCAGAGGCCAAACCAAAGAGAACCAGTGATTGGGCTCATTCTTCCCAGGAAAACCTGATCTCACGCAACTAATGGGGTTCTATGAGATCTGTGCTGATTCCCTCCCAAGGGCTATGAAGGGCTGGACTCCCAGTGACCTACCTACCTCATCCTAGACTCTACTTCCTATAGGTCCTACCACCACCCAAGCACATGATCCCTGGAGGCAAACATACTCAAACCATATATAAGCCACAGCCACAATGCCTTCTGGTGCTAAGCATCAAGCTTCTCAGGTGATGCCCTGGAAGGTTCTTGTGGCTTGAGTGGAGGCACAATGTTCACCTTCTTTGGTACAGGGTCCCTTGTTAGCCTGAAGGTGGCCAAGTAGGCTAAGGTCACCGTGAGCCCCAAGAATTCTTCTGTCTCTGCCTCCCCAGCACTGGGTTTATAAGCCAGCGCACGTGGAACTTTTACATGGGTTCTGGGTATCAAACTCAGATTCTTATGTTTTCAAGGCAAATACTTTACCAACTATATTATCTCCCTAGGCCCCCAATTCTTTAATATTATAGATGTGGGATCCTCTTGGAAGTTTAAGAATATTTTGGACACTTAAAATACTTGAAGAGTAGTGTTTTTTTTTTCAAAGTATTCCCCTGTTGTCCTTTTTCCTTAGAAAACTGAGATCAAAGAGTCTTAACTTTAGTGTCCTATTAGAGCACAGAGCCTCGCCCCCCATGATTAATGAGGAGAGCATTAAGAAGATGGATCTGGCTGTTTGTAATGATAGGCTGGTATGAGGTGGAAGGAAAACCAGTTTAAATCTGCCATGGTCCAGAAATAAGAAAAAAATGAGTAAATTAATCACAGGAGAGAACACCCAGAAGAGCATAAGTCTCCTTTGCAAGGGAGAGCGGAGGGCTTTGGAGGGAGCAGGAGGATCCTCAGAGAAGAGCATAAGTCTCCTTTGCAAGGGAGAGCGGAGGGCTTTGGAGGGAGCAGGAGGATCCTCAGAGAAGAGTGTAAGTCTCCATTGCAAGGGAGAACGGAGGGCTTTGGAGGGAGTGGGAGGATTCTTAGAGAAGCAGTTTAGGACTCATTATAAGACCTTTCTAACATCAGTAGACTTGAAGGTTGTCCTTGTAAGGAGAGCCCATCATCAAGGGTGTGTAGTAGAATACTCTCTGCCCACCAGGCTCTCCCACTCCAGGCTTCCCCATCTCAGGAGGTTACACCCCCAGCTAATCACTGCTTGAGCCACAACCTAGGAGTCATTCTTGATTCCTCCTCTTTCCGTTATGCCCATATCCAGTCCATTCCCAAACACTATCATGTCTGCCTCGTAGGTAATCGAACATATGATTGTCCACTTGTCTCCATCTATACTGCCCTCGCACACTCCAGGCCACCATTAGCTCTCAGCTGGACTCCTAATTGCTCTTCTTGTGTCTTCTCAAGAGCCACACGATCCAGTCTCACACATTAAGCAGTGAGAGCAAGCTTGTGAAAGTGCAAAGCAGAGTACGTCACCGCTTCTTTCAACCCACCCTATGGCTTCTGCTTGCACGCAGAGATTAAAGCTCCCACACAGCCTTGCTTGAGAAGTGCGTGTGGTCTGACCTAGTAAGCCCTCCATACTCATCTTCTATAGTTCTCTTAGCTCACTGCATTCACACTACATCAGCCTTTGTTATTGTTGTTGTTTACCAAATAAAGCCAGGTTTATTCCTACCCGAGGACCTTCACACTGGTGGCGGTGGGGGAGGGGGAGCTGGAGATTCATTCACACAGTTGTTCTCTTCTGTTCATCCAGATCCAGACTCAGTTTCTCAGAAAGGATCACCACAGCACTCATCTGATGGAGCGTCACTGCGCCCCCTCCACCATCACCTCCTATCTGTCACCACCCGCCATGTCTGCCAGTTGTCACTATTCAGGGTGAATTCATTTATTTACATATTGACTGTGTGAGAGCCAGTGCTTCATCATCATTGTCTGATACCCTGTCCCCAGTATATGCAATGAGTCCTCAGCAAATATTTGTTGAAGCAGTGAGTGGTTGGAAGATCTTGGCTGAGGGTATTAGAATTCCAATCATCGGAGGAAGGTCGCTCAAAGTCTGTGTCTAGGGTGGATGAATTACTAGAATGAAATACTGGATCTAACTTGTTCATGGAGGACAAGAGTGATAGGTCAACGTATGGAGCTTGAGGGTAAGGGACACCAAAGCTCAGCTCTCCAGTTCGACATCTGGTAGATTCAAAAGTGCTGTCATTGATGTGAAAGAGATTTTTGCAAGAAAACATTTTGCTTCGTTTGGAACATGGTGATAGGTTGCAAGTATGACAAGAGTCTAGAGATAGGAATTTGAGACACAGATGGGATTTAGATGTCATTAAGCCAACAGCTAGCCATTAAGCTGGTAGGTAGTGTTCAGTTGAGGGTTTCTTGTGGCCAGACCAGTAAGTTCACTGAGGACAGAGCCTAGCTGAGTTTCAGGTGGTATGATGGACAAGTGACTAAGACAAGGAGAAAGAGCTGTGCAGAGAAGACAAGGGTACAGTGATCTGAGAGAGAAGGGGATTAGAGAGAGAAGGGGAGAGGGCTGTGGGAGCCTATGGACAGCAAATTCAGAACAAAGGTTTTAAATGAGAGGCTAGAGCAAAGCAAGGAAGAAACTTTTATAAGCCCCACCACCACCACCACACACACACAGCACAGTGTCTATGACAACAAGAATAGGGCAGAAATCATGGGTGACCTTTAAGGGAAATTTCACTAACGTAATAAAAATCATATAGCAAGAGACTAGGGAGGAAGGGAGTGACAAGAATACTGATGAACTGATGAAGCAAATGCCAATCATTCAGAGATGCACGGGAGAAAAGAGACATCTGCAAATGGCTGCACCACCGGGTATTTGGTGGTTAAAATCTCAAGATCTGGGCTGAGGGCAGGGTGGTGGGAGGGATGGAGATTCATAAGGGGAGAAGGAAGGAGAGTGGATTCAGGATGGGAAATCCCCCAGGGAAGGGTAAAGAATGGATTCTTCAGTCTAGGGGAGGGTCTCCTCCCCAGGCCAGCAGTGTACCCTCAGACAATTCCTCCTTCATCCCTTAGAAGTTGTTCTAAATGCCGCCCTCAGCTACACCTCGTTCTTCTGCTTCTCACTCCATTGAGGAGGAGGAAGGGCTAGCTTCACAGCTTCTGCCTCTCCGACTCCGGACCTTGTGGATGAGGGCTCTCCCCCATCTTTCCCACCTCTTCCCTTCTCAGGGTACGTGGGCTCAAGCCTGTCACTGTCTTCATCCAGGGTCTCACAAGATGGAAAATGAATCGGTTATTACAGCAATAAGCTCGCGATGCAACTCACTGTCTCTGAAACAGCCTTTCAAACATCAATCAGATGGAAGCGTTTCCCTGCCTAGAGAGCCCTCCCACAGCTTCCATGTAGCCTGGAAGCTAGCATCCTTCCAGCAACAGCCACCTGAGCTGCCCCTGGAGGCTCCAGTTTCCCTCCTGCCGCCCACCATTGGCTGGCAGCTCTCCAGGAGCCAGCCGCTCTGTTTTTCCTGAGACCTGTCAAGCTTGTTCCAGCCTGCAGGCCTGAGCACTTGCCTCTCCTCTGCGGAGGATGCCATAATTGTTTTTTTTCGTGATGTTCAATATCTTTCAAATGTTCCTATATCTTTCTCCACTCAGGCCGACTGACTTATACCCTCCCCTGATGGCCAGGGACATCTACATCATCTGCAACACCAAGTGCAAGGCCTGACTTCTGTTCAACAAGCAGGATGAAAACCTTTCTCTGTTCTCAATTGACTCTCTTGCGATCTTAGTCTTGGTGTGTTTTATTTGCCAATTGACTACATATCCCTTTTGGTACAGGCGTTCTCCCAGGTTCAGTGTAAGCCTCCAGAGGTGCCCCCACCACTGTGCCAGGGCCCATGGCTAGACCCAGGAGGCTAAAGGCCAGCAAACCTGATGATCCGAGTTCTAACCCAGGGATCCACATGGTGAAAGGAAAGAACCGATTCCTGCATATTTACCCTCTAATACCACACATGTACCATAGCACATACATGAACACACACATACACACACACATGACACAAAACAAACAAATATCATTGGGGTGTTGTGGATGGAAGAGTTTGAAGGAGTGAGACTAATGTCACCTGAAGCTCTAGGCTTCATACTTGCTCCATCATCACATGGCTGGCCATGTGGCTCAGTTGGTAGAGCGCTTTCCTGGTGTGCAGGAGGCCCTGGGTTTGATGCTCAGTGCTTTGTAAACTGGGCATGGTAGTGGGCAGTTGTAATCCTAGCTCTCAAGACACATGAAGATGGTGACAGCAAATCAGGTCACCTTCTGGAAATGATGACACATGTATTTGGCTCCTCACAGGGGACTTCTCGGCCACTGTATTCTATTAGCTTCTCCTCATTCCTGCCTTTCTCCACTTCCTGTGTCTACCTTATTTTCCTTTAGCCCTTGTCACTACCTAAAGCTGCATTGGTTTCTCTTCTCCGTCTCCTACTGGACTGCAAAATCCCTGAGAGCCAGAATGCTTGCTGCTGGATGCCAAGCGTGTACTATCAATGCCCAGTAAGCACTTGTTGACTGATTGTAGGAGAAGCATCCAGTCACCTGTTCGGCCTGGTTTCAGTTACACTTCATAAACCATCATGCTTTTTTTTTTTTTTTGTAATGTTCATTCTGGCATATTTTGCTATAGTTGAGCTAAAAAGATTTTTTTTTTTAAAGAAAAAAGTTAGATTTCTTTTGCATCTCTGCCAAGTCCTCATTTTCATTTTTCAAAAGAGAGATTAAAAACTAAAGTACTTATGCAAGCGACTCAATAATAGCAAAAATGCCAAACTATGTTGTGTTCATTGGACATTGCTGGCCCTAGGCCAGGCAAGCCAAGGAGACTCACTTCTCTGTGTTTATGGCCTAGCCTTCCTTGCTTTTGCTGTGTTCTACTGGCAGGGTTAGCTCAGAAGGACATCTTCCTGCAGCCCACTGGCCATCCTACAGCTCCCTGCTTCCCTGCTAGAGCATGCTGGCCACCCACCTGTCAGGGTTCAGAGCAGCTCATACTCGGTGCCAGCTCCCAGCCCTCTAGGAGCTTTGAGACGGTAGATGATAGCTACCCTTCACCTCCCTGTGTACCCCTTCCTCACTTAAGCATCCTACTGATGCTCTCTCACCCTAGAGAAGTCTTCCTCACGTGAGCAGACCAAACTCTCGTCATACCTGCTCACAGAAGCTGCCGGGCCCCACCAGGATCCAGAATTTTGGTGAGTTCCTTCACTGTGTGGTTATTTGTTGACGGACCATCTCCCTTACCAGGCTGTATGCTCTATGGGGCAGGAGAGTCTTAAGTGTGAGTACCAAACCCACTTCCCACAGGCACCCAGGAAGTATCTGATGGATGCTCCCACATCCCTAAAGCTTCGTATTAGAGTCCCACAGAAGTTGGTCGGGCATTTGTTGAATTCTATTGGAAAAATATATATTTTTTTTAATCCCAACTATTATGACTCGGGTAGAATGAGTTGTTTTTCCTTGTTATCAAAATAAAAGACAGCTTGAATAATTAAGCCATTTCCTAAGCACTGGTCCTTCTTAACTGGAAGACATCGAATGTACTAAATGAGCAACTCCTGGAACACACGCTAGGCTCCAGGAGCCTTCGCCTCCTCTTATCCGTCCCTCCGTAGACCCTCCTTCCTCTGTTTCCAAGCACAGCCAGTGGAACAGACTCTTCAAGCACATCACCCATGGCTAAGCTTCATATCCCTTAACATCATTATGTTCTGGCTTTTGGAGCCATTTGATACTAAAAGTAATTATAAGCAGGCTTCCGAGACAAAAAACTAATTCCTTTATAGTTTCTTCTATCAGACTAAAGGCTCTGGAGGTAAGGACTCAAATGAGGTCCAAGCTGCAAATTGCATTGAGAGACAAGACAAATCAGTCTTGGTCAAGGCAAAGCTGCTCTTGCTTTTCTCACAGGCAGAATCAATATGGACAAACGTCGAGGCCGGAAACGGATGCGCTGCTCCACTGGCTAGGCATCGTCTTAGCAGAAGGCCTACCTTCCTCTGGTGATTGTTATTTCTGCGGGTCTTCCAGGTTTTAATCCATCGACTCTCTATTTAGCAATAATGGAACGCAGCGGTGATAAATAATGCATGTCAACAATAATATCCAGAATGGAGGCTAATGCTTCCTTGAGGGTTGGGCGGCCTCTCGGTTTTGTTTTCTTAAAATAAGTAAATCAAGCAGTGTTCAGTAGTCACAAAGGCTGAATGTTCTCTGAGGCCAAGTGCTGTGAATGCCACTGTCACTGGTGTCCCTGTGTCCTCTGTCATGCCTCCCCGGTGTGGCATTAATCAAGCAGGTTTTGCCAAGTGGCTTTGTGGAGAAACCACATCCTGTGAGATGTAATTTATGGCGTTAATACTGTTAACCATGTGGCATCCTTTACATTATTACAACTGATTAGGCAGTAGCCATAAAACAAATTTATATATACATCTATAGGACAATGTGCATGCATATAGCTGTGTCTGCATGGAACCGCTTGTCCACCTTAGAGCAGTGATCTCATTAACTGAGAAGAGAGAGCGGCTTTCCTTCCTTCTAAAGGCCTCATTTAACAATTACCCTCTGACTTAGTATCTGACTAATGGAAGCAAAGCTACCAGGCTGCAGGACCTTGGAAGGGGTGTCAGTTGGTGATGGGCAGATTGAATCTGAGCTCGTATCATCCTGTCTCATGGACTGGAAGACTTCAGTATAGATCATTAGCCCTGTGTCCCTGAAGGTGACAGCAGAGCCAGCTCACAAGACCGTAATACAATTTGAGCTAGAACAAGATCCGAAATGAAAAGTACTGATGTGAAAAGAGGTGACATTCAGCTCTGTTGGGGGACTGTAGTTCAGGTTTAAGGGCCGCCTCCCCTGCAGGCTGGAGCTGCAGCATGCCCTCTGACAACTCCTCGGGGCACTGCTCTATGGGTGCAGAGCACAGCCAGCTCCTCCATGGCTGTTGAGTCCTTCTGGCACTTTCCAACTCCATCCGCGCACTTACTCATTCTTACCTTTTCTCTGTTCCCGCCAGCCTTTGATCGCTGGGAAGCAGTAAAGCTCTCTATGTCCCGTCCTTAAAGTCCAGTGTAGTGCCTGGCACACGGGAATGAAGATACAAGCCGCATGCTTTATTGATGAGCAGATAAATAGTTTAGCAGGGTTTCCGAGGAGAGTCAGCCTTCTTTTCAAAAAAAATTCTCTTATTAAAATAAACCTAAATTTTTATTATGGGAAAATTTGAAAAATCTACAAAAATAGATGTGATATATATCAACTCACCCTATTCAGGGCTAAACCTAACCAGTTCACAGCTCATCTTTACCTGCTCACTTGCTTTTGAAGCTCATGTGGTCATCAAGTGATTTTATCTCCAAATATTTTGGTATGAAGTTTGAATCTCTAAAGTTTAAGGCCTCATTTCTTTTTTTTCAGTCACAATAGCATTATGGAATGAAAAATAATTTAATTTCTTTCTTATTTATCTGTGAGTGTGTGTGTGTGTGTGTGTGTG
>NW_022196898.1:52259822-52298512 GCF_008632895.1 Mastomys coucha | reverse complement strand
GTGTGTGTGTGTGTGTGTGTGTGTGTAGGTCAAAGAATGAGTCAGTCTTCTCCTTCCTCCATGTGGGTTGCAGGGATCGAACTCAGATCTTCAAACTTGGTGGCAAACGTTTTTACCCCCTGAGCTTTCTTACCATCCCTGTATAACCAATCACTTAACAGCATCAACTATTGAGCCAATGTTCAACGTCCTAGCATTACAAATATCACATGCTTCTTGAAACATTTTTATATTTGTTTGTCAATTTCATACATGCATACAATGTATCTTGACTATATCCACCTCCAGCTATCTCTTCTCAGCTCCTACATGTCCCCTTCCTACCTTCATGTCTTCTTTTTAATTGAGTTTTAATAACATTTTAAACTATCATGTGCATACATTCATGTGTGGGCATGTGCACAGGCATGCAGGTGTCTGCACGGTCTAGGAGAGGGCATTGGAAACTCTGGAACTGGAGCTACCGATCAGTGTGAGCTGCCCAATGCAGGTGCTAGGAACTGAACTTAGCTCTTCTACAAGAGCAGTAAATGCTTTTAACCATCGAGCTCCCTTCTTTTCTGTATAACCTACTGAGTAGTCCAATAGTGCTGCCTCTATGCACATGGGTATGGGGCCATCCCCAGAAATGTGGGCAACCTACCAGTGGTCACACTTCTGAAGAAAAACAATTTTCTCTCTGCTAGCAGCCATCAACTGCCGATAGCTCCTCAACCTTGAGAGCTTCCCTCATCCATGCTAGACTATTACAGACAGGCTTAATCTTGGGCAGATAACCATAGCTACTACGCGTTAATGAGTGCGGTGTGTGTCAGACCCAGGGGCATGTCACAGGGCTACTTCCATTCTCTGGCTTTTACGGCCCGCCCACTTCTCTTTCAGATGTCCCCTGAACCTTGGGGATATCGATGTAGATGCATCACTTAGGGCTGTGACTCAACAGTTACTTATTTTCAATACTTTGACCAGTTCTGAGTCATTCCATTGATTGCCGTCCACTGTAAACAAAACAAAACAAAACAAAACTTCTGTGACCAAGGTTGAGAACAGCACGAATCTAAGGGCAGAAACATAAATATTTAGAAGGTGGTTTGACAACATGTCACTTAGCAAAAACAACAGTAGTTGCTCCATGCTAGAACCTGTGGTCTCCCCATACGCTTTTACAGTTTGCATTAGGATCCAATAAGATAGCAATTGGCTGATGATGTAGACATACATATATATACATATATATGATATATTTCAAATGATAGATTTCTGCCAATTTAACTTTTATAAATCAATGCTGGAGATTAAATCCAAGGTCTTGGCACCTCAGCTTGTGGTTAATTGAGACAAGGTCTGGCTATGTAGCCTCACTATGTGCACACGCACTGTGTTCTATACCCACTGTATAACCCAAGCTGGCTTCAAGCTCAATGATCCTCCTGCTTCAACCCCCCCGAGCACTGGAGTTTTCTAATTCTCCCTGTGGAGATTACTGTAGATCCATATGCAGTTGCAAAAAAAATGTTGCCAGGCAGCTACTATGCCCTTTGCCTAGTCTCTCTGAACGTCAATGTTATGCACGATTGCAGTGCAGTAACAGCACAAGGAAAGTGACCTTGACACAATCTGCCAACCTCACTCAGACCTCAATGGTCCTGCACACTGCTCTGTAGGTGTGTGCATTTACACACACGCATTCTTCTTAGGTGTGCAGAGTTATGCGACACACCACTGTCAAGGTACAGATCGGTTTCAGCACCAATCCCTCATGCTATCTCTAACAAGCTTATCTCCCTAACACATTTTTCTGGTCTCCGTCTTTCTCTCATACACACACATGCGTTTATTCTTTGACCATTTCCTATGTGTACACATATATAGTACATGTACAGTGTATCTTGATCATACCCACCTGTGATTTCCACTTCCATTCTCCCCACTTGATATTTGGTTGCTGTTGCAAAGCTAAGGGTCAGACCCGGAGTCTCGTGTGTGCTAGGTTACAAGCTGCAGCTACAGCCCCTCTCTGTAGTTCTGTCACTTCAGAAGCATCATGTGTCTGCAGTCTTACGGTGGCTATTGCTTTGAGGCTGGCCTATTTCCTTTTGCTTTTTTCTTGATTATTCACACCCACCTCCCAGTCCTCCCAGGTCTGCCCCAAACCCCTCATGGCCTATTTCCTTTCCCACCACATTTCAGGGTCCATGAAAGCTGTGTGTGTACTAGTACTTGACTTCTTTCAGTCACTGAGTGCTGTCGCATGGAACAGACACTCCAGTTTGTGTGTGCCTCCCTTGACTGAAGGATACCTGGGTCATTTCTAGCTTGGGCTACACAGATAAAAGCCTGCGAACACTCATGAATAGATTTTGTGTACACATAAGTGATTTCTGGGACATCCATCCCAGAGTGCAGCTGTAGGGTCATTTAGTAGGAATGGGGTTAGTGAGAAACTGCTATTTTTTTTTCTGAGCGCGTGTACCATTCATACTCCCATCAGGAGTGTAGGAGTGTGTTTTTCCATTTTTCTGAAGCCTCACTGTTGTGGGTATGTATGCTTGGCCTAGGGAGTGGCACTATTAGAAGGTGTGGCCCTATTGGAGTAGGTGTGGCCTTGTTAGAGTAGGTGTGCCACTGTGGATATGGGCTTTAAGACCCTCATCCTAGCTGCCTGGAAGCCAATATTCTGCTAGCAGTTTTCAGATGAAGATGTAGAACTCTCAGCTCCTCCTGTACTATGCCTGCCTGGATGCTGCCATGATCCCACCTTGATAATAATGGACTGAACCTCTGAACCTGTAAGCCAGCCCCAATTAAATGTTGTCCTTATAAGAGTTGCTTTGGTCATGGTGTCTGTTCACAGCAGTAAAACTCTAACTAAGACATTTACCAACATTGGTGCAATTTTTTTCTTAACTTTAGCAACTTTGATAGGTGTGGAGTAATATCTCATTATAATTCTTTAACATTTTTAAGTGTAAATATAGTTCATTTTTGTTCTAGTATGAAAGCTGAATGTGGAAAACAAGACATAGCCAGTGTGTTTGGTATTTTAATAATATCTTTCAGTATTTTTTCTTCAAGCATATCTGTATATTTTATAAAACTAGAGGTATAATTTGGTATCATGTACTGTTCAATAATATAATGAATAATAATATATTAAGAAATACTACGAAATATTATTTGAAAGCCTGTTTTTATTTGTTTTAGGTAAAGGGGATTGAAACTAGAACCTCTGCATACGAAATGAGTGCTTTACCCATTGGGCTGCATTCCCAACCCTGAAACATATTTTAAAAAAAAATTCTTTGTGTGTGGAGCTAGGCAGTGGTGGTATACACCTTTAATCCCAGCACTCAGGAGGCAGAGGCAGGTGGATCTCTGTGATCTCAAGGCATAGAGTAGACAGCTAAGGCTTCCCAGAGAAATCCTGTCTCAAAAAATAACAAACAGTTTGTATGTGTGAACGTGTGTGTGCTCACACAGGCAGGTCAGAGGTCGGAGGACAGCTTGTGGAGGTCAGCTTTTACCTTCCACTCTTGTTTCTGCTGTCTCACTCCACGCAGGCTGGCCCTCAGAGCTCATTCTCTTGTCTCCATCTTGGTGGCGCTGTAGGAATGCAGGGCTTACACATGCTTGCTACCATATCTGGCAGGTGGCATCTGTTTGTGGGTTCTGGGGTCAAATGCAGGTCACCAGGCTTGTGTGGCAACTGCTTTTATCCACTCAGCCAACCTCTCAGTCGCCAGAACACATCCTCAATGAGGAGCTATTGGGTGGGTAGTTGCTGGGGGTGGGACAGTCAATTCTTTTTGGAGGTTGTGGTTATAAGTGGACTTCCCATGCTCCAGTGGATGGCCCCACACTCAATCAAGCACATATGGGTAGATCGACTTGACTTCCTTACTCATCAAAGCCACATGAAGTTGGGAGGGGGAACCTGCTGGAGAGGACATTGGGGGAGCTACAGGGGAAAATAGGGGGTCTATATAATCATATCTCATTGTATATCTGCAGGAAAGTCTCAAGAATAAAAAAAAATTAAAAATAAAATAGAACATATCACCCCCGCAAAAATTTAGAGTCCCATCCTTTAGAGCTAAGCTTTAGGCTATTCTTTTCTGGAGGGACATTTATGCTATTTTTAATTTTTGATATGATAAACACTATTTGAGTTGACATATACATTTTTTTCTCTTTTTACATTTCTAGTTATTTCTTGGTAATCCACTGTGGAACAGGAACTGTTAGGTCAAGACACAGGTGCACTTTAGGGCTTTTGGTACCTATATGCCACAGATCTAAGTATTTTCAGAACAATTTTATCTGTACTCACAGGACAGTGAATGTTGTGCTTTTATATTGGCCAAGTTGAAAACCCTCTTAAAATCTGCATCTCTTTGATAATTAAAGTTGAAACATACTCATTTTATTAGCTATTTATGGTTCTTCCTTAGTTGTTAGTGTTTTCTACTGGTTCGTTCATGATGTTATTTGAACAATATATGGGGTGTGAAGTGTTGCTTTGTTTTGCAGCGCTGGTGAACACCACCTTCATATAAAGTATTGGGCATAGACTAGCCGCTGAAATGGAGAAGGAGCAGCTAACCATTGGTTTCTAATGGTCCTGCTCTGCCTGGGCACACGCCTGCTACTAACCTGGGCTGCTGATGGTCACGGAAGCAATTGTTGTTGGGTGCTTTCTCTGGCAACAGCTGAGAACTCGGAGAGCCAAGCTGTCTCCATCCTCTTTCCAAAATCAAGACTACTAGAAAAAGGCGGGGCATCTGAGGAGGGAGGGGCATCTGAGGAGGGAGGCACTGAAGAAAGATAACCGCTTTCTCACGTCCTCCTTCCTGCTTCCAGGTGGAACCAAAGACGTCAGTCGGAGTCCCTCGTTCTTTGAGAACTAATTCCGTTAGCGATCAAGCTGCAACCAGTTCACAATTAGTGAGAACCGCAACAAGAAACAGATAAAACCCAAGGACAAACATACATCCTGTCCCCACAACATCAACAAAACTAACCCAAACTTGTGTGGCCGAACACCCAGGGTGTGGCAGAGTGTAAGATATGCACAGTATCAGTCTCGGCTCTTTACAGGTGTTTGTATACCAGTGATGGCAGTATTTGGGGTGTTAAGTGAAGAACCTGCAGGAGTAATCTACATAACCAGGGCTAGAAACCACCATCCTTCCCCTGACACATTTGCCCCAGCCATCTTTCAAAAACCTCCAGGATGCACTCCGGCCACTATCTCCAATCTGAAATTTTATTCACTTAAAGTTGTTATTATTTTTATGCTTTTCAGACATCCAGGTAGCTGTAACTTCAAATCCATGGCGCGCGCGCGTGTGTGTATGTGTGTGTGTGTGTGTGTGTGTGTGTGTGTGTGTTCATAGCCGCGGTCACACAATGATAGCTAGATTAGCCCATGACTGGATCTCAAGCTGAGTGATATTTACCACCTGCCAGGTAGTGTTGACCTATTCTGTACGTACATCTGTAGGGAGTCTGTACTCAATGTTTCTGTCAGCAAAATAGAGGACATGGGACAACCTCCTACCCTCTCATCTCCTCATCAATGCTAACCATCCCAGAGGTCTGTAACTTCCAATGAACACTTTCTGTCAGAATTTTAGGGAAGAGACTACTACCACAAAATAATAAATAAAAAAAAATCCCTAGGAATGCCTGGTTAGGTTCCTTCATATCACAGGAAAGACACATGAAGGGCAAACACTTACAAAATAAACATACATAAAATAAAAATAATTACATCTTTAAAAAATAATCTAAGCACCCCCCTTTTTTAAAAAAAAAAACTGAGTTTCCCCATGAGGCAATCTTGGCTAAAAAAAATAAGATTTCCTCCCCTGGAACACTACATCACAGTGGAAATCAGTACTTTTAATTTTCAGAGAAAATATAGACAGTAAATAAGATGATCCCAACAGTTCTGAATTGCAAGCAGTAACTCAGCATGTTGGTATGTCAGAGGTTTAAGAAAAGCAAACTCTGGGTTGTGGGGAGAGGAGTAAAGAATGGCTTTTATAGCAAGAGGTAAGGGCAGGTGTAGTCCAGTCAACTTCACACCCATTATTTCACAGCGTCTCCTCACAGGCCTAGAGATGGAGTGATTCTCATTTCAGAGGTTCGAAGACGTGACACAATCCGAATAGGGACTAGCTCCAGCCAGCTCTATAGTCTCTTTCCCCTATTCTCCTGTGGTATCAGCACACACAACTGTAAGCCTGGGAGAGGGTTTCACATAGCTTCATTGTCTCTGTATTCTTTCCTGTCTCCCTCCCTTCATTTTAGCCAGATGATCCTGGGTTGGGGAAGGGGTACTCTGAACACTCGAATGTGATATTTCCTTGTTTTCCCCCTCAACAACAATTTAAAAATCTCAAAAAGAGCTAAAAAAAAAAAAAAAAAATGACATCACCCGCAGTACCTGAGCAGTGAGGGAACGTTTCCTGTCAAAGCTAAATCACCTTCATTTGCCCTGTGCTATTTTGGGGACAATATGATTTGCTAAATCTTAACTTTAACCTATATTTCTTGAGAGGACTTTTAACTCGGGATATTTATAATCTTCTTTGCATCTTCAAAGCACTTTGCCATATTAACTAATTAAACCTCAGCAACACCTTTGATTAACTCCTTTTTATAGATGTGGGAAAAAGCAGGGGAGAAATGCCCTTGGCCACGATAGGATCAGCATCCCAAGGTATGACTGGAGCCTGAAATTTTCTGTCGCCACCTCTTGTAAACCACACATCAGTCTCCTGCCTTGATGTCTTGGTGGAAGGACACGCTTGGGCCATCTTGTACCTGATGGCAATAGAGCAGTCTTGGAAGTACCTGTCATCTCTCCCGTGGTCTTCACTATTCATTCTGTACACCCCTATGACATAACTTTATTCACTCCAGAAATCAAGAGTTGCTGGGAGGGGTGAACCAAGTACCCAGATCTCATGGTTCCACTTAGCTCCCTTGCAACTCCCCTTGGAATCTATTCTTAGACAAACTGTCCGTTCAGGAATCCAAGGTAAGCCAGATTTATCTGGCAACATCCCCAAAGATTTCTCCTTTCCATATGTCCAGACAGAAAGTTAAGCAGTAATTCTAAGATAGAAAGGGGCCAGCAATAACCATTTTCACAGCTCCCAGGCAAAAATCCACCACCAAGGTTGTCTCCAACACAATTTCCCAGTCGTTATTAATGTGGGAGGAATTGCTTGAAATGTATGATTTATGGGCAGCTGTCCCAGCAAGGTGAGATTCTTGCCAACAGATATCAGGCTGTTATTAGCATCCTCTGTTCTAAATTAGAGGAGAAACCTTATCTTGAAGTGTATCCTGGAGCCTTAGAGAATGCCAGGGACTGGGTGGAGCACTAGAGTGTTCCATTAAAACTATAACTATGAACACCAGGGGAGAAACAACATCATCTTTAAAGACCTCCTTTTCTAAGAATGTATTATTCTTTGATGAGCTTGATAGCTTTGGTGTATTTGAAGGGAGGGTTGTCATTGAGACAAGTAAGGACCTGATGTCAGAGCCTTTCCTCAGGATTTGGTGATGTTCATAGTTTACATAAGAGATTCTTCCTTCACCTGAAATCTAAACCAGACTCAGTAGGTTTAGTGGCATAGGAGATTTGGCCTAGAAAAATCTCAATTTGAGTTACTCCTGTTTATCTGACCCATTAACTTTGCTTAGCTGTGCTTCCTCAGTGGGAAATAAAAGTGGTAATATTTGCCTTATATAATTGTTGGGAAAATAAAATAAAAATATTTCCTGCACTCTGGAAAATTATTTGTCTTAACCAATTTTGATTCTCAGTAGAAATAGCCAATATTTACTGTGCCATTACCGTATGCCCAACTCTGTATGAAGATTCCTTTATGCGCATGCTCTCATTTGACACCCCGACCTCTAAATGCAATCATGTCCCCCTTTTAAGTGAGGAAACTGAAGTCTAAAGTCGCCAATTAAATAGCTGATTCAGCTGCACCATATTGTTCCCCGCTCTTCAAATCTTTATTGTTTTAAAATCGTACAGGTCTTTTACAATATAGCATTTTGTTATTTAACTGACCTCTAAATGTTAATGTACAGTGAGTATTTTTTTTTTTTCTGAAACTCAATCATGAATGACAAGTCCATCAATGTGGTCATTCTAGATAGTTCTGAGATGCTGGCAACATTTGAGTCCTGCACCACAGCACTATTTTTAACCTTCAATTGTCCGCTGGACATTTCTATTCTGCTGTTGTAGTTCTCCCAACTGTTATGACTCTCAAGTAAAATTCATTCTCTCCTCTAACAGTACCATCCTTCTATTAACTTTCCTATTTGTTCAAATTGCCTTTTTTCTCCCTGGCTTGAAACTTCTAAGTTATCTATTTCGTTTCTGTTCTGGCTGATGAGTCCCCCTGGCTGTCCAACTCCATCCTCGGGCTCTTCGCTTCTTCCCTTCTAATTCCTTTGTCAATACTGTGGATGAGACTCCATCTCCTCAAGCATGGATTGTTCAATAGCTTCCTAATTTGTTTTTCTACCTTTGATCCATTTCAACACCATCTAGTTGATTCTGAAATACCATTTCTACAGTTCTTACTGTGTCAAAAATGTTCAGTTGTTTATGGGGCCACACCCATGTTCTGACTCTTGGTCCCATGCTGCCATCCAGCCCTTGTATGTATCCTAGGTTTTCTGCTTTTGGACTTTACCTTATGTAGAAAGCCTCTCTTTTTCCTTCATGTCCTTCCTCCATTCTTCTATTTAGTGAATGAAAGCTCTCCAAGATCCAGGCCAATTCCGCCTGCCTTGATTCTCTAAGCTAGAGCATCTGTCCTTTTAAGTCATCGAGACTGAAACATCAGCAGCCTCTGCCTACTATCCCACTTATCTTGCTAATTATTCACAAATAATATGTTATCTTATCTCACCTTTCTGGCAGGAGCAGTGAATAGAAAATAGGCCTTTTATTTCTTTCTCTACAACACAACACCTCATATCTACTGTAAAACCAAGCACCGTTCTGCATTCTGGGAACACTGAGATGACCAAGGTATGTGAATGAGCTCACAGACTAATAGTATAGGTCACTATGTAAACAAATCATTACAATTGGATATTAAACAAGCTAGGCTTGGTAAAGCTATGCTTGGAGGATTCTGGGAGCGCAGATTTAACAACAATCCAGGACAAAGAAGGCCTCATAAAATATACCTTGAACTAATTCTTAGAAGACATGTTAAAAATAGCTCTCTGGACAGAGAAGGTGATAAGAACAGAGGACGCCATGTCCAAAGGCCAAAAGGCACATAGGCTATGTGTGAGGTATGGGGGAGGGGGGCAACACATGTGGCCAAGAACCAGAATAGGCTGGACAGACAGGCAGAGTTAAGGTTCTAAAGATCTGGCCATGCAGAAGAGATAGGGATTGATCTACAAGACATGTAGGAATCCATGAGTGTGGAGGTGGGAAGGGGAGTTGTAAGAGGTGGTGACATGACCTGGGTTTAGACTTTAGAAATTTAACTTGGGGGCTGGAGAGATGACTCAGCAATTAAGAGAGTGTGCTGTTCTTGCTGAGGATTGACATTCACATCCCAACACACATGTCAGGTGGTCCACGACTGCCCATAATTCTAACTCTAGAGGGTCAGATGTCCTCTTCTGGCCTCTGTGGACACCTGCATGTGTGCATACACACAGAGACACATGGGAGGGGTGAGGGGGAAGAGAAGGAGGAAGAGGAGGGGAAAGGAGGAGGGAAGGGGGAGGAGGAGAGCTCTAACAGTAGCATGTAAATAAGTTGTGTTTGGAGGCAGAAGAAGATTTGCGGAGAGATTTTGAGGGTGTGGACAAAAGTTAGGATAATAGGGACAGAGAGGGTTGTTGTTTTCGACATGTTAAGAGGGGGAATAAACACTTGGATGTGGTACACAGCTGGATGTGGTGAATGAGGACAAGGACAAAGGATCAGTTTCATTATGGTTACTATTATTTGCAGTTTTGGAGATGGAGCTCAGGGCATGCTGCCCAGGTGTTCCACCAGTGAGCCATACCCAGACCTTAGGCCTAGTCTATGTTGAGAGACCTCCTCTTCACTAAGGTCGAGAACAGGGGTAAACGCCATTGCCACTGCTGTAGTCATTCTCTTTGAGTGGAGTCACAAAGGTGATAATCCAGAAGCACTAACAAGGAGATGTTGCAAAGCAAGCAAATACTTCTCTTGGGCATTTCTTGGTGCCTGGCACATGGTGGGTACTTAACAAGTATTTGAAGAGGAAGAAACCGATCATTCTGGCTAAGCATGTAAATAAGACATTAAATACTTTCACTCTTATGTAAAAATCCATTTCCCAGTTTTTGTAATGCATACAATACACACTGGGGCTTCTAGTGATATGAAAAAGGCACGCTGAGACCTGCAGGTGTGATGGTGCTATGACTGGCTGGCAGATGCTCTACCTTCCCTGGAAGTCATCGTCCAAGGAGCAGGATGAATAGGGAGCTTCTAAGACTGAACACTGTGGTGTGACCTTGATGTATGGTTGCGTAAACCGGTGCACACGGCGGCCGGCTTTCTCTCAAAGATGCTGAAGACAATGGCTTTCAAGGCCCTGCAAGTGTTGACTCCACATGACTATTTTTAATGAGGTGTATGGCTTTTTTATTCATTTGGGTTTCTTTTTACCTATATGATAAATCATAACCTAGGTTGTGTAATCCTTTCCTAACTTCTTATAAACAACTTTTCCATTAATCCCAGGGGAAAGGGATACAGGCAGGGGAAGGAAGAGAAGGAAGAAAAAGAAACTCAACAGGAGACTTAAGAAAATGATGATTCACCCAGCAGATTTCTAGTCTTTCAGCTTCCCTCAGCAGATGTGAGTGATGTCCTGGGATGTGGAATTTTAAACATTAGTGGACATGTTTCAGTAGTCCAGTACAAAGCCATTAATTTCTTTGGCACTTTCAGTGCTGCCTTGCCGTTAAGTGTTCCCAGTATGTCCAAGTTAATAGAAAATTTGCAAGCCAAGGATATTTTATGCCTGCATAACTCTAGTTAAAAGCAGTATTGGGCAATATTTAGAAAAGGTATGGACTATGTTTACACAGGCCTGATGCTTCAAAGACGATCATGTTCTCTTCCCACTATAATTGCTTTCTCTGTTCCTAGATTCCAATCTCTATGGTGATATCACACTCAAGGGTCCATTTCTACATGTAAGTGGCATGTGATGAAATTGTATACATTTGCCTTTTATGCAGAAAGGGAAGAGAATAATGTGCTTAAAGTACTGTGAGCACTCAGTGCACTTCACTGCGTTGAAGATGACCAGGACAGACCATTTGTCTGGTGGAATATTATAACCTCCCTCTGCCCTCTTAAAATCAGAACTACAGGCTGCAGATAGATGCTCTCTTTTAGCAATATCTCTCCATTTTCACAGATGAGAAATCCATTAAGAGATGACCCCCCCATGCTCTCCTGATAGCAAGTGACAGAAAGCAATTGACTTAAGCAACAATGGAATTTGTTGGTCTATGGAAACAAAACATCCAAGGGGTAAGCATGGTTTCAGATGAAGCTGGACTCATAGCTCAAATTCCACCTTACGTGGCGATCTTCCACCACTGTCTTGGCTTCCATCCCAGAATCTAAGTGCACAGAGCCCTACATGATGGCGCCAGCCCCAGCTTCCTTTAGACCCACGTTTAACAGCATTCCATTGGCTCTAGTAGGGTCCTGTGACCCTCCTTAGTGGGTGCCAGTGGCTTACGGTGGCTTAATGATGGTCACATGCCAACCACAGGACCCAGTTTCCATTCAAGCAACAGGGTGTGAAGAGAGGAGGGTTGTTGCCATGAGAAGAAAGAATAAATCATAAAAACCAATAGCAGCCTTGCTACTTTAGGTGACATTTAAGATTTTTAAATAGCCTTATTCATGATGGGGAGTCTTCCTGTATCTCAGGGAATCCCCATGGGGGGAAGTTAGTTTGTGATTGTTTGAGGAAGCAGAATGAAGCCAAAATCTTTCCCCATTTGTCTCTCTCTCTTTTCCTTCCATTATCCTCCTTGTCATCCTTAGCATCAGTTCAAATCCCTGCAGTGTCTCTCCTCCAGAACAAAATATTTAACTAATAGTTCTTCTAGATCTCTGTGAGGAATGTTTAATGTACTGTGGGTTTTCTAGTTGAACCCTGAACATTTCAGTTTCTCTCTCTACAGCCCACGTA
The DNA here is from genome assembly GCF_008632895.1 of Mastomys coucha. NCBI lineage: Eukaryota > Metazoa > Chordata > Mammalia > Rodentia > Muridae > Mastomys > Mastomys coucha. Next base: position 52,286,252 of record NW_022196898.1, on the reverse strand, counting down.
CATTACACTGGTAATTCTGATGACCTTAATTTGAGAACCTGACTCCCTTCCAAGGAGTTTGCATTGTTTGTTTAGCGAAGTTGACTATTCATAGTTATTTGTTACCTGGCTGTTGGACCAGAACCAGAGAGAAGTTGGAGTCTCTCTGCTTTGAACGTATCTATTCCTCTTGTTTCTCATTATTATTATTATTATTATTATTATTTTAAGGTTCTTCAGAGTCTTTCAAAGTTCATTCCCCACCCGCTTCCTTGTTATGTTAGCAGCCATTTTCCTTAACTGTGTCTCTAGCATCTATTCAGCCACTTAGCTCCATCCATTCATCAGCATTCTTCAACAACTACTGAGTGTGCCTGTGTGACTGTGCATGCAAAGGGTCAAGCCAAGCGATTGGCACTGTGATATGCAGAGTGGTGTCGGGGAAGTTGTTCCCAGGAGTGGAGCACATCCTTGCTGCCAGCTAATCTCTCTCTTGCTATTCAGAGGCTCTCACTTTGTTTAGCTGACAGTTCTGCTACACTTCTCAAAAATTTCACAGGCAGGGCTTCTATTCTGGATTATCCAAAAATCAACTAAAAGGAAAAGGGGGAGGGGCACAGGCATGGGTCTCTCTGGACTTTCCACAAACAGACCTCCACGTTTTATCATGCAACAAAAGCTTCGTCTAGAAGCATAAACAAGAGAACAAAAAATAATTGCTACTGTATCTATAAAATGTAAGTTTATCTGTTATCTGCTTTGACAAACCCCTCCAGCACTTGGTAGCTAAGAACAACAGACGTTTTATCAGTTCATTATTCTGCAGGTCAGCAGTGAGGGCTAGACACAGCTGGACGTTCATCAGAGCCATTCATGCGGCTGCAAGCAGCTGGCAACTCCGATGGGGCTGGAAGCCTACACTGGCTTTGTTCATATGGATGGGGGTTGGGGTGAGGGGGTTCTGGCTGGTGTCTAGGTTGTCCTCTCCAGCAGGTTGGCTTGTGTTTCTTCATCTAGTGCCAGAAAGTTCTCAGCAACAAGAACAAGTCAAGCTCCATTGGCAAGTCTGTATCCAGCCTCGGCGTCTGTCAAATTTGATAATGATCCCATCAGCCAACTCAAGTGGCCAAGTCCAGAGTCAATGTGGGAGGGAACAGTCAAATATGTGAGGGTGGGAGTCAGGATCTACTGGGGACCGTTACTGTAAAAAAACAACAACAAAAAACAAAAACAAAAACAAAAAAACCAAACCAAAACCAAACCAAACAAACAAAAAACCATCATTAGACACCAATATCCTTTCTTTTCTGGAAGTGAGATTTGCCAGGGAAGATTTAAGAGCAAACCCGTTACCAGGAAAAAGACCTGTCAGAGAATTGTAGACACAGAGCTGAGACGTAACCTTTTTATAGACTTATTAGTGCTGAGAGAACACTGTCTATGTGTTGAGGTATTACCCCAATTATAAAATCAAACCCACTGTAAAAATAGGACTACGTAGTTAGACAGAAGCAAGCTGCTCCGGTGTGCACAGGAGGGTGACTGCAGATAACGGCAATGCACTGTGTACAGTTTCAAAGCGCTGCCAGAGAAGGTTGCGGATGTTTTCACCATAAATGTTAGGTGAGTAGATAGAAGTGTTTGCCCTCATTTAAACATTACACAATTTATATGTCTCAAAATGCTGTGTGGCATTCCATACATAGATACAGCTAACATTTTTATGTGTCAGTTAAAAGACTTGGGTATTAAAAAAATAGAAGCCAGCTGGGTGGTGGTGGCGCCTTCAATCCCAAGACTTGGGAGGCAGAGGCAGGCAGATTCCCGAGTTCGAGGCTGGCCTGGTCTACAGAGTGAGTTCCAGGACAGCTAGGCTATACAGAGAAACCTTGTCTTGAAAACCCAAAAACCAACCAACCAAACAAACAAAGCCCAAAAAAACCAAGCCAAACAAACAAAAAAATAGAAGCCAACGTATACATAGACCCTAACTAGATATTTAATATACAACATCAATTAGGACTCTTCTGAAGGACTTAGGATATGGAGGGAGCAAGACTTTCATGGGTCATCCCAGACCTAGAGCAGAGAGAGAATGCTAACAAGATGGTTCCCCTAAGTAGCGTTTCTGAACCACTGTTCTCAGCTCCTGGCTTGAGCCTTGGACTGCTCTCTGAGATGGGTAGTAATCTTAGCTCCATTTTACAAATGTGGAAATTGAGGTTTAAAACACTTAGCTGGCTGGAGTTTATACCACTAGAACAGAGGGCTGGATCTTGAACTCTGTCTTCAGAGCTCCAGAGAATGTCTCCATATTGGCCTTTTTTTTTCCCCCACCGCCTGGGACAAAACAGTGATGCCCATGTTGTAATAATGTCTCTGTCTAGCCAAGCCCTCTCCACAGGCAGTTCTGTGGAGCACTAATTCTGTCAGAAGGTTTTCTTCTGGAAGCCTCTTGGACTTAACATGGAGTCCCGAAAAGGCGGCTTCCATTGTTGTGACAGCGTGAGAGCCGATAATGAGGTTCATTACTTCCTCAGGGAGCTCTGGGACCCTTTCCCAGGAGTTCCTCTGGCAAATCTTTCGCATGCACACTGCTGCTACCATTGCGTGAGGAAAGTCACACGTCTTTCCGTCTTTACCCAGCACTAAGGCTTCCCTTCTGCTTCTCGGTGAAGCAGCTGCTGAACTCAGCCTATCTGCCTTTAACGATCCTTCATGCCTTAACAATCCTTCATGCCTTAACAATCCTTCATGCCAGCCCCTACCCATCAAACAGTATATTTGGAGGTCAGAGCTTTAGAAGGACTCCCTGCCTTCCCACACGGCTGAGTTAGCCCCCCAGATACTAGTAGGTGTTAGTGGTCACTTGAATGTGATCAAGAATGAGGAAGGCTACCCAGGAATGAGTCTGTTTTTTCCTAAAAGCTACAAGTAAATTGAGCGCTTGTACTTTGGTGTGGTCCGTCCTTTCAGGACGCTTGACCTCTGACACACGCAAACCCCTTTGAGACAGGGCCTCATTTTGTAGCTCAGGCTGGTCTCCAGTTCAGGCTGGTCTCCTGCCTCAACCCTGAGGGTACTGGTATTATTTGCATGAGTTACCCTGCCCAGCTTCGGAGGCAGGCCTACTTTGCTCTCCACCACAGTGCTCTCAACCCTGGCTCATGGGGGTGGGGGTAGGGTGGGAAGGCGTCTTCCCTTCCACCTATCTGGGCCTGGCAGCTGGTGGACCTCAGCCTTCATTCTTTAATCTTTGCACCTCACACCCTGGGCATTATCCAGATTTTAAATTTATTTTTTGTGAAACAAAGCCCTACAGATTGGAGGGTTTTTTGTTTGTTTCTTTGTTTTCCTTTGTTTTCTTTTCTTTTACTATTCTTTTCCCTTATCCTCAGGTGGCTTTAAATTCCATAAGTAGCCAAGAATGACCTTGACCTTCTGCTCTCCCACCTCCCAAGTGCTAGTACCACAGTTGTGTTCCTCCATGCCAGTCTCCTGTTGAGAACTGAACCCAGAGCTTTTCCTGTGCTAGGCATGCACTCTACTAAGTGAGTTACATCCTCCCTTGCACCCATATATATTTTTAAAACCATTGTCCAGCCGTACACATTTTGAAAAAGAGGAGATAATAAACCATAGCACATGTCAGACGATTGTCCTTCCACCTGTCTTTGTAGGGAGATGAATTTAGCAGAAAAAAAATGTTGGTGTTTAGCTAATTTTGAAGAAGAATAAATGCATTAGATGGTATTCAGCAAAGCTCAATTTGCATAGCATATAAACTGCATAGAATTGTAATGCAGAAAACCCAGAGCTTTCCAATGGTGAATGGGTCTAATTTATGGCTATTTCTGGGGACTGATACATTCTGAAGCAATAACAGGAAGATTTAGTTTCTATCTGACAATTTGTACAAAGAGAAATTAGATTATGGAGTGTGTTTTTTAGTAACCCCCTTGACTAATAAATTGTAATTTAAAGAACATAATGCACTGCTTTCCTCTAGTTCTGCACTGAAAACGTACACACATCATCTGCCTTAATTTCTAAGCTCTGAGCTCATATTTATGTACTTGGGAAATTTGCTGTTCTCAAAGTGGAAGGAATCCTAGAAAAATTAATTATTTAATGAGTTTCAATATTCAAATTTGTGGCTCTTTGCCTAGAATGTAAATTTGGAGGCACATTTAAAATTTAACCAGAGTTGAGTGCAAATTAATATCCACACGGGCAGTGTGCAGCCAGATGAAAAAGAGAAGGAGAGAAAGTCTTCTAAGAAAATAGGACAGAGGTCTATTCCACTGCGAAGCTTGTTGTTCTGAAGCCTTGATGAGGTGCCCAGCAGGACAGAGCTTAGATGCTGAGCCAGGTCGAGCCTTTCAAGTGAGTCTCAGAAAAGAAACTGGGGAAGGAGGTGTGTGGAACTCTGTCCCAGTCGGATTCACTGAGCATCCTAGGAGTGTTTATAAGAGTGCAAAGATGAAATGGACACCCATGCTGGCATCAAGAAACTATCCGGTAGATAAGTACCTTCCAAAATGAGAAAGCATGTGCTTTGGGTTTGGCAATTGATAGAGATGATGGCTTTGCAGCAGGGTGAATGCTTTGAATGCCAACGGATTGTACCTTTGGCTTTGGATATGTTATGTGAGCTTTACTTCAATATTGAAAATGTGCAAAGGCATAAATGGAGAAAGAAAGGATCCTGTCTGCTGTGGGAGGTTTCCCTGTCTGAAGGAAAGATGCTGACAGGGAAGGACCCTGGATATGCAAGCGCTCAAGACTCAGTTCTTTTTGTCTTGTGGACATTTGTCATTCTGAAGACTATGTTGTTGTCTGAGTTAGGACAAGAGTCCTGTGGAAACTGGGTATGAGGACACCTGCCCATATAACCACAGCTCTCTGGTCCAAGACAAGAAGAGGATGCTGAGCTTGAGGCCAGCCTAAAACCACATGTCAACCCTGTCTTGACAGTAAAAATAGAAGTAAAGCAAAAATAAGGAAGTCCTGAGAAGACTATGTTCATCAGAATATAAATGCCTGGTATAACTTGGAGACCATAGCAGAATGCCAGTGTACTAGCCAGGGAGAAGGATGTTAGTTTTTAAAACTCAACTCTGTCCCTGCTTGCTATGTGGCTGTGGGCAAAGCGGGTTAATTAACCTTCCAAAATTCTTTTTCCTTGCTAGCAAATTGGGGGTCATAAAAAACGACCTTATGTGATTTTGGGAAAGATTAATATCATGTGCAGTGTCCTGTGCAGAGAAGACACTAAGAAATGTTAATAGCGCCCTTCTTTCTCATCTCTCAGCCTCCCTCACTCCACTCCTGACTTGAAGGTTGTCATTCTCATCATAGATGATGCCTGTGACACAACAACTCTCATTATTGATGTCATTTCCTATGACCCAACAACTCTCATTATTGATGTCATTTCCTATGATATAGCAGCTATTCTTAAAAAGCTGACCTAAAAGTTACCCTCATTAGGATAATAGTGGAAGAACTATTTTCTCCTAGCCTCATACTTCCTTGTGGAAGGGCATTTTACTAAATCATTGCTCTCCAGACCCAGTGCAAGCACTGTGTACTTTCATACGAGTCACGGGCTAAGAACAGTTTTTATTTGTTACTGTTGTTGCTTGTTTGTTGAGATAAGTGTCTCCTGTAACTCAGAACGTTCTAGAGCTCACTGGGTAGCTGAGATTGGCTTTGAACTCAAGAGCTTCCTCCTGCCTCTACCTCTACACTACTGAGGTTATTATGACCCACCATGCTCAGCTTTGGTTTTAAAATTTTAAATAACAGCAAAAATCAATCAACAGAAGAATTTGCTGTGGCACCTGAAAATGCAGATTTTCTTGTTCAGAAATGACATATTAGAACATGGTTAGGTGACTGCTAAGAGCTGCTTTTGTACCTCAGTGGGAAAATTGAGTAGTCACCAGAAAGACCCGGTGGTCTACAAATCACACATTCTCTGGGCTGTTCCAGGAAATGCACTGAGCATCATTCCTGGGCTTCCCCTGCCTGGTTTTTTCTCTTGATAGAGATGTCCTTGAATGGATGGGCCACTTACAGACCAGGTTCATTGCTTTTCTTTTCTTTTCTTTCCTTTTCTTTTTTTCTTCTTGCCATAGGCCAATGGAAAACAGATCCTGAAGGTCAGGACCTACTCTGCAGGTCTGTGCCAATACTTGGTTGGCAGACAGGTAATTAAAGTGTCCAGAGTGGAGGAGAAAGCTCTTCTGGCTGCTATAAAGCCACATTATCTGAACAAGCCATCTCTTTTCAACCCAGATGTTCGAGTCTTGATTGGTTATGAGCCCAGGAGGGAAGAAGGCATGATTTATTGAGTCCTTAGAAATGCAGCAACCCTTTTCTACCCAGTTGCGGACCCTGCTTGAACCCTCAGCATTGCTTATCTAGATCAGTAAAACATCCTGTGACCTGGCCTTCTGGGGTGAACTTCACCTCACTGCAACGCACAGGGCCAATACAACCTTCCTAAATAGTACCAATCTGACCTTCTCTCTTCTCTCCTGTGAAGAAAGACTACGCTAATGGCCCACTCTTTCACACAGGTCTGTACCCACCCCCCTGTGTAGCACCTCTCTCATCTCTGCTTTGGCCAAGGGGATAATAACAAACATTGACACAGCCTCCACTGCAAACACACAAGCGCTTCAACAACAACATCAAACAAACAAAAAAACCAACCCACTTGTATGTTTCTTCTCTTGAACTCTGAGTGCTCACACTAGCCTGCTGGAGGGTTGGAGAGATGTGTTGAGGAGAGCTGAGTTATAGCCAAGGCCATCATAAATATCCCAGGCCCAGGCAACCTGCTGGCTGACTTCAAATAAAGAATGAGTTCAACCCAGAGAGCAGACCAGCTTCACCAACTAACAGACTTGTGAAAAACAAGCGGAGGTTGTCCAGAGTCTCTCTTTTGGAGTGATTTGTTATTCAGTGCTTGTAACTACCTCTTCAAGTGAAACAGAACGAAGCGTCCTGGCAACTGATGAGGCTTGTTATCTTCCTGAGCTCTGTACCTTTGAGCTGGCTAGCTCACTCCATTGCCCATTGTTGTAAAACAGGTTTCCCACAGCCTGGTCTGCTGGACCAACAGTATCCTGAGCTTTCTGTCTGGCTTTTTCTTTTTTTCTGATAAGTTCCTGGTTTCCTCTGCTCTGATTACCCCTCACATGGAAGTGACTCTCTCCTTAAACTTACCTTCACCTTTTAGACCAGATCAAAACTTTGAATCATGACTCCTTGGGCCACAAGGTAAGCTTAGATACACATAACTTGCACCCTCCCCACTCCACCCCCAAGCTGCCTTTGAAACCCAGGGCTTGTGCAGGATGACTAGCATTTTTAAAAGATGTAATAATGCCAGGAGTGGAGGCACCTGCCTGCAATCCCAGCACACTGGAAGGCAAAAGCTGGAGGGTATCGAGTTAGAAGAAGAGCCCGGGCTTTAGGATGAGACCGTCTCAGAAGACACAAATCAAAAATGATGAAAAAAAGAAATGGATGAGCATAAAGTAGCAAAGTATCACTGTGGGTTGTGCCTAGCAAGAGTAAGCTTGCAATGTGCGTGCCTTAAAGTTTACAGAGCACCGTTATCTGGGGGCTGCAGTCAAACCCTTTGGAAGCACACTGGTTTTATATCATGTCTGCCTACTCCAAGTGAATAATGTTCCAAAGCCACATGGGCTCCACATCTACTCCCTTCTTCGTGGTCTCATCCAGGCAGCTCTTAGTCCATGCCTCATAGCCCATAGCTAAACAGGCCAAGGATCCCGAAGTAGCAGCTTCCCCAAACAGTCCATATCACTCATTCCTCCCTCTCTCTCTCTCTCTCTCCACACACAAACACACACACACACACACACACACACACACACACACACACATCTATATATGTATAGATATGAAGTTTGGCTTTTCTTCTACTAATGCAACATTTCTTTACTCATTTGGCTAGGAAAAAATGTTATTAGGTCCAATCTATATGCATCCTCCTTATTTGATCTTCAAGTCAGTTCCAATATTGCTCATCTCCTGTCTTCTCCCTTCTCACCTTATTTTCTTCTCATATCCACCTCAAAAATCTGTGTTCCATCAAATCCTTAGGAGCACTGTTTCTTAGGTTCCTTTTTCCAGGTTTCTATTGGGGACTCCCCGATGTTCCTGTGTGCTCCCAGAGTTTCATGCATGCAGTGGTCATAACTCTTATCAATGACACAACAAGAGGCCAAATCCACACAAGGGTTCTGGGAGCTGGAGAGATACCTCGGCAGTTAAAAGCATTGAGTTGCCTAGCCAGGCATGGTGGCATATGTTTTTAATTCCAGCACTTCGGAGGCAGGTGGATCGCTGAATTGGAACCCATCCTGGTCTACAAAGCAAGGTTCCAAGACAGAGAGGACTATGCAGAGAAACCTTCTCTTGAAAAATCAACAAACGAACAAACAAGCACCAGTTGCTCCTCCAGAGGACTTGGGTTTGACTCACAGCATCCACAGAGGCTCACAAGCATCTGTAACACCAGTATTAGGGTATCAACGCCCTCTTCTGGTCTCTATGAGTACTACATGGATGTGGTGTACATGCAGGCAGAGAACGGCCTTATAAACAATAAAGGTAAGGGGAAGAATGTTTTTAGTATATCTGTGTTTATTTTATACACAAAGACTTGAGGCTGTTAGGGATGAAGGACTGAGTCGTCTTTGTCTTCATGTCACCAGTACCTATTGAGCCTGGCATCAGTAGAGTTGACATTCAGCTGGAGTTGGAATTGTCCCTTTGTATGTTTTCGGAAGCACAGGTGGCCCAATGGGATGCAGGGTCACCAGTGGTGAAAGGATGATGACCCAAAGAAACAGATGGGAGAGAGGTGGCTCCAGTGCCTGCGGCCCTTCAGAGGCACAGTGACCACAGCGAAGTCCACATGCCTCTTCAGCAATCCCACAAGCTCCTTCCTGAGTACTTGAAGAACAATGAACGGCCCGAGCTCACACAACAAGGATCCACTCCACAGCCTCTTCTAGTGGGTTTTGTGTGCTGCACCTCAGGATATGACTAAAGGGGCACAGGAAGTGGTTGAGATAAGAGAACCGTGAAAGGCACAAACCCTCAGAGCTGGGGAGAAGGGTGCCGTGTACCGAGTGGGAGAAGAGAGCCGGCAAGAGCCAGGCTTCCGATGCAGAGATGGGCAACTGGTTGGAGGAACATTGCTCTCGGATTGTGCCAAAGAACAGAAGTGAGCAGGGAAGTATGACAGCTTTGGAGAGAGAGACCAAAAGAAGCGTTTACTAACATGGAAGTTCACTCCCGTGATGCTCGCATGGGTCTCTGCCTTGAGATGAGTCCACAGGTGCTAGTGTGGATTTTTTTTTCCCACGGAAGGCTTGTCCCAGTTACTAGGTTTCCAATAAAGCCTCTACTGTGGCCGCTGTTAATTAATTACAGGTTCAGTGAATGGCTGCTCAGTACCACAGGGAAAAATTCAGTACTGAAATTCCACAGCTTAAGTCCCACAGGCACGGGGGAGTGGGTACACTCTTGGATGTTTATAAACAACTGAGTATCTAGCACAGGAGCTGGCACACGCGTAGGAAGGAACAGCTCAAGGGATGTCAATGAATCTTTTTCCTTTCTTTAGCTCTTTCGCCCTTTCTAAGGCAATCAAACCATTCTAGCTTGTAAGAATAGCAGATCCTAAAATAGCCTGTGTGTCTATAGAAAACTGTACCAGCCAATAATGATGGGCAGAGAATGGGGAAGAGGGAGAAAAAAGGGAGGGAGAGAGAGGAGGAGAAATGTCCACTTCTTTTGTGTTCTATGAGCCAGTTTCAAGGAACAAATTTCCCATGTGAATGTATAAGAAAACCAGCTGAACCAGAGCAAAGAGAACGAAAGCAGGCGAAGCATGGAAGAACAGGAGTGGATTTTAGCGTCCACGATAAACCTAAAACCACAAAGTTCCTGTTAATATTTTGAGGCAAAGGCTTGCTTCTTTTTCAATCGCTTTTGTCGTTGACTTGGAGAAACATGGGGATTCGAACCAAGCGATAAGTCAGTGGCCTCAGTGGGATAACACCTAAGCTCTGTGACTGGACTGAGAAACAGCAGCCACCAACAGGCAGTCCGGTGTCTTCCACAGAGCAGGGTGAGTGATTTTCCAGGCACAGGTCAGGGGTTACAGCTGGGGAAGGTATCCTACTGTCCCTCAGAAAAAAAAACCTGGGGAACGAGATGGTGGGTAGAGCGGAGGAATGGAAAAGGATCAACTAAATGATAGGGTTTAGAAGGAAGAAACAGAGCTAATTTAAAAAAAAAAAAATTAAGTGTAGCCAAGTGGGGTGCCCTCTAGACAGACTGCAGGAGAGAAACCATCTTGAAACCACTTGCTGAGCGCTGCCTTCCACATTGGTCTGTGTATCCCCAGCCTGGGAAGATTCTTCAGAGTTTCAAGTAGCTGGAGAAAGGACACCAGTGCCGAGGGACAATTTTAGAATGAGAAAGACTTGTGGAAAAAGAAGGTCTCATTAGATGCTGAGTTAGAATTTTTACACCTTTAAAATAGCTTGATACATAAAAAATAACCCATTTCTATATAAATTACTTGCTATCTTTTATACGGTATGCATGTGTGTGAATACACACACAAACACACACACACTGACCTATACAAGTCACTCAGTAGTCTATGTCTACGTCTACTGTCAGTTTTTATCCGAGTAGCTAGGCTATTTGGATCTGTACCCATTAGCTAAGCTCTCCTGGTGTAATTTTTATGTCCTGTCTGGACCACCAATGGTAAGAATCTCTGAAACTTCAGCCGAGGCCTCTGGAGCAATGCATCGGGTCACCTCGCTGTGAGTCCAGCCCTGTTCTGTGCTCCCGTTTGGATAACTAGCTTTCTGTGTCGTTCAACATCCAGCATCTCAGTCTACTCCAGGATCGCCAGTGGACTTCTACCTCGGGAACCTTCTCTGCCTAAGACCTAGTTTACATAGTTTGTCTACTACAGCTTCTGTAGGAATGGAATCTCAAAAGCCTCCAGTCAAGCATTCTGTCCCAAACACACAGGCACCTGGTGCTCAGTTTTATGGTCCTTAGTCACAGTGACAGAGTCCAAAGAGAGGAAGAGTTGAGCAATAGCCACTGAACACTCCCCCACTAAGAAAGGGGCTAGGACAGAAAGAGCCAGGGATGAGGGTAAGAAGGGGCTGGTGTAGGATAACCAAGTGTCACCAAGTCTCACATCAGAAGTCATAGGGAACTGGGGGAGAGAACCAGAGCATGCACACAGCAAGATGGCTATTCCTAGGAGATTTGCACTTATGTGCCAGTGCCCCAGGCAACAGGCAGGAATCTCAAGGACAGGAACTAAGCAGAAGGGGTCTTGTCTCAGACAGCCTCACTGAGCACTGAGGAGACCTGCCTCCAGGGAGAGACTCCTGACAGGCCTGGGCAGACAGGGGAGGTGTGCTTGTCTCCATGGCGTTTCCCAGTCTCCTCTCTGGCCCTTATTCTGTTTGCCCTGTCATTTGCATTCAGGTCTTGTTTCCTAAGATACAGCTTTTCTTCTATTACTCCGTGCCTGGGATCGTTACCAAATGCTTGCATTGTGTGTGTGGCTTCAGCTGTCCAGGCTGGTAGCTGTTACAAAGGACAAGATAGCTTGGTACAGCCGAAGCCAATGACGGAGCATGCTGCAGACAGATTTAGAAGACAAAGATAGCTGGACAAGCTGGGTATAGTGGTGCAGGCCTTTAATCCCAGCATTTGGGAGGCAGAGGCAGGTGGATCTCTGTGAGTTTGAAGACAGTCTAGTCTACATAGTGAGTTCCAGGACAGCCAGAGCTACATAGTGAGACCCTGTCTCAAAACAAACAAACAAACAAGAACAAAACAGCAAAAAAGAAAAAAAAATTAGATAGCTAAAGCCAGGTGTGGCAGTACATGCTTATAACCCCAGCACTGGGGAGGCTAAGTAAGGTAGGAAGTACAAGGCCAGCCTGAGCTAGTAGAATCCTATTTAAGAAAAAGAGAGAGAGAGAGAGGGAAAGGGATGGGGGAGGGAGAGGGAAGAGGAGGGGACTCACACACACACACACACACACACACACACACACACTGGGCAGAGAAAGCTGGATTCTATGCCTGCAAAGCTGCTGGATTAACTTGGGCATTTGGGGCATTGCTTTAAGGATGGGTGATTGTCTCTGATGTAGAGATGGAGAGGACTGTAGGTTTGTTCGTTAGGATTCTAAGGATTGAACCCAGGGATTTATGCTTACTAGGCAAGCACTCTACTAGCAGCTGAGGATTAGGTTTTTGATTTGCAATGTCAAGAGAAAGATCAATGATGCTTAGTGTCTGATGGAGTGATGTCATGTGACCAGGACATTCTCTCCATGTTCTCATTTGTCCAGCCTTTACTTGGTGATTCCACACATACATGTTGAGAGCTTTCTCTGAGGCAGAGGGATACAGACGTGGGCAGGCTGTGTGGGACTCTGCCTCTGAGCATTTACATAGCCATGACGATGTGACAGTATGGCCTGTCACCGGGGCACTTTTAAAGGGCTCCTATCCCTAGTTAGGGATCTGCTAGCTGCCAGACACCCTTGTTTGATTGCCTGTTTCCTTGTGTGAGTCAGATGTGCTCCTGACTTGACTTTGAAAATAGACTTTCCCCAGCCTACTTGGAGAAAACACACACACACACACACACACACACACACACCAGTTCTTTAAAGCCTATCCTGAGTTTCTCAGACTCCTCCTGAAGAGATTTCTAGTGAAGGTGCTGTGTGAATTTACACTTTATGTCCACACACTCTTCCTGGGCTCAAAACATAACAATGGTAGATTAAAACATTTCAAAGACACCAAGACACAAATGGCAGTACTCAAAAACTAAATACCATGAGGAAGGCTGAAGCCACAGGCTGCCCAGTATGACTGTGAGCACAGACTGCGAATCCCTGACATCTTGTGTAAAAACAGGCACCAGTGTACTCTGTGCATACAGGGCAGAGTGCATATAGCACTGAGTGAAGCTTGAACTCTCACTGGACTCACCCATCCCTGAGAGGAGGATGAGAAAGGTTTCAAAGGGACTCTCCCTGGAGTCTAGAGAATATGTAAGTGGATATCTAGAATGGCAGGAAATATCAATCTTTACCTTGATACTTGATACTGGGTCAGTAATAAGATCTTTTTCAGTTTTAGTGGGATGGATCTTTTGAACTGTGGGTAAGAAAAGCTACTGTGTATACGCTGGGACCTGAGAGGCCAGGATAACACAGCCATAAAATTGTTGAATCTAGAAAGAGAAAGAATACAATAAAATCTATTCACAGAGGTCCTTCAACCCTCTAAACATATGGAAATATAAATAATATAGAAATGCATTTACTCAATAATAATGTAGATGCATTTATTCAAAGTAAAATGAAAATAATAGATTAATCTTTTTTTAAAAAGTTTTTAAAATAAGTATGTCTGAGACAGCCCCCCTCCCCCCAAAAAAAATAAAAGAAGGGCTGGCACTCATTTAAAAAGAGAGAAGAAGTTGAAACCTGAGCATTGGACGAAACAAGAACAGGTGGATATGAAACATGAGGACTGGGGCATGCTGGGAAGAAGAAGATGGAGCAATCACTGAAGCTAAAAATCACGACTGATAAGGTCGACTCCAGACGGGACAGATTTAAACAGGTGGTTGACTTGGAAAACCTACCGAGAAACTCGGGGGATGCCGCCGAGGATAATAGGGAGATTAAAGTTAAGATAACATGGTGTGGCAACAAGGTTGAGCAACTCCAGCTGGAGCAGGAATTCCTGAAGGGAGCAGAGAGCGACAAATAAGAGCCGACTGTGCAGAGATGGTGCCCGAGAAGGTTCTGGACTTTCAGGACAGAAGTGTGTAAATTGTACCGAAGGTGGACGATGACTCAGCTGTGTCTCTGGGACGGAGCTCCCTGGGCCTTGCTTTAACCCTCCTGGCCTCTCCACTAATCCCAGCACAATGCACACCACCTCCCACTCTGAAGCATTCAACACGCACTTCCTCCGTGGGAATGCTTCTTGTCATGCAAAAACAACAGCTCTCATCTTAAAGGGAGCGGGAGGTCATTTACTCTGAAGCACATAGGAGTGACTCTGGCCCAGAATCATAGACTTATGTTCTGATGTGGATGCAGTCTCATGAAGTTTTTATAGTTGTCCAGAATGAAGAAAGCCATAGATCATAGGCAAGCTTAAAATACATTGGTGGGTACATCTGTGAGGTGGGTACAGTGGAGTGGGGGAAGCTTCTCTATAGACCCCAGAGCCTATATGACGTCATTTTAGCTTCTGGGTTGGTGGAAGCTAGTGGTCTGCTCAGTTATGGGTTCTAAAAAGCTTCTTTCTGTTAGTTACAAGTTCCCTTGCAGAGGTAGATGAGGAGTGGGTGTTCTGGAGAGCCGGAACTAACAAGGTAAGGTAATTCGCCTCTGGGCCGGCAACATTCTGATCTCTCCATAGTACTGAAATTCTAATCAGCCCATCACTCTGCAGATGCAGCTCTTTTTCAGTTTTTACCTCCATTCCCCACAGGTGACCCATCTGGCTTGTCCTCCCCCACCCCCAGTGTTCAGGAGCTGGTTCTCTTCATCTACCATGTGGATCTTGGGGATTGAACTCAGGTACCTGGGTAAGCACCTTTACCAGCTTGGATTTCTCTTCCTTATTGAAAGCAAGGTACATTTGCTTAGGAAATGAATGACTGAATGGTGGGTAGATACACTTTATCCTTTCTCCCACTCACAGCCTTACCCACCACCCATTCAAACCTGGTACTCTCACTATTGTGTCGTGCACATGGTATATCTCTACTTTTTATTTAAAATTATAAATTAATTTATTGTGTATGTAAGTAGCATGTGCACCGAGATCAGATGACAGCTTTCAGGAGATGGTTCTCTCTATCCACCATGTGGGGTAGTTCAGTCTTGGAGATTGGACTCAGGTACCTGGGTAAACGTCTTTCCAACTGAGCCCTTCTCGTTTAGTGTTGTTAAATTCCATGAAAAGTCCTGTCTGTGTCCTTAAAGCTGCCATTATTATGTGGCTTATGAATTAATAACATGCACTCAATCTCTTTTCCCAAAAGGTTTATCATTCTTTATAATAGAATAATGAAACCGAGGAGTTACTTGTGAAGTAATGGAGCCCAAGAAAGGTGAAGTGGACTCGTGGCCAAGCGGCTGAACAATGTCACGATTAGAAATCAGCTTTTGATTCTGAGTCCCAAATTCATTTTACAGTGCTACACATCTTTATCCTAACGACATTCCCAGGGAAACTGTATCATAAATAATTCTGTCCCACAAGGAGCATCCTTCTAACCTCTATGTGCACACACAGTGTTTCCAGGTAACAATAGATCACCCTACTTGCTTGGAAAAGTCCAGGCTTCCAGGTGCTACTTCATTAAGAATGTCATTTTAACGTGTTTTTATTTCTATGGCTTCTTGTCATTAAGAGCCTATCATTAAAGTAATTAGAAGAATCTTGCCTGTTAATCAGTCTACATTTCAATAAAACATTTTAAAATTCACAGTCCAAAGCTGTTACCTTATTATTTAAGCATGAGTTCTATTATATAAATTGTCACCACAGCACTGCCAAGCAGTTATTTATAGAAAAAAATCTGTTAGCTTTCCCTTGGTAAACCAGTATCACACGATGCTGAAGTTATAAAGAAATTACAGGAGACAGGCGATGGGTGGGTTTGGTCCCCATCTTGGCCTCTAACTCCGGCAGTGCCACCAGTCTCTGGAAGGTTCTGAAAGCCTTTTTAGGATGCCGAGAATGTCAAAATGGTTGAGCAGGAACACAGTTTGGCTGTGGCAGTGAGAACTCATGGTGCTAAATTTTGGGTGTCATGCACACACACACACACACACACACACACACACACACAGAGAGAGACATGTGTATGTGGTGATAGCGAAGAAATGATTTTCTTTTTCTTTTTCTTTAATTTTTTTTTTAAGCTGCTATAATTCAGGCAGACTGCATTCCACTAGTAGAGCGGAGCTTAAGGCGCTAAAAAGCAATTAAAATGATCATCTCAGAACCAGTTTCTTCCAGGGAGTGTGCTGTTCTGTTTCCTGCAAGCCTGTGTCTCCAGAAGCCTTCAAGTCTCTGCGGGGCTGGCTTCTCAGTTTGCATTCATTCCCTCAGGGGAGCCTCTGCCAGACCCAGGAGAGTCTTGGCTATAAGTCCTCCAGAGAGCAATGTGCAGCCTTTGGAAGCAATCCATTGGTTCTCATGGACTTACTGACCCACTAACTGCTCACTTTCCTGGTGCTCTGCATGTACTGAGCTTATGTCCACACGTAGGGCGCCAATGCGACTAATAAGAAAACCCAAGAAATCAGATAGTAAATATTTTTTAAATCCCAGTTGGGATTTTTTTTGTTGTTCATTGGTTGGTTTTTAAGATACATATTTCTATACCCTACACTTGTCTTGAGTTTAATAAGTAGCTAAAGATGATCTTGAGTTTCTGATCCTCTTAAGGCTGCCTCCCAAGGGCTGTCATTGTAGGCAGACACCGCCATGTGTTGTTTGTGGGGCTCCAACCCAGAGCTTCGTGCCTGCCAGACAAGTGCTGGACCAACTAACCTACATCTTCATCCCCTGCAGGGAGCCTTGAAAGTAATTATAATCTCTTTGCTGCCATTGGTGTTCTGCACAAGGGACTTCATGACAAGTGTGTGAGTTGGTAGAAATAGAAAAGGAAATGACAACATTTGGCATAATTCCCACCTTCCATGTTCAAATCCCTTTAAGTCTGGGCAGGCCTGTGACTTGTGCAGGAACAAAAGAACACATAAAAGGGGCGTGTGTGTGTGTGTGTGTGTGTGTGTGTGTGTGTGAGAGAGAGAGAGAGAGAGAGAGAGAGAGAGAGAGAGAGAGAGAGAGAGAGAAAGAGAGAGAGAGAGAGAGAACTGTCATGGTTATTTTGTGTAAGACTGTAAATTTCATCTTGACAGCAAACTCTTTCTCTGCATTCACTGCCTTGATGTCCTTGATGAAACAAGTTTCCATATGGACACAGCAGTGAGTGTGGGGCAGCCTGTGGGTCACAGAGAAAAGATGCTAAGAGTTTTAGCTCAACAACTTGCAAGGAACTTGGAGGCAGACCTTTCCTGAGTTGAGCTTCTGATGAAATCCTAACCTTAGCTGACACTCTGAGAACAGCCTTGGGAAGGAGCCAGAGCAGAGCACCCAATTATATTGTACCTTCAATTCCTGACTTACAGATATGTGTGATGTTTAAGCTACTGTCTTTAGGGGCAAAAGCTAAATAATGGTTCTCCTCAATGATACAAATGGAGTCCCATCCCAAAGAAAGGAACAGAGACTTGAACAGTTGAGTGTAGTGGCGCATACTTGTAATTCCAAGGCTCAAGATCCAGAGGCAGCGGGATCTGGAGTTTAGGATCAACCTGAGCCAAATACCAAGTCCTTGCTTGAGCTGGGAATGCAGCCCAGCATATACAAAGCCAAGGGCACAAAAGAAGAAGGAGAAAATGGAGAGGGAGAAAGATACAAAAGGAGGCAGAAGTGAGCATCAGTTTGGATAACTATGGGCTCTAGATTTTAGGTCCTGATATGCCACTTAGCATCTATAGAGATGGAGAATTAGTTCTAGCTTTTTAAACCTCCATTTCCATGGTTCTAATTTATTGGAGATAGTACTCCTTTTAATTTGAAAGTAGCATGGTACTATGTGCAGAAGTAAATCAGACAACATTATTCACCAGTATGCCTGGTACATATGAAATGTGAAGTATTTAACTGTCATTCACTGCCTCTTGTATTGCATAGCCTTCACCTATTGGGACAGTTTGGGCCCTCACTTGAGATCTTTTTGGCATGCAGTAGCCAACCCAGCTGTCTTTGCTAGCTATTTTGTTTCTTCTACTCAGGACTTTCTGGTTCTGGGAGACTGGGTGACCTTCTCTCTAGTCCCAGAAAGATTTTTTTAACTCTCTGGGGCATTTTAAATGTTCTCCTCTTGCTTTGTGACAGAATTATATGATTATTTTTGTCTGAATAAAAAATAGGGGAGTATGGGAATGATGAGTTATTAAAGATCCCCTTTTCAACTAAAGGAACATGAAGCTTCCTCAGTGACACGAATATATGACCTTAGTATTCGTGCCTGTATTCAGGACAGACTTTGTTATCTGGTCGTGGACACTGAGCTGTCAGTCATGCACATGTAAGCTGCTTTTGCTTTCTTCATCAACAGGAGCACACTGGGAAGTGTGAGGTTTTTAATCTGATCTTTGAAAGGGGTGGGGGTGGGGTGGGCAGCAGTACAAACTTCATGGTCTGCACTGCAAAGGTTTCTTAAACTCAGGTCAGGACAAGTTAAAAGAAACTAATTTCTATCTCAGTGACCTTCCTCAGTTAAAGGAATCAGTGAGGCTTTATATTTCAAAGTAGTCTAGTTTGGGAGCCCCAGCAAAAAGGAGCCCTGTTTTGAAGCTATAGGATGGATACCTGTACAGCAAGAGGACCGAGTTGACTTTTTCTGGAAACTGTGCTTTTATAGGTGACTGCAGGAGGGAGGGGTCCTTTACCACTCTCCTCTCAACCCCTCTTTTCCTCCCCCTTTAAATTTTCCTCTCCTCTCTTTCCCTCACCCTCCCTCAAAAAAAGAAAAAAAAAATCTTGCTTTACAGCCATGACTAGTCAGTCTACAGTTCACTTTATAGACTAGGCTGGTCTTGAACTCACAGAGATCTGTCTCTGCCTCCTAAGTGCTGAGACTAGGAGGTGCTTCCTGAGTGTGCACCAGGGCATGTATGTGCCCATGCCTGTCCTGCCTTGGCTTTTCTTCAACAAGAGGGCAAATCCTCTCCACACTCCTTTGGTAGATTGAGAACATGCAGGACAGTTGACCTGGAGATGAATCCTGACTATGGTTCTGAGATGTGCTAGGAGTCAAGGATTTGCTAATGATTTCTTTTGGGGAAGGGGATGCCTGCTACTTAATCGAGCACTTGCTGTTGGCCGGAGAGCCACATGTGTCACTTCTCTCGATTCTTGTAATAATTCCACGAGGCAACTTGATAAAGGCCACACAGCTCATGGAATCCAACTCTGCTTACTGAGTGAGTAATCCAGACCACAGCTGCTTCTGCAACTCCAGCTGCCTTTAGCAAGCATCTCCACTGTAGGTGTCTGAGCTCATAACTAGTAGAATCAAAGAAGCTGCAAGAAAAGAGTTTTCGAGCCAGGCAAGATGCAGCTACAGTTAGTACTGCAGACCCTCTTAGCCCTGACTTTGGCTTTGAAAAGAAGAGGTCCTCACAATGGTGCCCTGAGTAGCCTGATGTGATGGCTGTTGCTGGACAAAGAATACCAAACTCTTTGATTCTGCAGCTTAATGGAACCCTTCAAAGGTAAGTGGGTCGTTACTGGAAAGTGAATTCGTAAACTCCATCTTCTATCAATATATACTTATGAAAAATAATCAATGAGACAAGAAAGTGCAGCAGTGGAATTGCCTGTGGGTAGTTTTACTTCTGACAAGCCACATAGTCCTTTAGAGCAGTGTGATAAATAAGCAGCTTTGTGCAGTTTTATTTTCTTATTTTCCTTTCCAATCACAGTGATCCATGAGCCTCCCAATGCCTATCCCATCCAAAGCATCAGTAATAAATCATAAATATTTATAACATTTAATCATGAAGCAGCCAAAGAACTAAAGAAGTGTTACATTATTCAGCAACTCATTAGGCACCTTGAATGCTGATAACCCAGGGCTGAAACCTGCGAATGGTTCCTTCCATCACCCATTGTTTCTCCCTTCCATAGGAAAAACATTTAATGTTCACACATGCTCCTCCTCCCTTATAGCAAGTGTGGACTAAAACAATTAGACACCACCATCCTAGAAATGTATAATTTAACAGTAAACAATAACAAAGTGCATCTTCCGTGCCATCCCATGATAGAAAGAGAAAGGGGAAACCAGAGTGGGCATGGAGGTGGAAGAGAGAAAGACAATCACAGAGCCCTCCTGAGAGCCAGGCAATTATGGCTGGAGCATCACATCTCCATTATTAATGACTCCACTGCATTTCTAGTCCCATATTCCCTTTGTTGTATTACTTCTGGAGGGAAAATATTAGATCTGCTATTCAGTCTCCAGGAAACACTAACAACAAGAACCACACGAACATGGAAGAGTGGTTCCTTAAAAAGACAGAAGCCTCATGCTGGGCGTGTTCAATCAGGGTGTTCCCACTACCAAAGACAGAGAGACAGAGAGAGATAGAGGTAGAGGTAGAGGTAGAGAGAGAGGCAAAGAGAGAGAGAGAAAGAGAGAGAGAGAGACAGAGACAGAGACAGAGACAGAGACAGAGACAAAGGAACAAAGACAGAGACAGAGAGACAGAGAGAGACAGAACTAGACAAAGAAACAGAGACAGAGACAGAGACAGAGAGACAGAGACAAACAAAGATGGAGACAGAGAGACAGAGACAAAGAGACAGAGAGTGAGACAGAGACAGATTTATTTTACTGAATGGGTTTTAACGTTTATTTTACTTTGTATTTAAAGATTAAAGGTTTTTAATTAACTGTTTAGCATATAAAGCAATGACTTTCATTGTAACATTGTGCATATCTATGACACCATTCTTCCTCCTGACTCTTGCTGATGTCCTTCTTCTCTGCAAAACAGTCCTCCCTTCTGCAGCCATGTCCCCTTTGTTCCCTCGTTCTCCCTTGTCCCCCTCCCCCATGACCTCTTCCCTCACCACCGTCTCCTTCCTACTGTCACGTCCTCCATATTTGTGTGTTGCCTTTCTGGGGTTTCCTTCACCTACGGTCCTGCTCAGATCCATCTGCCTCTGAGCAAGAGTCACGATTTCATTCCCCTTCACAGCTGATTAAAATTCCATTGTGTACACATCACATTTTCTCCATCTATTCGTTTGCTGATGAGCATCTAATGGTGGCTTTTATGAGTAATGCAGCAATAAACATGGCCATGCCTAGATCTCCGTGGTATGCTGGCTCAGTGATTCAGGTGGACGCCTGGCAGGGTCTGTCTGAGTCATATGGTAGCTCTATTTTTAGTTCTTCAAGGAACCGACATACTAATTTCCATAGTGATAAGCCAGATCACATCCCCATTAGCCTTTTTTTTTTTTTCCTTCATGTTTCAGATAAGTTCTCACTGTGTTGCTCAGGTTGGACTCTCTGTAGATCTTTCAATCTCAGCTTCCTAAGCAGTTTGGACTACAGTGTATATGCCACTCCATGTAGTGTGAACTTAAGGAGGAGTCTTCCATCAGAAAAGATACCATTCCCCTAGGAGACAAAAGCCAAACCTCATTTTCCTTCTAAACCAGACATTTAAACTAGGCCTACTCACTTTCCCAAGCTTCCTTGTTAGAGAGGCCATGTGACCTAGATCTGACCAATGAGATGAAAGAAGGCTCTAGAGGCGGGGAAGAAGCTTTTGAGAAAATATCGTTGAACAGATAAATAGGCTCACGGAAGCCTCATCCTCTGCTAGTGGGATTGAAAAATGATGTAGCGCCTTTGTTTTGTTTTGTTTGTTTGTTTGTTTCCTTCTCTCTTTCTTTTGTTTCTCTTTTTTCCTTTTTTAAAGTTACATTTATGCATTTAATTTTTATTACTTTTTTACAATTTAAGGTATACCTTTTGCATACCAACTCCTTCCCTATTACCCTGCCCACAACCACCCTCCCTGTAAGTCTTTCTTGGACATTTTATGTCTATTTTATTTTGTGACCCGCCAAAATTAACCCGGGCCGTCTGTGTGACTGTGAGTTTGAAGGTATCTGTAGGAGCTTGGTGGTGGCGGTGGCGGTGGCGGTGGCGGTGGCGGTGGAGGTAGTGGTGTGTGTGTAGAGGTCAGAGAACACCTTGTAATCAGCTCTCTCTTTCCACCATATGAAACCTGAGGATCAAATCCAAGTTGTTGGTGTTCCTGTCAAATACCCTTGCCTACTGAGCCATCTCACCAGCCCACAGTATAGCTTCTTTGTACCAGTTTGTCAAGTTCTCAAAAAACCAAACCAAACCAAAACAAAACAGAGTCACTATACAACTGACTATATACAACTGACTATAGCAAGTCCTAGCTATACCCAAGTAACTGGAAAACATATTTTCATATAAAAGCTTAAACCCAAACACAGTAGCACTATTCTTAATAGCCAACAAATGGAAATAGTCCCAAATGTCCATATACCAATGAGCTACAGTCATACAACAAAATATTAATTCAGCTATAAAAGGACTGAATTACTAAAATTTCCATTCACTGGATGAACAATGACAATATTGTGCTAGGAGAAGCCAGATACAAAGGCCACATATTGTTTACTTCGACTTACGCATAATGCCCAGAACAGGTGACTCTAATAGATAGATTTTTACTTGAAAACAATGGAATTAGAATTGAAAACCACTGGAATATGTGTTTTTAATGAATGGATTGTTATGGTATGCAAAGTATATCTATTAAAAAAAAAGAGAGACTCAGTGGACATAGGAGAAAGGGCTCTTGCCTATGGTCCCTCACTATGACCTGCTCTTCCTGGAGTGCAGACAGGAGGTCAGGAAGCATAGCAGCCACATTAGGATCAAGAGAACAAAAACCATTTGCCAAGGAGGATGAGCCGTTTGCAGGCCCCAAAGCTGCTTCCTGTTTAAGATGTTGCAGGTCGTCTGAGTCTGGCTGTTTCCTGTTGAAGTTGTAGCGGGTTGTCTGAGTCGGGTAGCTGGATGCAATCCTAACTAAATACCTTCCAGTTTTGGAATTTTATGAAAAGCCAATTACCGTTAAAATTGAAAAGAATGGAGTTCTGAGATGCAGCATCTGGAGAAGTGTAAAGCTTTAGATCAGCAAAGGCCATCTACAGAAGATTCCCCATTTATAGGGCTATTTAGTGATTGTGCTTCATCAAGAAGTGGCTTATGTCTAAGTTTATTCTGCTGCATTATGACACAGTGATGAAATATGAAATATATTCCGGCTATCTTAAGAAAAATATAATAAGTGTGAGTAAGTTCCACAAATACTATTTTGTTAAGCCATTCTCTGAAATCAAAAGTGAAAAGTCTAATTTTGGATTGTTTCCAAAAGTGCTAGAAAGAAAAACTCATAATGGTAGATCTTCATTAGTGCTCTTGGTAAGACTGAAGACATTTAAATACTACAGTTTGTTATGTACTACGTAGCCATGATCCGAGTGTAAGGGAAGCCATTATGAATGAAGAAAGCATGAGATATGTTGACATTTATAGTCTCCTCTGAGATATCAGCTGGTCTCACTGCCACACTAAAACAAACGTCCTGAAATTTGTAGCTATAAACTTTCCATCTAGTTTCCTATGTTTTTACTGTCACACACAACACACACACCCCAAAAAGGATAATTGGCTTGGTGGCTAAAGGTGGCTGCTGCTCAAGGCTGATGGCCTGAGATCAATTCCCAGAACTTACAAGAAGATAGAGAGACAACTCCACAAAGCTGTCCTCTGACCTCCACACACTGTGTCATGGCATGTGCCCCCACACCCACACAAAATTTTAAAACCCTCACACTAAATTTTAAAAATGAATATTCTTCAGTTACTTTTTTTTTTTTTTTTGCACTGTCCTAATGTCCTATTCTGGGATTCTGAATTTTAATGTTGCTAGGTGAGTGTAAAGTGGTTAGATTTACTTAAGTCAGCTCTAGAAAATGAAATATAGTTTGATTTTCACGCATGATCATCCTTGGATGGACTTCACTCATGTGGAAGGAAGGGTGGTCCGATGTCTTCCACTCATTAGGCATTTTAAATTACCAAAGATTTTTTTCAAAGACTGAAAAATCAAATTAACCACATAATTGTCTGAGCAAATAAAGGACGATTATGTGATGAATTTTAAAAAAGTGGAGGTACGTTCAATAACAGTATGAATTCAAGAATGCATACAGGCTAAGGCATTTATCCCTTCATAGGAATTTTGGGAAGAGAAGGGGACAGACTCACTAGGCTTCTGTCAGTTTCTGTTTCTATGGTAGTGAGGATGACTCAGTATTAAAGCTGGACTGTTCCTTACAGGCCACATCTTGAGCAAGATGCTTTCAGCTCAGCTCATTTGATTTCAGATCCAATTGGTGTATCATTCTCAGTTGCGCAAAGGATGTGTGTGTGTGTGTGTGTGTGTGTGTGTGTGTGTGTATGTGTGTGTGTGTGTGTGTGTGAGAGAGAGAGAGAGAGAGAGAGTGTGTGAGTGTGTGTGTGTGTGAGAGAGAGAGAGAGAGTGTGTGAGTGTGTGTGTGTGAGTGTATGTGAGTGTGTGTGTATGTGTGTGTGCGTGTGAGTGTGTGTGCGCAAGTGTGTGTGTGCATGAAGTATAGGGAATCAGAAAAGTTTAAAGAGACATTCTTGTTTGACATAGTATTATTTGATCTAACATATTTGTCTTTCATCTTCCTAACCGTGGGAACAGGACCTGGCTTTCTTCTGCACCTTTCCTGTACAGTAGTCATTAAAGTGAGCATGTCTGATATAAACCTCTAAAACTATGGCCAATAATTTTACAGGGAACAAAACTCTAATTTCAAAGACTTACAATGTCTATACTTAACTACATTTTTTTTCCCCATCGAAATACTGTGAGTACTCATTAGATTAAATTCTAACATTTGGCAGCCAGCTCTATGCAGTTCTATGACAGGGAGCCCAGAAGGTCAGCTGAGGATATTAGCTAGGCAGAGGCTGGGTGTTTTCCTTAAGCTTGGGCTGCCTCTATCAAGCTGATACTAGAAGAGAGAAACTGCCGCAGAAGGAATAGTGGAAGCAAGGTAGCTAAGCATTTGTAGCAACATCTCAGAGCATACTTCCTAAGTACAGGGAGGAAACATATGGAATCTCTCTAGACCTTGAAATATTATACTTTTTAAGAAGGAAAAAAAAGAAAATAAATATGTTTAGTTCTACCGGTGTCTTTGCTGATGAAAATAATCACAATAATTAGTCACTGCATCAAAAACAAAAACAAAAAAAACAAAAAAAAACCAAAAAAAAAAAAAAAAAAACCGCATTGTGGAGAGCCGCTCAGCCGGAACAGCTACTTTCCCCACCCCCCTGCCCTTTTAAATCCCATAGTCACATTCCACAGTCGTCCCCCACACAGAAACCTCTGCTGCTTTGAGAGATCGGTTGTGACGCATGTTTCTATGCTAAGTTTATAAATATACGCAGATGTGATCACAGGAGAGTCTTGAGGCTCACAACCAAATGCTATGGCTACCTAAAATAGCCGTGCTTCTATTCCATGCTCCTTAATGATGTGCTGTGTTTTCGCGTCTTTCTTCTCGTGTGTTTGTTTGTAACTTCTCAGAGCTGTGATGATGCTCTGAAGAAGGCTCCTCCAGGCACTGGATACGTGAGCCTCTTTCTGAAACCTAGAAAGCCAGGGACTTCCGGGCTGCAGTAAGGCATCAGATCTGATGCCCCAGGGCAGAGTGCTGCCCCCCTAGTCCTCTCTGCCGCCTCCAGGTCTTACACAGCCTAGATCCTGAGTCAAACCTGAGAGATCCTAATAAGAAGCAAAGACCAATTTCTCCACACTCCTTAGACTGAAAGGTCGATAAAGTAATATTAATGACATCAAGGATGATAATGGCTACTTTAATGGCAAGTCGAACTTTAATATTTTAAAGAAATTACCCTTACATTGGGATTATTAAGATGTAGGGCTACATTAAGGAATAGAACTGTTATGAGCATGTGAAAGGAATCAACTCTTCAGAAGGGGGAAAAATATAACCCTTGGCAAATACCATCTGCTTCCATATTTTTTTCTTATTGGCTATTGGGCATTACTGAGAGCATCAGTTTTTATGAGAAAATGATGATCTAGATATATAGGCCAGAATGATTGTGAACTTCTGACCCTCCTATGTAGATTATAGTGCTGGGATTACAAGTGTGCACCACCATGGCCAGTTTATGCAGTGGTGGGGACTGAACCCATGACCTTATCCATGTTAGGCAAGCATTCTATTGTCTGAGCTCCATCCCCAGTCCCGGGATGTATTGTGGTTATTGTGTTCATCAGAAAGAACATCATTTTCCTTTTTCTTCCTGTTTAAAACTTAAAGAATTAGTCAGCAATTCTTCCACTCACCCATTAGGAAACATCTAGAATTGGTGGTGATCTGACTTGGAAAGTGATTTCCTAAAGCGCTAACTTCAAAGGACCTTGGAAATCTCAGCACATAGGGTCCAGCCCAGGGTTAATCCCGCAAAGTGGCACTTAGTGGCCTGTTGGGGGGGGAGGGGGGGTTGTTTGGATGGGCGTTGATGAGCAG
>NW_022196898.1:52229790-52259812 GCF_008632895.1 Mastomys coucha | reverse complement strand
GAAACTGTTGTTTTTTTACTCTGTACACCCGACAAGCTTGTACCATCTCTAGCATCTCTAGTTCATGTGTTGGCTTTCTTAGGGTCACAGGACTGGCCCTTCCCTTCAAGCCAGGAAGGACCTTTGCCACAGAGTCTAAGAGTGTTCCCCTACTTTGGATCCTCTTGGCTCTCTATTCCTCCTCAAGAGAAGAAATTGAGTGGTTCTAAGTCTGGGGTACAAAAGGACACTAAGCAGATGGGCAGCATGCAGAGAGGGGGCAGGAGCTCTGGAGAGAGGCCTGGCTCGCCCAGGTGCAGTGGAGATCCCTTCTTATAGGTCCCAAAGGAAGAGGGAGATTTTACTGCACACACCTAGATTATTCTACAGCACAGGTCTTCAGCCGGGCCTTCTCTGTTTCCTGGGGAGAGGTAGGAGGAGCCCTGCATTTCAGGAAGGATGTAGGAGGTATGAGAAGAGGGCACATATAGTTGAGGTGTACCCACCATAGGATAAGTATCTCTCTGATGTCCTGGGGTCTGGCAGTCGGGAGTATGTAAACTTCCTTGGGAAAATACAATGGTGCCTCATGTTTTCCTGGAATCCAGGCACCTGAGGAGTTCCTTAGGGGTTTAGAGTCTCACAGACAGGCTTGCCACAGAGGCTCACAAAAGACGCTGCTGCTGACCAGCCTATAGCCCTGAACCTGAGAGAAAGAATGGTGGAAACCAGAAGCAAAATGAAATCGCTACTATGCACTGCACGCAGGTTTGGTGTGGAGGCTGCTGGGCCGGGGAGCCCTGCTCCGCTGGCTTCAGAGGGAGAGTACCTCTTACATCGCTGAAAGACATGAGTAATGGCATCTTGTTGTGGTTTCTCTCTGGTCACAGTTTCGTACCCACATACCTTTTGAAGGTATGTATGTGTGGACAAAGATGTAGGATTGGCCTGAGCATGAGTATGTGTAAGAAAGAAAGATTCTACCTTTCCTATCCCGCATGAAAGAACATTTCTTTTTCTTTTTTTTTTTTTTTAGGTTTTTTTCGAGACAGGGTTTTTCTGTGTAGCCCTGGCTGTCCTGGAACTCACTCTGTAGACCAGGCTGGCCTCGAACAAAGAAATCCACCTGCCTCTGCCTCCCAAGTGCTGGGATTAAAGGCATGTGCCACCACCGCCCGAAAGAACACTTCTAACGACTTAGCTCTCATGCCTATGTAAGCTCTCTTAGCTGGAAAATATCATCCATTAAATTGCAAGGTCCTTTTTACAAAAACTTCTGTGATAAATTATTTTCAGAGCTCCGTATCAGGAAATGTTTGTCTCTATTGACTAATGGGCCTGGTTTTTGCTGTTGTTGTTGTTTGCTTGTCTGCTTGTTTTTGGTTTTGGTTTGTTTTTTGCTACTGATAGAAGAAAAGTAAGGGAGCTCATCCCATTTCCCATCTCACCTTGGTTACTGGGAAGCTTAAGTTAGAGCACAGACACTATCACGTTTTTCTTCCTTAGTTTTGCTGACATAAAAATTTCACCCTCCTTCCCTTTCTCATTTTTACCTGTACTTCATCTGGTAAAAGGATCTTATTCAAAACCAAAACTTACAAGGTTTATAGCAAACTAAGAATAACGGTTAGGTCTCTTCCCCCTGGCTATCTTGAAGTTCCTATGTGGAGTTTGCGGGGCAGACTGCTTTCTCAGTTTCTGCCTAGGTCGATCTCCACCTCCCACACTCTAGCTTTTTGTAAAAGACAGGAAACGTTTGTCTCTCTTGAATAATGGGCTTGGGTTTATTTGTTTTTGTTTGTTGTTGTTTGTTTGTTTTTGTTTTGTTTTGTTTTGTTTTGCTGCCACTAGAAAAAAAGTTGTTCAGAAGAAGAGAAAATTGCCATGGGTCTCAGGATTCAGAGCGTTCCAGTGAAAGAAAAGCTGAGACCCACTTGTTGATACAGGATGTTTGTTCTTAAGTTTTCCTTTCTGTTTTTAATTTATGGGATAGAAAACACATTTGCTTAACTAGCACTTGCATTTTGTCAGTAATAACCCACGTTACATATTACTTTCCTGTGTTTGAAATTGGACTCTACTTCTTCAGGTTGGGTGTTTGGGGCTGTTGGAGGTCCAAAAGCCTTGATTTTCTGAGAATTTTTAGACTTCAAATATTTTGTTTCTATCCAGATGGGAGAAAAATGCACCAGAAATACTTTAGTAATTCAGTGTCCTTAGTACATTTCATGAAAAGATGAGAACAGAAGTCTCAGGTCAAGCTATCTAATTTAGAACTTAGAAAATGTTCTCATCGCCTGTTCATCAAGAGGGAAACCGTGCCTAATCCTCGGTGTCAGTGAAGTCATGGCTACTGGAGAAGAAGCTCCAGACAGCAATTATTAAACCAGAACAATCCCTAACAACCATTTTAACATTTCTCCTTACATCCACAGAGAACTGTGCTCCTCACTCCTCATCAAGGGAACTTCCCTTTACAACAGACAGATGCCACAACCAATCAGTACGCAGAGTTATGGACCCCCATCCCTAATGGAGACACCTACAAAAACGTAAGGCCCAGGGAACACTGACAAAGGGCAGGCTGGAAGACTGTAAGAGCCTGAAGACCAGAATCTGCTGTGAGATTGATTATGTCTCCTAGGAATGTCAAGAGTTACACCCATGAAGTCTCACCAGCGTGACTACCCAAACAAGCTGAACAAGGGTGATACCTATGGACATGTTAAAGTAGACAGAGAAAGGCCTGAACGCTACACAGAGAACCAAAGGCAACTGGGGAGAAGAAGGGGGTCTCCCCCAGGGAAGAACACAGCAGTTGGTTCTACAATACTAAATAGTCAGCCCTGAAAACATACATACAAGTAACATTATACAGATTGAACAAGTTAGATTTAGAAATATATATATATATATATATATATATATATATATATATATATATATCTGTGTGTGTGTGTGTGTGTGTGTGTGTGTGTATGCAATAATAATTAAGAAAGGAGGACATGAATTTGAAGGAGAGTGGGGAGGGGTACATGGAAAGGGGAAGGGAGAAATGTTGAAATTATTTTATAATTTCAAAATTTGCCTATAAGAACCTTGCATTTTATGAGGGGGCTAGAGAATATAAACTACTACAAGAAAAGAGCCGTAACCTGCTATGGGTTATTATTCTAGTTTCATTTTTGTTGCTGTGATAATACATAACGAAAGGCGACTTCCAAGGAGAAGGGTGTATTTGGTTTACAATTCCAGGTTACAGTCCCACTGTAGGGAAGTCAGCTAGTCACAAAGCATGTGCCGTCAGAGAAAAATGAATGTGCTCACCTGCTTGCTTGTGCTCAACTCAGTTTCTCCACTCTTTCACAGCTCAGGAGCCTGTGCCTAGGGAATGGTACTGCTCACGATGGGTTGAGTCTTCCTGTATCGATTAAGACAAGCCTTCATGAGCATGGCCACAGGCCATCACAATATAGACAGTCCCTTACTGAGACTCCCTTCCTGGATGATTCTAGGTTGTGGCAAGTTGACAAAACCATCGTAGATATGTTAGGTTAGTATTAGAATCTTGGTATTCATAACTTGATTCCCAAGATTTTCTTATCAAGACCCTTACTGAGCAATGATTACATTTTTCCTTGGATATAGAATTTGTTCCGAAGAACTTGGCAAAGCAAGGTGATTTATATTGGTAATCACCTTCTATATGCTATCCATTTGCAATCTCCTCATCCCAATGATGATCTGAAGATAATTTGGTCTAGAAAGCATGCATACACACACACACACACACACACACACACACACACACACACACACACAGAGAGAGAGAGAGAGAGAGAGAGAGAGAGAGAGAGAGAGAGAGAGAGACAGAGACAGAGACAGAGAGGGAGGGAGAGATAGAAAGTGTGTGTGTGTGTGTGTGTGTATGTGTGTGTGTGTGTGAGAGAGAGAGAGAGAGAGAGAGAGAGACTTGCATTTTATAGATGGAAAATTCAAGTAGCCAAAGTTGCTTGGTAAAGTTTTGTAACTCCTACCCCAGCACTCTGTCTCTCCTAGGTTGAAAAGCACACAGTGGTGTTTGTATTAAGGCTTGCCGTGCAGCCCAGAATGGTTACAAAGATTAATTGGTCTTAAGTGATTCAGAAGCACTGAGTAAACAGGGGTGTGTATACACGAACGAACAATCACATACCAAACAGCTTCCAGCCCTAGACATATTTGAAGAAGGGTGCTCTAGGAAGAATTTTAAAAGCTAAGCTCCAGAAGTATGAGTTGATGCAACAGTCTTATTAATATTCTACAAGACTATTTAAAATTGATGAGGACACTACATTGTATCACTAAAAATCCAGAGGACAAATAACAATTCTTTTTAGCTACTGGTACTGCCGGAAGGCTGGGTTCAGGCAGCTCCTAAAGCAGACAGTGAGCTGCTTTAGGATTTCTATATAATCATTAATGTATTTATAAAAAGAACACAAAGTAGATAGGAGTGAGACTGTAGCAGGTAACCATACTGATGGCTGTAGGAGAAAGGATCCAAACGAGGAGTAGATTTGAGGACTCATTTTTTTTCTCTTGCAATTATCTGAACCATTGTCTCTGAACTTCCTGTCTTAAATATAAATAAGATGGTCACACAGATGCCAACACTTTTAAAAATTATAATACTGAAAAAAAAAATCTAGCAGCTGGTTCATGGTGATGCACGGCTGAGACCAGAGGACTATGACCCAGGCCACCCTGGGCTGCACTGTAAGGTTCTGTCTCAAAAAAGCAAAACAAAACAAAAAGAAACAGATTCCTATGATGATCCCACGAGGTTTTCAAAATAGTCCAACTGGTGCTTCCATTGGTAGAGGCAGCAGGGAAAGACCAAGGTACGGAAAGCGCCATGCCTTGTACTGCTGCTCCGTGTCCACTTTCCTCTATTCTCTTGCATTTCTTTTGTCTGTCTGTCTGTTTGTCCTGCCTGCCTACCTATCTACCTATCTACCTACCTACCTACCTACCTACCTACCTACCTACCTATCTCAAATGTTGCCCCTCCCAGTCCCCACTCACAGAGTTCCGTCTCCACCCCCTCCCCTTCACATCTGAGAGGGGCAGCTCCCCAACCACCACCTTATCCCATCATCCCCCCCACCCCCCTAGCCCCCCACCCCTGGTGCATCAAGTCTCTGCAGGATTAGGTGCATCCTCTCTCACTGAGGCCAGACAAGGCAGCCCTCTGCTATATATGTGTTGGGGTGGAGGGGCTTGGACCAGCCTGTGTATGCTCTTTGGTTGGTGGCTCAGTGTCTGGGAGCTCCCAGGGGGGTTTCCTTGGATTTCTTAGGGAATCTTGAACCCACTGCCAAAAAAGCACCATGAAGTCTCTGAAAAATTTCTGCTGTTGTCAGCCCAAGTTTGCTTCAGCCTTTATGTAAGAAGAACCCAAGGATTATTTGCATTGCAAATTCCAGTGGTTTGCCTGGTAGAGAGGAAGCCCAGACTGCCTTTTGTTAGATAATTAAGAGTGGTTTGTATCTTGTACAAACATTCTTCTTGTTCACTAGGACAAATGTAATGGAATTACACAGATGTGGAATTTCTTCAGTTTTCTGCTGCCTCTTCAGGAGAAACCCAGACGGGACAGGGCAAGAACCTGAGAATTCTAGGTCAGAGTTTAGCAAAGCTGTTTTGTAGTGAGTCCAAGAGTAAATATTTTATTGTATGCAGGCTGTATGTATGGTCTCTGTTGTAATGATTCAACTCTCTCAAAGTAGTAGTGCCAAAGAAGCCACAAGAAAGTGTGGTTGTATTTCAGGAAAACTTTACTGATAAAAAACAAAAACAAAAACAAACAAAAAAAACCCTAGCATGCCAGGTTTGACCAGTTTGGCCCATGTTCTCTTTAACACAGTTCTTCATGTCGTGGAGACTTCAACATAAAATTATTTTCATTGCTACTTTATAACTGTAAGTTTGCTACTGTCATGAACTGTGTTTTCTGATGGTCTTAAGTAACCCTTGTGAAAGGGTCCTTTAACCCCACTTGTCACAACCCACAATTTCAGAACTGCTGTTCTAGAGTTGAAACCAAACTCTTCCCCTTCAGAAAGAGTCATATCATCCTATATCTGGACAGCTTTTCTTGTATGTTCTACACAGTGATTTCTTGAAATTCTTATCTTGCTACCACCACCATTTTCAATGTGGACCATGGTGGAAGCATCCTAGAGGCCGAAGCATCTCTGGCTCTGCCTTGCCCTGTCTACCAAATAGTTCCATGCAGCAGCCCACCCTTACCTCTTGAGTCTTTCTTATAAAGTACAAACCCAATCGTATCATTCTCCAGTTCTGGCTTTGCCTAATGTTCAGAGTAAACTAAAATTGCTTACCTTGACCTCTGTGGCCCTTTCCCTGTTTTTTTCTCTGACCTCAAATCCTGCTTCTCTTTGGCCTCAGTGTTTTCCAAACAATGAGTGTTCTCACCTCAGGGCCTTTGCACTGGATTTTAGTTTTGCTCCCAGGCTCCTTCTCTTCATCCAGGTTTCTGCTTAGCTGTCACACTCCCACACTCCATCACTCCATGCCTTTCTCTCTCTCTCTCTCTCTCTCTCTCTCTCTCTCCATATATATGTGTATGTGTGTGTATGTATGTATACTTCTGATTTACTTTATTTCATATCATCCAGCACTATTGTTCCAAATATATGTGTGTAATTCTTTTTATCATTTGCTCCTAAACATGCCAGTTTTACAGCAATAGGAATTGATGTGCCTTGTTCACTATTGTAATCCCCTATGCCTAGAGCAGTGGCTTGTGTATATCAGGCACTCAGTGTTGGATACATGATGAATGTGACTGTCCTTTGCAGTTTTTGAAAATGCACTTGGTCTTCCATGTAACAACCCTTCTGTGTACACAGGCAAGCCCTGCATCCCTCCCCAATCTTCCAATACGCAGGGACATGTCATATTCACACCCATGTCGTTTTGAATGATTCCCTTAGGTCTTAAGTTTTTACTTTACTCAGCCTGCCCATCAGATTACACCTGCCCCTAACCACTGTTTCCCTTTAGGGACCTATATTCTCTGGGGTTTGCCCAGGTCCTTATGAATATAAATAGAACACCACACGTATGGACATTGCTATTCGTTTTAGCTGTTCAGCATCTGAATCCCTCTTTGTGACTGAGGAGTCCCCACTTGGTGAGAGGGAGCCCTGTCAGCATAGAACCTGAACTCTTCCTGTGCTCCCTTTCCTAAACACCTGTGCAAGCAAGCCTGCTGGCTTGTGCTCTGGGCACCATCAACTAGATGGACGCTCTGACTAAACATTACAGCCCAAGTCACCATGGCTAAGAAACAGCAACTGCCCCACACAGGGTAGTGTCTTAGTTAGCTTCTCTGTTGCTATGGTAAAACACTACTACCAAAAACAACTTAAAGAAGAAGGGATTTCTTTATTTCTTTTTTTAATTAATCATTTTATTCATTTACATTTTAAATGATATCCCCCTTCCCAGTTACCCCTCCACGACCCCCATCCCATCCTCCTATTCCCCTTCCCCTTTGCCTCTATGAAGGTGCTCCTCCACCTACTTACCCACTCTGGCCTCACTGATCTAGCATCCGCCTATGCTGGAACATCAGTCCTCCACAGGACCAAAGGCACCCCCTCCCATTGATGCCAGATAAGATCATCCTCTGCTACATATGTATCTGGAGCCATGTATACTTTTTGGTTGGTAGTTTAGTCCCTGGGAGCTCTGGGTGGTCTAGTTAGTTGATATTGCTCTTCTATGGGGTTCCAATCCCCTTCAGCTCCTTCAGTCCTTCCCCTAGCTCTTCCATTAGGGTCCCTAGGTTCAGTCCAATGGTTGGCTATGAGTATCTGCATCTGTATTGGTCAGGTGTTGGTAGAACCTCTCAGGGAACAGCCATACTAGGCTCCAATCAGCATGCACTTCTTGGCATCAGCAATAGAATTGGAGTTTGGTGTCTGCAGATGGGATGGGTCTCTAGATGGGGCAGTCTCTAGATAGCCTTTCCTTCAGTCTCTGTTCCATTTTTTTCCCCTGTTTTTCCTCTGGACAGGAGCATTTCTGGGTTAAGAATTTTGAGATGCGTGGGTAGCCTCATCCCTCTACTGGGGGGCCATGCCTATCTACTGGAGGTGGGCTCTACAGGTTCTATCTCCCCTTTGCAGTTTCATTTTATGTTTATAGTCCACCATGAAGGGAAGCCAGGGCAGGAATCTGAAGGCCGGAATTAAAACAGAGCGCATAGAGGAACACTGCTTGCTAGCTTGCTCCTTATGGCCTGCTCTCCCTGCTTTCTTATACAAGCCAGGAGCACCTGCCCAGAGGCAGCACCACTCATGGTGGGCTGAGCCCTCCAACATCGATCATTAATCGAGAAAATTTCTGACAGGCTTGCCTACTGGCCAATTATATGGGGACAATGTCTCAACTGAGGTTTCTCTTCCCAGATGACCCTCATAAGTTAACAATAAAAAAGCAAGCAAGCAAACAAACAAACAAACAAAACAACAACAAAAGGGAACAAAAACCTCACCAGCACAGGCAGCAATGTGTTTCTGCGAGAGAGGCTCCAAGACAGGGATTCTAGAGGCTCAACCCTTAGGTCTTCAAACTTGCCAGAGGAATTTTGTGTGAGAGCAAGCCTCTGGGGAAAGACGCATACCCAGGATCTGGAGGGATCTTACAGGCACTCTTAAATAGAGGGGAGGCTGCTTATGAGTTAAGGGCATTGGGGGCGGGGCTCATAGAAATTGATGGAGACTTCTCTAAAATAGGGTTTGCTTCTCCTTGTTGTGCTTCTCTGAGATTTTTGGATGTGTCACGGAGTCAGATGCATGGTAGGAATGGACAGATTTGCAAGGCTAATGATGCAGAGATGCCACTGTACTGAAACAAAGGGCAGTTAGGAGGCGCTTCGGCTTTCGGCTTTGTTGGTCCTAGCTCGAAGGCTAGTGCCATACTGGTCCCAGCGGGTTTTTTGGTGGTCTCATATCTTTCCTGTTTGAGTGGTCCCGTGACGGCCTGCTGGAACACCACACTGTGTTAGCACGCTCTAGCAGGTGCTGGGGTTTTTCTGGTCTCTTTGTTTGCCTACCCAGCCTACTTCGATTTTCCTCTCAGAGATTCCTTTAATCTTAGGAGGCTGAAGATGGGGGAAAATGTATTTCCCATAATTCCAGCTGCTGCTGGGGTGTGGACCCTGTCTATCATGGGAAAGGGAACTTCTAGCTGTTTTCAGGGGAGAGAAGGGGGCTCCCGAAGTTGGGATGAAGCTAGAGATACTTCAGATCTTCATTTAGCACAGAACTGATATTTTCAAGAAAGTTAAAAATGTAAGACCCAAATGTAAAGTGAATAATAGTGGCTACGAGGTGCCCAAGAATGGTAAAACCCAGGCTATACCAGGTAAGGTGACCAGATGTTGCCCAGATGTTGCTTAGGTCTGGGTAGAGATGATCTTTCTGTCTACATCAGCTCCATGTAGACTCAAGGTTTGGACCAGTAAGGTTGTGGGGGAAGTAAATAGTTACACTATTCTAAGGAGACTGTGAGTTGCTGCAAATAATTAAAAGGCTGAGAAGCAATTGGTGCAAACATTTTTAAACCTGAAGTCTGATATAGTTTAACATATAGAAATTCATCCCACACAAGTACACTAATTGTATCATGTTCTTTGCAGCATTGTTTATGATAGCTAATCACTGAAAGGGAATTAAATGTCAATCTATAGAGAGCTAGTTAAATATATTTTGATTTTGCATGAACTAGAGATTTATGCATTGGCATGGAAAGGGTGTCCGAGACCCAGAATAGTCAGATATAAATAGTACATAGTGCTAGCTCCCAAAGACTCATGAGGCTTTTTTTTTTTCCCTTTTTTCCAGAAAGATATATTCAAGAAAGTTTCCACGGTGATTGCTCTAGGGGAGGGGAAGCATTTGTAGTCAGTGGAAGGAGGAGGGTTTTTTATTTTATTTTTTACTCATGTCTTTTTATGTTATTTGCCTTTTCCTCATATGCAAAATGAGTTATATTTTTAAAACAAATATTAAAGAAATTAGGCATTTTTGTTAATCAGGTGTCTTTCTTTTATTTAGTTGTTTTTTTAGTAATAATATATTACAAGAAATATATTACAAAAATAATTAAGCCCATACTACTTAGTGGCTTTATAAATTATCCACATCCTTTTTGGAAAGAGGCTTGATAGTATGTGACCAAAGTCCATACATACTCATTTCTTTAGAACTGTAAAATTGTGTGTGTGTGTGTGTGTGTGTGTGTGTGTGTGTGTGTATGGGGGGATGGAGAGAGATTGTGTGGCATATGCACATGTGCATAGGAGAGTGCACACACCCAGATGCCATGGCCGGACATCAGGTATCTGCTTTATTGCTCTCTACCTTGTTCCCTTGAGACAGGATCTCTCACTGAGCCTGGAAGCTGGGCTGGCAGCCAGGAAGTCTCAGCTATCCCCCTGCCTCCATTCTCCACAGTGCTGGGATTATAGGCACAGGAAGCCAGGCATGGCTTTTTAAAAAAGTTATATTTGTATGTATGAATGTATGCTTATATGTATGTATGTATATATGCATGTATTTGGGTGGTGCCCCCATTTGAAAGTCAGAGCACAAGATGTGGTCTTACCATGTAGTCTTGGGGATCAAACTCAGGTTATCAGGCTTGGCAGCAGGTCTCTTCCCTACTGAGCAATCTTGCCAGCCTCTGATGGTTAATCTTGATTGTCTGTCTGATTGAATCTAGAATCAACTAAGACATACAGGCAGGTCTTGAGTGCATTTCCAGGACAGGAGTGCTGCTGATATCAGCACCCAGCTTCCAGGGCCTTCCAACATGGGGTAAAGATCAGCTGTTCCCCTGGAACTCTCCAGGCCTTCACTGCCATACTGGGACTCCAGGGGCATCCAGCCTCATGGTGTGAGAAGCTACTTGGCTGTTAGCTTCTCCAGTGTACAGACTGCCATGGCTGGACTACCAGGCCCTGTGCTATAAGCCAATCTAACTAACCTCCTTCTGTAATGTATGTTCATTGTGTTGGTTCCGTCTCAGTAGAGAACCCTAAAGCAATTATCATTTAAAGTGATATTTAAAATTACCAAGGTGACAACTACAAATATTTTGTCAG
Organism: Mastomys coucha; assembly: GCF_008632895.1. NCBI lineage: Eukaryota > Metazoa > Chordata > Mammalia > Rodentia > Muridae > Mastomys > Mastomys coucha. Next base: position 52,248,651 of record NW_022196898.1, on the reverse strand, counting down.
AAATATCTTTAAAGCACAATATTAATAGAAAAAAGTAGTGCAGTGGATAGAAATTGTCACGACCATGTAAGAAGAGCTATCGAAAAAAATACCAACAGCAAAATGTCATCAGTGGGTAGTTGACCTTTTCCTACCTACCCTCATTTTCACATTTTGCAACTTTTATAAGATAAATGCTTATTGTTTTTAGTGGAAAAAATATTCTCCAAGGAAGGAAATGAGATGCATTTGGTATTACTGGTTCGTAGGCACCTACTCAGGCACTAAGTTAATCTACCACTTCAATTTCTAAATTAAACACTCAATTATCATTCTAAAAATTAGTTAGAGCATTTTGCCAAGAGTCAGTCATCAAACTTGTCAATTTTTATAATCCAAAGACATTAATTACTCATCGTCAAGTGATGCCAATCTTGCCTACTCTGTAAAGATTGACATCCCCTTCTCTCCACCCCCACTATTGGCTCTGGCAAGGGCCTGGATCCTAACCACGCTCTCATCTCAGCCGGACTTCATTCCATCTTCTGTTCTGCCACCGGGATTTATGATGCAGACCTGTGTTACGAATTTGCCTAAATCACTCTACTACTTTGCTGGCTTCAGATCATACCAACATGAACTTCTGATGAGCCTACAAGAGCCTCCACACCTGACTCCACCTCACTCCCAGCTCTAAAAACATACCAGTTTTTCTGCTTCTCAGGGCTCCCCTGCCGCTCTACACCCCACACCATTGCTTTTTATGGAACATTCTTCACTGGCCATTTTCCCACCTTCTTTTCAGCTCCTGTAGGAGGGATTGCTAGGACTCCCTCTTGTTGTGGTTCGCTCTAAGGTCTACTCTTAAGAGGCTTGTGTATTGAGGGTTCCCAGTGCAGTGATGTTCAGACCTGAGGATTTGAGGAAGTTTGAGAGCTCTGACTTCTGATTAACTGATTGATTCATAATATGATGGCATTATTGGGAGACGGGGGAATGCCCTGGGTGGATAGAGGCTTGCCTCTGCTCTCTTCCTGTCTCTGCTTCCTGGCTCTAAAGAGGTAAGCTTTGCTACACTGGACACTTTTGCTGCTATGCTATTGCACCTCACGACAGGCCCATAGCAACGGAGCAAAGATCTGAAACCTTGGAAACCATGAGGGGAGATCAACCTTCCCTCCTTTAAAACAGTTCTCTCCTCTCAGAATATACACTTAGATGGGGTTTCAAAATTACTTTCCCAGAGCAAATAGGCCAATCCCACTTGATAAGCTTTCAAGGCATTTGCATAGATAGTGACAACTTTAATCTTCAGGAGAGCCTGTCAAACAGGAAGGAAACGTTTCACGGGTAGGGGTGGGAAGATTCGAGGTACATTCACTTACCCTCACCTAGCTCACAGGTGAAGTCAGGACTGCTACTCGGGTGTTCTGTCCTCCGACAACTTTCTCTTCCAGTTTTGTTCTCTGAGGTATGAAAACTAGATTGGTAGATCTGGGACTACAGCTCAGTGGTAGGGAAGGCTTCTTTAGAATGTATAGGGACTTGGGGTCAGTCTCCAATACCACCACCACACACACACACACACACACACACACACACACACACACACACACTTACTAATGTCTTCTTACCCCAAATAGGGAACTGAAAACAGAGAGGATATCACCAAAGCCAAGCTCGATGAGCTAATGAGTCTTGTTAAGGTCATCTACAGGAATATGGCTGAGGCCTTATCTACAGAAGAAGAAGTAATTCAAAAAGATGGCTGCATCAGCAAAGTCTACCTCAGCATGGGTGACAGGTCACATAAACATTGGGACCTGGAGCACATTGCATGATCTGCAGGCAGCTCAGATCGGAGAGTATCCTTTCCAGGTGCCTCTTCCAGGCTGACCTCCACTTCTTTTATGCAGTCTATCTCATGTATGTTCTTTCTAGGCAGCGTGGCTGGCCCAAGAGTGTTTTTCAGCAGTCCTTATTGCTTGTATGTGCTTGGGAAGGGATGGGCATAATGATTCTGGTCAGTTTCAGGGACTTTCTGAAGCTATTACGTTGTTTATTTCCTGTGTTTAACAAGCTTCCCTTCAGGATAGAACATTTTGCCTTCCCTTATAACAACATCCTATTATCTGCCTGTAAATATCCTGTATCTTAATGAGCTCCCTTCTTAGGGCATCCTGTTGTTGCATTTCCCTTTTAACATTCTGTGTCTTAAAATACTCTGTTGTTTTGCCTCCCCTTTAACATCCTGTGTCTTAATGAGCGTCACTTAAAAATGGAATGTTTTAATCTAGAAGGAAAGTGCTATATAACCCAATATCACACACATATGCATGCACGCACACACACACAGAGGGGTGAAACTGGGGGTCACTGATAAGTTGGTGGGAAGAGAGGGAATCTAGCTGATAGAAGATAGGGAGAACCAGCCTAAAAGATGGTTCTGCCTACATCAATACCATTTATTGAATTCTCACTCTGTTTCAGGTTCCATGCTAGGCACTTACTGTAAATTGCCTTATCTACCAGATAAAAGCCAAATCTGCCTTGATTGAATCCCGGATCTACTTACTGTTTAGTGTCTGGATTTGGGCATGCTGCAGTTTCTCCTCCTGTAAAACAAAGCTGATAAAGGGATCTCTCTCTCTCATGTGACTATGGTTTATGCTCAGCCTAAGGGGTTGGTTTTTTTCTTGTTTTACAAATATGTTAATTTTTTATTATTATCATGGTTCCCTAAGCATTCACATTCTTACTTATGAAGACAACTGATGCCCATAGAGGTCAGGTGGCCCAAGGCCACATCAGGTGAAAGCTCCAGCCTAAGCTAGTTGGATCCTGAAACCTATGTCCTTTCTACATTCAGGTAAAAAAAGAAAAACAGCCTAATAGCTAAGGGAGAAGGTAGGCCCCTGGAGCCATAAAGTCATTGGCCAGCACTTTCTGTTGGTGATGAGCTAGTTGCGTAACTTCTTTTTCAGTGGTGATTTCAACATCTCAAAATGATCAAACAGGTGGGAGAGACTGCTTTGGAGAAATGGCTCAGCAGGCATGGCTTTGATGCTAGACCAGCTGACCTGAGTTTGATCCCTGGGACCCACGTGGTAAAGGGAACTGAGCCTAGCAAGTTGTTGTCTTCTGACCTCTTCACTTGTGTAATAGTATGTATACACACACACACACACACACACACACTGAATAAATGTAATACAAATAATGACCAAATTTAGCATGTTATATAATATGTTAGATAGCCAAAAGAAACATAAGTTAATTTTGCTTCTTGGGCTACCAAAGTGCTGAGGTTTTCTTGTTGCTGTCATTGTTTTTGTTTTGTTTTGTTTCGTTTTGTTTTTGAGACAGTCTCTCTATGTAGGGCTACATAGAGCTGTCCTGGAACTCCCTATGTAGACCAGACTGGCCTCAAACTCACAGAGATCCATCTATTTCTGCCTCCCAAGTGCTGGGATTAGAGGCATGCACCACTACACCTGTGATCTTGAAGGCTATAATGATGAGGAGATTGTAGAAACTCTTCATGGCAACTTGAGATTCAGCTAGAGAAAGAGCTGCTGTCATAGCTTGGATGTGGACAGCATATTCAAGTGTGAGAACCCTGCTGTCTTAACAGGAAGGCAAGAAAGAAACAAAAAGAAGGAAGGAAGGCTGGAAGGAGGGAAGGAAAGAAGGAAAGAAGGAAGGGAGAGAAGGAGGGAGGGAAGGAGGGAGGAAGAAAGGAAGGGAGGAACAAAGGAAGGAAGGAAGGGAGAAAGGGAGGGAGGGAGGGAGGAAGGAAGGAAGGAAGGAAGACAAATAGCTCACATGACTGAAATAGTTCATCATGTGTTTTTACAATTTTTAAAGTAGCTCTCACTAATGACACTGTTTACTAACTTTACTTCATGATGTAGGCTTTGAATTTTTAATCCATGTTACTAATGAAACTAATATAATATAAATGATGGATATTTTCTAACCTGACTGGAGAAGAGATATCGTTACTAATTCAGTTGGGACTTTAAAACTTGTCAAAAGCCATTACAACAACTGTCATCCATAGTTCCTTGTCTGTCAAGAAGAATCAAGGTATAACAGAAGGTAGAAATGATGCCTGGGTATTCATTAAGAGTCAGTGGCTGAAAACATTATAGTCTAGAGATAGCCATCCCCACGTCCTCTTTCCTACTTGGAGGTTAGGAGTCATCTCATGGAAGCTGGGACAAGACTGCAGTTTGGACAGGCAAGGAAAAAGTAAAGGTACCTACTGTGTTCATAGAAACGGAAACTCGTTGAAAGCCTGGCTTACAGTTGTCTCCTACTCTTCACAAACACACACACACACACACACACACACACACACACACACACACACACCCTCAGAATCAATTGTCTAATAAGAGAGAGCCCTTTAGTGAAACTATGTATGCTGTACATGATCTGGGATATTTTATGTGACTGATGATCATTACCTGAAGCAGGCAGAAAGAAAAGCTGGAATGTGGTGATTGTGGGCAAAGCCCTGTCATTAGGGAGAACTTGTAAGAATCTGACTATGCAAGCAGATGTGGGCAAACTGTATTCAGAGACTGGATTCTACCCCAGAGCCTCCAGCAGGGACCCAAGGAATCCATCCATATTTGGAGTAAACATCCCAGGATGCTAGCCTCATGCAACTCAGAATTGTAAGAATCCAGTCTGCTACACCAAGTGACAACACAGGAAGCAAAACTCAACCCAGCATGCCAGGACTTGATTACAAAATTGTAAAAATAAAAACCATTGCTGTTTTGCAGTGCTGTGGAGAGAACCTGGAGTCTTACATGCTGGGCAAGTGCTCCCTATCTTCCCAGTTCAACTGGTAAAGTGTACCCTGTTTTCATAGATGAAAGACACACGCACGCGCGCGCGCGCGCACACACACACACACACACACACACACACACTAGCTTATTTTTAGTATGCTTTTTGGCTCAAGCCTTCCTTGGCTAACATGCCCTTATCTTCACTCCCAATTCAACACCTCTAAATCTGCCCTCAATTAAGTTGCCCAGTTACTTTCTCCTTGCTCCACACCCTAGATCTGCCCTCAGTTTAGCTGAGTTTCTAATCTCCTGCCTGCTAGTCCAGGCCTCGTAAGGGAAGCGGCCAATGCCACTCCACCTGAGATCTCATGTGGCTGGTGACTCTCTCTCCCTCCAAAGCATGGTAAATCTCTTTCTTCCTCCTGTGGCTCCTAGCCTGCCTGCCCAGCCATTGGCTGCTAGCACCTTTATTGATTGATCAAGAACCAATTGGGGAAAAGGACCTTCAGTGTTCACACACAGATTCCTGATCAAAGCATCAGAACCACTCCCTACAGTAAAGTACTCACCTAGTATATCTGAAGTTCCCAGAACCACATACATCAGGCATTGTGGCACACAAGTGTAATCCCAGCACTTCTGGGGTAAGGGAGTAAGAGGCAAGAAAATCAGAAATTCAAAGTCATCCTAGGCTACATAGTGAATTCAAGGCCAACTTAGAATACATAAGACCCTGCAACCCCACAAAGCATCGCATGATGGCCTTCCTAATTCTAGGTCCAGGGTCTCACCCAGGCCAGGTAAGTATCCCAGTCCTGAGCAGTACCCCCACTTCTGCTTATGCTTACATATTCGCCAGGCTAGCACCCTCCAGTCAGAAACCCTAAGGTCATTCTTTACATTGTAAAGCTTCTGTTTCCTGTAGGCTAGTGTCTGACAGGCACCAGTGACCAACTCTCAATGTTACAGCAAGTTCAGAACAAATGGCCTTGACTTTTCTCATTTGTTTTATTATTATGAAAATAATGACAAGACTTTTGGTTTTCAAATATCAACATAAAATACTTTTAAAAAAAAATCGCCATTGTGGAGTGTGTAGACAAAACTACAGACTCTGTCCACAGACTATTCACACAGAGTTAAAAAAAAAAAAAGGTGTATGGTGGGTATAAAAAAGGGATATAGAATTTGTATACGAGTCACATGACATGCATTACAATGCCATACCTCATAACTGAGAATAATATTAAGTGCTTCTTAAAGAAATAGCTGGTAGGAAGCAGTATCAAATATATAATGTCTTAGGCTGGCACGACAGCTCTGATGACAAGGCTGGCAAGGAACTCTGATGACCTGAGTTCAATCCTCAGGATGCACGTGATAGAAAAAGAGGGCTGAGCCTCACAGATCGCTGTCTAGCTGCCACGTACCTCATCCCTATACAAAATAAAATACAAGTTTTAATGTAATAACCCATACATATGATTTCTCTTTCCAACCACATTTCTTCTGTCATGAAAGAATTGCCACTGAACGTTTTCTGTTCCCTCCTCTGCCTGCTTTGGCTCTTTTGTTGCTTCTTCTTCTTCTTCTTCTTTTTTTTTTTCAGCCAGCTTTATTTAATAAGCCTTTTGCTTTGAGGGGGAAAGAGTACATCTATTTATCACATATTTCACTAAGCCACAGGACCAACTACATCATTCGTGCAAAATGGAAATGCAGAGTCTTCAGCTCAGAGGCCAGTCAGCGGCGATGTTTGGACAGAGGCAGCTGAACACAGGGCCCTCCTGAGGTGATTTTGAGGCCTTCTAGCCAAAAAGCCAGCCCTGTCAGTCAAAGGTGACACAGCCTAGAAAATACTTCTCCCATTGCTTGTGTTCTTCCCCCCAAACCCCTGGCCTTGTTAAGGAAATAAACTCTGAAACACATCATCCTTTTCATAGCAAAATCAAACAAACAAACAAACAAAACAGAAAATGAGGAGAATTGGTTTTGATCTTTCTCTCCCTGAGAACCCCAGTGTGTACTGCTGAGGGACCAAGCCCTGTGAGCAGAGGCTCTTCCCTTTAGCAGCTCCTCCCGCTTTGCACTGGCCTTCATTGGCAGCACTTTCTCTTCTCTGACACTAAAATCCAAGCCTTGGGGACCTCTGATGGGCTTTTCCGGGGTGGGAGGCTGGCAGGCCACCTAACAGTGAGACGTCCATGCTCTTTTAAAGTAAGAAGAGCAATCTGTTGGTGACAGATAAACATCAGACACTAGAAGTTCATAAACTGGGTTAAGTGAATCATTAGATAATCTGTTATTTGCTAAAAATAATAAAAATGTGCATCGACTAGCAAGTGGCCATGAATATTTAACCACAGCTGATGCCATTTCTATGCAGAGTGTTGCAGCTGTAATAATGTACAAGACAGAGAGGAGGGGGGAGTACTGGAGATGAGGAGGCTCCTCCTGCTGCCTTACTATAGAGACTCAGCTTTTTGTTTTATTAGGAAAAAATGAAGCCATGTTGCCTCATGGTATCAAATTACCAACCTTCAGCAAATAAGACTAGATGATGCCTGTAAATATGATTATCAGACAAAAAGTTCATTATTCCTACTTCTCTGGAATATTTATTGGCATAAAGTTTAGATAGTACAAATCCATGAAAGACCTGAAGGTTTTTCAGAACAAGATTGAACTCGGACTGTTTTCTATAAAAATAAAATGTTGTATAAAATTACATAGCAGACCCAGCCCAACCTCCTTGAACACTTAGGGGACTTCTCCATCTTCACTAACAGCAGGATTCGAGGGAAGTGGGTGTTTCAGTAGAGTCCTCAAGTCCTCACTTCTTGTTTGTTTAAGATATCAGACCACTAGGGATCAAGGCACTTATAGCACAAGTCTCAGGCCTGGATTGTCTCCCTTTAGTTCTATTATTACACAGGCTTGTGCGGGGGGTGTAGGGGGTGTGGGGGGTGTAGGGGTGTGTGGAAGTGGGAGGGTCCACTGGGAATGCTTCAAGCCAGTGTGTTCCCATTACTCAAGATCCTGCCTTAGAAGCATTTATCTCCCTAAACCCATTTACTAACTGCAGCCTTGATATGAAAAACTGCTCGTTAGGCATTATGAATTAATTAAGATAATTCATGGACTTCCTCCTGAACAATAATAACAAAGGCTTATTGTAGCAGGCTATTTAATCACATTGTCCATCATCTGTATGTAGACGCCATGTAAGCCCATGAGCCTCATGTTAACAGATAAGCACACAGCCCCGGAGAGATTAACTAACATGTTCAGGGTCACACAGCCATCATTCCATTTGATTATGTTCATAAAACGAGGCAATGCCTTGCCGGGATCAGAGAATACATCTTCTGGTTGCTTCTAGTTCAATGGTGTCTTCTCTCTAAACAAATATTTATCTACATATTATCTACTTCCTCATCACATTGACAAGTACCTAACAGAAACAACTTAAAGAAGGATTGATTTTAGCTCATGGTTTGAGAGGAGAGTAGACCACTCTGGAAGGGAATGCATGATGGAGTTCATAGTGATGGAAACATACATCCCCAGAGACCATGAAGCAGAGTTTGTCGGGGGGCTGGGCCAAAACCTCACTATCTAACTCCTAGTGACCCACTTCCTTGAGGTAGTCCCTCCTCCTCCCTTGAGCCACAACCGTAGGTTGTGGGAATCATGACCTAGTAGGAAATACTTCATGTTCAAACCACGGCAGTTGAGTCTTCGCTCCATGTAAGGCATTGTGCTTGATGACAAGGGGGTGGGAAGAGGTGTAAAGGCCCTTTTAAGGAAAATTTCCACGGGTTTGGTCAGATGGCTCAGTGGGTAAAAAGCACTTGCCTTCTACCTATATGGTAGAAGGAGAAGACAAATGCTCACAGGTTGTCCTCTTAGCCACATGTGTGCTGCGGCACATGTAAGCCCTCTGAACTTAGTTATAGCCAGCTTCAGGTCTATGTCTTCAGAACATCCTCACTCCTCCCTTTAAGCATCTTGTAGAAGAACTTCAATGAACTTCTATACAAATAAATAAATGAATATAATTATAATTTTTAAATAAAAGTTTCAAGGAGCTAGCAAGAGGGGTCAGTGGGTAAAAGCACTTGCCACATAAGACTGATGACCCATTTTGATCTTTGGAACTCTTGGAAGAATTGGCTCCCCAGAGTTGTCCTCTGACCTCCACACTTGAGCAGTGGCCTCTCCCTACCTTCTATTTCACATGCACAGTAATGATAAAATAAATTAAAAATAGTTTCTAAGACAATCTTCAGCTCTTTGTCCTTCTAATACATACTGCTTGCTGACACATCATGAAAATAATTTATTTAAAAGTGTTTTTAGCTCTTCTCTGTTTTGTACAGAACCACATTCAAGTTCCCCTGCAAGACACTTAAAGGAGCTGGTATAGAGACAAGAGGAAGGTTGTCCTAAAGACATGAATTTGAACTTGGCTGTCACTGAACACAAGGGGCTTGCGTTTGTGAATGCGAAGACAAAAAAAGATTTATCACCTGCAGCAGGCAAGGAGACCAAGGGAGTCATTTCCAAAGCAACAAAGGAAGCTTGCGGCTTCCATCCAGGGAGCCTATGCATATTCACATGGAGGTAACCCATTCCTAAGCATGTTCCGTTTAAGGTCACAGAGATTAAAGTGATGGACAGCAATGTTTCTGGGCATGCTCATCTTGTGCCATAAAGTTTTAACTGAAAATAAAACAAAGGACACTTTGTGGTGCGGCAACACAGGGTTCACCCCGGAAGGTGCCTTACTTAGTGGCTAGCTGTGTAATGAGTACCTTTACCACCTTTGTTCAAATCATACGATCCATTTAAGTTTCTCTCTTTACCCATAAACCTAGGGAAGAGTGGACTTATTGGAACTATTCAATAAAAGGACAGTCTCTGAGAGAATATGGGATAGTCCCTCCTCACCCCCAATCCAATCTAATTTTCTATTCGACAGACCCTCAACATTTTGCCAAGATATCTTGTTGCCGTTCTGTGGACACAAGTCACACAATCCTGCCTTCTTAAATGTTCTTCTCAGGCTAGAGTATCCTCCTTGTCTGACACTCCCCTCCCCCATAGCAAAGATTTACTCATCCTTAAAGGCCCAGCTGAAGGGTTGCTGCTTCTCTGTGGCTCTCCCAAAGCCATTTTGTCTTGTATTCCTGAAGCACTATTGTCTTGTGTCATGGATTTAATAGACCATGCTGTTATTAAACGTTTTCATGCTTGTCTTATCTCCCCAAAGGTGCTGTAAGCTTCTTAGGGGGCAAAGATGAGACTTTCTTCTCCTCTGCATCCCCCACTGAGATGATTGCCATTTGACCCCAGTGACAAGTGTCCCATAATTACAGGCAGTGTGTATGAATAAAGGCTGCATCATATTGCATTTTGTTAAATTATACTTGTACACCTGGGGGGGGTGGAGTTGAAGTGTGAGAAAATCATACCGTCATTTCTCCTCTCTGATGCAGTTTGCCTTTAAAAATATTAGCTGTCCAACCTGTTTTGTTTTTATGCATGCGGCATTTCTTCTCCAATATTTCAACACACCACTTAAAATCTGATCTGAAAATAAAAAGTATTAAAGCATGTGTCTCAAGTGGATGGGGTGGGGGGAAGCACCAGCTATGACTAATGTCTTCAATTTATAGTATATCCAATTTGGAGAAAACCATGCTTTTTCATAAGGTTGCATAACAGCTAACAAAAACATTTTCAGCCCCAGGATGTGTTTTGTGGGGAGGGGTGAGTTAGCCCTTCACTGAACTAGGAAAAATGTAGAAATCAAGGGCACAGCTTTTCTTGGTACACATTTGCCCTACACAGAGACGGGCACTCAAGTACATGTCAAATTCAATGTACTCTCTTCATATAATGTGAGACGGAGGGCAGAAAGTCAATTGGCCCATTCTCAGTGAGAGTAGCTCATTCTAATTCTGGCTAGCTATCCTTGTGAACTATGTCAGTATTGCCAACTATTAATCAAGCATGCCAGCTATCAGTCTTAAGAATGATCAAAGGGGATGAGTGAGGGATGGTGTTACATACATCCCCATACCTACCTGTTCTGGATTAAATAAACAGGCCTTTATATTACACACTTCCTAATATTGGTTGTCACAGTCTTTTGGATGTAGAACAGTCTCTCAAATGCATCAGGAATACTAGAACTCCAGTTAGACATACAAGGAAGTAAAGCTGGTTGAACTGGTCCCTGAAGCTTATGTTATGTTTAGTAGTGTTTTACATTGCCAGAAATGCAGATGTGACATCTAAGCTAGGGCCAACATGTCAAATGAGTCTGACTTATGAATGAACTAAGGGCTAGGGATGTAACTCAGTTGGTAGAATGCTTGTCTAACATGTACAAAGTCATGGGTCCTACCACAAAAACCAGGCATAGTGTTGCATGCCTATATTCCCAGTACTCAGGAGGAAGAAAAGGAGAATCAGAAGTTCATGATCTCAAGCTGTTGGTCAAGAATATAGGCTATTGCTGCCGCTCTTTGTTGCCTCCCAGAAGTTGAAGGTAAATCCCTATTGCTGAAGCCATCACACACTTCAGACATGGGACTCTGGGAACCAGAGCTGGATCCGGCCTGAAAGCGTCCTCCATGAGGTACTATTCAAGCTACCAAGAGAAGAAAGCATTCAATAGTCCTTCCCAGCTGGGACTAGTGTGAACCATAGCAATGGTCCACACAGCAAGCTATCCCTAAAGGTGCAACAGTGGAACTTCTATCTTGGCAGTAACTGGTAGCTCTCTAATTGGTCTTAAGGCCTGTTCAACAAGAGGGAAACCAGGCCTGTTACTGTCAACCTAGTCAACCATCTGTGGTCAGTGAGGCCATAGATCTCAGAGGTGAATCTACTAGTGCCACTTTCCCAAACCAATACAATGCCTAACTGCATTCTAACTACTTCTTGTACCCGTATGTAAGTGCAGTTCTCACCCCACCTCAAACAAGCTTCTTTCCTGGCAGACAGAGACCATTACAGAAAGCCACAATTAGTCAGAATGCAGAGGACAGTTGGCTGTGGGTGCCCAGCCCCAATCAATACAGCTATAACATAACTCAAGGCACAGGAACACAGCAGAAGGTGGGGCAGAAAGACTGTAAGGACGGGAGATCCAAGGAGTCCACCACAAGATTGAGTATTTTCGATAGGACATGGAAGCTGCACCCACGAAATCACAACAATATGGTAGTTTAAACAAGACCCAAAAAATGACAATGGCAGTTGACATGCTAGACGTGGATGGGGACATGACACAGGACCCCACCCCTAGATGATGATCTATGGGCAATTAAAGACTGACTGCTAAGAGAGGGAGACTTAGCTTTCCTAGAGATGAGCCATCTAAATGGTTATCCAACCGCAAGTCATCAGTCCTAAAAAATACACATACAAGCAACACAGAGCAGATTCAGCAGTTTGCTTTTATGTATTTATTCACATATATATGTATTGAACAATAACTGAAGAATAAGAGGCCATGAATTTGAGAGAGGATCAGAAGGGTAGCGTAGGAGGAGTTGGAAGGAGAAGAGGGAAATGATGTAATTATATTTTAATTAAATAAAAAAAAAGTTCGAGATCACCCTCGGCTACATAATGAGTTGGAGGCCAGCCTGGAATACATGGGATTGTCTCAGGGGAAGAAATGAACTGAACAAAGGATGTATAATTTCAATCACACAAAAATAAAAGTCTTTAAAATTCATGAACTATACCATCGATAATCCAGTAGAAAGGTTTAAACCTCTCAGTTGCATAAGAGTTCAAATTATTTATTCATTTTTAAGAGTACAAAAAAAAAAAAAACCCTGAAAGTAATCTGACCCTGTTGTCTCTGCCAAGCTAATAAGAACAAATGTCAAGTTGTAAACATATACTTTGTTTCTTTTCTTACAGATTCACTTTGCTGCTGAAGTGAGATATGAGAATTAAGATCTATATAGTAGAGTTTTTAATCAGAAGAGGGGCAAAATGCTTTTTGAGGACAGGAATGAATCCTGACACTTTAATTACAAGTTCAGTGGAAAGTTTGGGAGACTGTGAGATTGAACATTATTATGTTGTCATTAAGAATCAATGACTGAAAAGGAAATCAGTTTATAGCAGAAATGGCAAATTACATCAAAAACTTATAGAGGTGCTGTTTCTTGATAGCCAAGAATATTCCTTATAATTTACTTGATTTAAAAAAATCCAAATGGTAGAAAATTTGTAAAGAGACATGGGTTTTTAAAAACGGCATTACATTAACACTGGGCATATTTTTTTTTAGCAGTTCCAATCATGTTCATCATAATATCAGTTGTAATATGAAAAAGCCATAAGTGCTGTTGGATTGATGGCCCAGTGGTTAAGGGCACTGGATGCTCTTCCAGAGGATCCAGGTTCAGTCCCACCATCCACACAGCACATGCACATACATGAAGGCAAAACAGTCACACATACAAAATAATACAATAAAATAAAATTTTAAGAAATTAGAAACAATCCAAGTATGAAAATGCATAAAATATAGTAAATTCAGTTGGTGAGTTATAAAATTGTTTGAAAGGACAGGTACAAATATGTCACAAATTGAAAGTGTAAAGGATGAAAATCCTTAATTTTTATAGATGTCAATGTTTATTTATGTTATGACTACAATCTGGTAAAATGTGTACAGGAGAAAGCAAGGGAAGAGAAACAGAAATGTTTATGGAATTTAAATTTGTATGGTAAGTATGGATTTTTTTTTTCTAGATTTTATTTTATGTGTGTGTAGGTTTGGCCTCCAGGTATTTATGTGTGCCACATGAGTTCAGTGCCACAGACACTAGAATTATAGTTCCTGAGAATTGGATGGTTGGTTGTGAGCCACCGTGTAGGTGCTGGGAATTGAACCCAGATCCTCTGGTAGAGCAGCCAGTGTTCTTATCTACAAAACCATCTGTCCTGTTCCCCTTTTCTAAATCCTATGTAATTTAAAAAACCCTACTTATAACTTTTCAAAATTAATTTGTATTATTAAAGAACTGTCATGTCTAATATATTCATTAGCTAGAGCTTATGAAATTGCCTATTTTCAACCTTTAAAAATTTACCAAAATAGTTATATATGGTTCAACCTAGTAGTGTATTCTCATTGTCTTAGAAAATGGATTTTCTTTGAAATAAAATTACTAATGACTGTTCTTCACAGATTGTCTTTGTAGTGATGGAACCCAAGGCTTTGTGCATGCAGGGCAAACATGCTCAGCCGATCTCCAATCTCTTTAATATCTATCCTAAAATGTTCTCCAATCTTCTAAGTCTTTCTTAAAAATTATCAGAAATCAATTACTGGAAAACTAAGTTTGGAAGCCATGACTCTAAAGTGGTCAAGGTTGACGGGAAGTGTCTCGATTTTTAAGAAAAGGAACGCAGTTCAGACTGTCATGACTTAAGGAAGAGCCATTGCGATTGCATCTTTTTATGTAAATTTGAAATTAAGTGTCATGTTCATTTTTTTAATTATCCAGTGGCCAGTATAAAGTAAAACATTCATAATTTAATAAGTAAATTTGCTTCTAACCTGTTCTGGGAATGACATTTAAATTGCATCGTACTCTGATTACTCAGAGATAATTAGTTCTCTAAATATTACTATAATGAAAACCATGGGCTTAATGAATCATACACATTCAAACGTGAATATTTAAGTTCAGCATAAAAATTGTTTAACGACTGGTTAGAATTTGAAAAACTGCATAGGGCCAGCCAGGCTGCACAGATGTGAAGAAAATTCATAGGAATTTTGTATAGTAGTGGCAATAAAGAGAAATGAGTCAACTTCTATCTGTGATGTGAATAGACTTACCTCTGCTCTACAACGGCTTCTGTTAAATCTTTGATGTTATGGGTCAGTTATGTGTCAGATATGGGTCAGTGAGGCATCTTATAGTTTTTTATGATATGTTTGGCAATAAACTATAGAAATAAGGCTTCTTAAAGGAAGAGACCAAGTGTGTGTGTGTGTGTGTGTGTGTGTGTGTGTGTGTGTGTGTGTGTATGCTTGTATGTGTGTGTCTCCACAGACATATGTGTCTATTGTTCATACCCTTTGCATGGAACATTGTGCCCAATACATGGCAAGTAACAAGTTGATTAAAAAGAGAAGTACAAAGAATGTGCTTGATGAGGAATCTTTGTGGCTCTTCACCATAGCTCAGCCCTATCTCAATGACTTGGATAGAGATGAATTGGGGCATATTAAATAAATGCTCTAGAGAGTACAAATTGGTAGGATAATCCAGTGACACCAAAATGATAAGCCATCTTAGACCTGGATGAGGACAAGCCTGTAGGAGACCAAATGGCAGTCAATGCAAAAATCTTCCACTTGAGCTTCTTGAAACATGGTCTCTTCTGACTACTATGGGGCCCACTCTTCTAGAAACAGACAGACACACAAACAAATAATAAAACTAAATCTTTAAAAATTATTCTTAGTAGCATTAGTGATGCATAATATACATAGATAAAATTCACCCATACATATGCTAACAAACTTGTGCATCCATCACCACAGTGTGTGATTTTAGAATACATCTATCACCCGAAAATTTATGTCCCCTCATAGTCACCTCTCCTCATCACCCCCAGGTCTAGTCAACAAACAACCTGCCTTCTAGTTCAGTGAATCTGGACATGCAAAGTAGTGGTCATTTGTGTTTGGCTTCTCTCACTGAACACAATATATTTGAGATTTAGTAATATTATAAGGGTTGTCATTGTCAAATTATGTACCATATTTTAATTTCCTTTCATTGGTGTATACTGGTGTTCTATTTCTTTAATCTACTTGCCATAGGAAGGCACCTTAACTTACAAGTCTATGTGAGGACATTGATTTTCATTTCTCCTTGGAAGATACCTAGGAGCGTACTTTCTGGGTCATATGGTATTCTACATTTAACTTTTTGAGCAACCCCCAAACTTTTTTTCAAAGCAGCTAAACCATTTTACATTCCCACCAGCCATTTATGAATGGCCTGATGTCTCTGTATTCTTACCAACACTTGTTAGTCTTTGCTTTAATTTTTCTCCGATTTTATATGTATGGGCGTTTTACCTACACGTATGCCTGTGCAGCATGCACACGCCTGGTGCTCATGGGACCCAACAATGGACATTAGATCTCCTATAACCAGATGGTTATGAGCCACCATATGGGTGCTGGATATTGAACCCAGGTCTTCCAGAAGAGTAACCAGTGTTTTTAGTTGCTGAGCCATTTCTCTGGCCCCTCTGTTTTGATTGTTCAGTTTTAAAATACATCTATTTATTTTTATTTAGGAAAGTGAATGTGTGTGTGTATGTGTGTGTGTCATATGTATATGAATGCTTCTTGGAAGCCAGAAGAGGACATCAGATCCCCTAGAGCTAGAGTTACAGTCACAATTATGAACTGCTTGATGTGATGCTGAGGACTGAATGTAAGTCTTCTGGAAGAGTACTAAGTCACTGAGCCATCTCTCTAGCCCCTGTCTGTTTTAAACAGATATTTACTTTATTGTTTATTTACGTTTCTGTGAGTATGTATGCATGTACACATGTGTGTGGTGCTCATGGAGTTCAGAAGAGGGTGTCTTCTGGAGCTGAAGTTGTAGGCAGTTGCTAGCCACATGTACTTGCTGGATATGTGTGTCAACTTGATACAGGCTGGAGTTATCACAGAGAAGGGAGTTTCAGTTGGGGAAGTGCCTCCATGAGATCCAGCTGTGGGGCATTTTCTCAATTAGTGATCGAGGCGGGAGGGCCCCTTGTGGGTGGTGCCATCCCTGGGCTGGAAGTCTTGGGTTCTATAAGAGAGCAGGCTGAGCAAGCCAGGGGAAGCAAGCCAGTAAGGAACATCCCTCCATGGCCTCTGCATCAGTTCCTGCTTCCTGACCTGCTTGAGTTCCAGTCCTGACTTCCTTTGGTGATGAACAACAACATGGAAGTGTAATCTGAATAAATCCTTTCCTCCCCAACTTGCTTCTTGGTCATGATGTTTGTGCAGGAATAGAAACCCTGACTAAGACACCACATGACTTGAGTACTGAGAACTGAACCCCAGTCTCCTGGAAGAGAAGAAGCAAGCACTCTTAATCACTGAGCTGTCTTCCCAGACCCCTATTGTTTGTTCTCACATTGTCATAAAAACTTTGAGGTCAAGTGGTTGATATTTTGGAAAAAAGAGAGTAAAGGTTTCTTTTTGTCCAAATATATATTTCAATAACATCATTGAGGAGTATTTTGTGTATCACATTAAATTTCTAAATATCCAAATCAATTACACTTAATTTGTCAGGCTGTACAATCATCACCATAAATCAGCTTTAGGATACCTTTATTACACCAATAAGATCCCTCAAGCAAATGGAAACTTAATCAATTTCTCCCACTCTCAATCAATTTCCACATCTACTTTTGCTTTTTTTGAGAAGTTCATATAAATGGAACTGCATGATATATTAACTTTTCTCTTAGGGCTGAAAAAAGTTGTAAATAAAGACTTTGAAGCTTACCCACATGGGAGCATGTATCTATAATTCGTTCTTTTTCGTTTCTAAATAGTATTCTATTGTATGTCCATACTATGTTGTGTACATCCATTCACCAGTTTGGTGACCATTTGGATTGTTTCCAATTTGGGGATATAATGAATAATGACCCTAAGAGCAATCATGTTCAAGTCTGAGTTTATATATACTTTCCTTTTTCTTGGATAAGATTTCTAAAAGTCAAATTCTGGGTAATGTAATAAAGTTATGATTTTTTTTAAGAAAGCTGCCAAATTCTTTTTCAAAATTTCATATTCCCATCAATAATATATGTAGATTTCTGTCCAACATTACTTACTATCTGTCATTTTTTGTTATTATTTTTTTAACTATTGATTCTTTGTGAACTTCACATCATGCACGCCAACTTCATTTATCTCTATGTCCCCTCTGTTCTTGCAAAACCTCACCCCAAAAAGAAAACAAGCAAAATTTCATCATGGAAGCGGTAGTTTTGTCACAGTGTGTCACACAGTATACTCTTTTGTCTAAACA
The DNA here is from genome assembly GCF_008632895.1 of Mastomys coucha. NCBI lineage: Eukaryota > Metazoa > Chordata > Mammalia > Rodentia > Muridae > Mastomys > Mastomys coucha. Next base: position 52,230,758 of record NW_022196898.1, on the reverse strand, counting down.
GCTTTATTTGCAAATGTTCATGGCAATGAGTCATTGGTCTGGGTCGAGGCCTCTGACTTTTGCGACACTAGTAATGCTGGATCCTCACTGGGACTCCTCCTGGATCTCCTGTTGTTTCCTGGTGCCATGGAGATCCAGCAGCTTTGGTTGTGCAAGACCAGCCCCTTCTAGAATTGTGCTCTAGCAGTTCATAAATGGGATAAATGTTGGGGTGGACCAACTCAGAGCCCTGGATCTGGGACTAGGTGGGAGCTGAGTTAGTCAGCTTGACAACTCTCCCACTTTACCCAGGCAAGGTATGGGCCAGCTTTCCCACTCTCATGCCCACACCACCAGAGCCAGCTCTGTTGTGCAGCACAAAGAAGATGAGGGGCTGCTGTTGAAGTACAGCAGTCAGTGAGGGACTGGGTTATCTGTCTTTATTACAGACATTCTAGTTGAGGTGAAACAGTACCTGCATGTGGTTTTAATTTGCATTTCGCTAATGAATTCTCCTAAGACCGAATGTTTTGGGGCTCAGTGTGTACAGACTCTCTGCAGAGAAACACGGCCACTGTTGAGTTAAGCCATGCGATGTCACACCTGTAAGACAGCATTTCAGACCCTTCTTCCCATCATTTGCCCTTTAACATTCTTTCTGTCCCCTCTTCTGTAATGTTCTTTGATTTGGTCATTTTTGGATGAGCTGCCTGTCTTATTATTACTGAGTTGTAAAAAAAAAAAAAAAAATCTTCATATATCAGGAGAAAAAAATCATTTACCAAGACTTTTTAAAATTGGGCAGTGGTGTTGCACACCTTTAATCCTAGCACTTAGGAAGCAGAGACAGGCAGTTCTCTGAGCTTAAGGCCAGTCTGGTCTACAGATTAAGTTCCAGGACAGCCAGGACTACCCTGAGAAACTCTGTCTTTGGGTGGGGAGAGAGTTTGTTGTTGTTGTTGTTGTTGTTGTTTTTTTTTTTTTTTTTT
>NW_022196898.1:52213945-52229755 GCF_008632895.1 Mastomys coucha | reverse complement strand
GAACTCAGAAATCCACCTGCCTCTGCCTCCCAAGTGCTGGGATTAAAGGCGTGCGCCACCACTACCCCGTGAGTTTTTTAAATACTTTGTTTAATCTACCACTTGTCTTTTCATTATCAAAGCCAACCAGGCATTTTATATGAAGGGTGTTGAATCTTCAGAGCCATTAATACTGGATTTTTCTTTGGCAACAAGACTCATCCATAAGAATTCAACATGGAAGGAAGGTTGAGTTAGTTTCCTCCCAAGAGGATTGGTGCTCTACAGGGTAGGATGCAACAGATAAGAAAAGAATGTTTGAAAGGAGGAAGGCAGAAAATCGTGCACAGTAGAAAAGCAGTAGTTATATTTTTCTTTTTTTTTTTTTGAGATTATGCTATAATTACATTGTAATGGATATTTTGAACAAAGGAATAACTAGAGACTGCTATTGTGGTTTCCTTAAACATTCCTTTTATAGCTTAAATATTTTACATTCTCTCAAGTGTTCTAGAGACTTTCTTTATTCTGGTTACTTCCCATAGGCAGCATGTTTCAGATAAAATATAGAGACAGAATTCTATTCAGTGGCTGTGATATATGTGTGTGAGGAATGCAAAGGTCAGTAATCATTATTTCACAGTATTTGAGCATCACACAATCCTTGATGTTGTCTAATACGGAATATTTTTAAAAGTAATGTTATAGCAAAAACCATACTTCAGATTGCAGAACATGTTAGAAAGCTACAGTAATCAGAACACTATTGTGCTTGCATTCAAACAATTTACTGGAAGTGAACCTTACACATGGTCTTGACAAGGTCCTCGAGGCTATGCTATGGGAAATAGTGAACTTTTCAACAATGGTACTAGGGGAATTGGATATCCATGTTAAAAAAAAAATGAAGATGAACTCATACCTCACACCATTTAAAACAAAAGAAAACAAAACAAAACAACCTCCCCCCCCAAAAAAAACCCCTCAAAATGGACTAAGGACCTGAGCTGCAAGACGTGAGGCTACAAAAGTACAGAGGACACACAGTGACGGTTTCACAATGCTGTGTTTTGTTTGTCTGTTTGTATTTTTGTTTTTTGGGTGTGACCTCAAAGGCACAGGCAATCAAATGAAAGATGACTGACCAAGGCAAATTTGGAAACTTTGGTACATGCATGGGAATTTTCAGTGGAACACAAGGCAGCCTACAAAATGTGAGAAAATCTTTGCAAACCATGTGTCCAAGTGAATCCAGGATGTACAAAGAATGGGTGTAACCCAACAACAAAAGACAAAGTCACCCAGCTAAGAATGGACAGAGGACTTTACAACTAGACATTTCTCCAAAGAATACATGTATGTGTGTAGTCACAGTCTTAGGAATAAGTGCTCAACATCTCTGCTTGTGGAGGGATTCAAAGCCAAAGTGAACCATCCCCACAGAATCTCAGCAATGACAAGAGAAAACAGGAGTGTTGGTGAGCGTGTGGAGAAATTGGAACCTTGGTGTACTGCTGGTGGGAATGCAAAATGACATAGCCATTATGTAAACAGTATCATTTTCTCAACAAATTAAAAGGAGAATTGCCATATGAGCCTTCAATCACATATTGGAGTGAGACTGAAGGCAGAACCAAGAGATATTGGCACACTCACGTTTATGACAGCACTTTCCATGGCAGTCAAGAGATGGGAGCATCCTGAGTGGTCAATGGTGAGTGAATGCACAGTAGAGATGTGGCACGGAATATTTGACTCTTATTCAGCCTCAAAATAGAGTGAAAACATTCAGTCACACACAGGAAGAACATCCTGTTACACACCACAACATGGATGGATGAAACACGAGGACATCCTACTAAGTGAAACCAGTCACAAAATGATAGGCACCACCTGATTCCATTTACATGTAGAATGTAAATGGTCAAACTTAGAAATGGAAAATAGAGAGGTGGTTGCCAGGTGGGTGGGGCATAGAGGGTTGTTCAGTTGATACAGAGTTCTATTTTTTTGCAAGTCAAAAAAGTTCTAGAGATGGCTGTCTAACTATGGGCACATAGCTGACCCTACTGAACTGTGCACTGAAGAATAGTTAAAATAAAAATTTTAATTGTAGGCAATTTAATTTTTCCCAAGAAGTAAACATCTTCAAGTGTTGGCTTTGATTATTTGCTTTCTATTGTCTCTAGAAGAAAAGAAATAAAAGTCCTCAAAGCTTGAGAAAACTAATGTACAAATCTGAAGTGATGTGATCAGAAGTACCTATTATACAGAGTTAGCACCTCATTAAAGTAGAGAGTAAACAAGATGGTTTACTTTAAGATGATTCGATATCCACAATAGACGTCTGCTTTTTAAAAATATACTCATAAAAAATGTTGGAAACTAGTCTCTTTAGCCTCAACCAGGATTTCACAGTTTCTTTTCTATAATGAATTTTATTCTTGATTTTTAAAATTTTGTGTATGTATTGGGGGAGTGTGTGCACATGAGTGGCAGATAACTTTGAAGTCCTGAAGAGGGTGTGGGGTCCCCTGAAGCTGAAGTTACAGGCAATTATAATGGATCCAGTATGAGTGCTGAGATCTGAACCCAGGTCCTCTGTAAGAGCAAGTGGTATGTGTTATTAACAGCAGAATTGGATCTCCAGTCTCCCATGTATATTTAAAAATTGTGCGTGCCTGGTGTATATGCATATATACATTTTTATGAGTGTGTGGGGCCAGAGGTCAAATCTGGGTGACTTCTATCACTCTCTAACTTGTATTTTGAGATAAGTTCTCTCTATAAACCTGGAACTCACTGATTGGCTGGACTTTTTGGTCAAGAAGCTGCAAAGATCCCTTTTTTCTGCCTCCCCAACACTGGGGTCCTAGACGCACACAGCCATGCCTGGCTTTTTATGTGAGCTCTAGGGGCCCACACTCAGGCCCTGTGCCCCTCACAGCAAGTGTTATACAGACTAAGCCTCCTCCCAGAATGAAAAACTGTAAAGCAACCTTTAGAGAAGTCTAGAACTTCACACTGTTTGTAAAAAAGAACACCTCGAGTATTGGGTAACAGCATTCGGCATTTGGATCTTTTGCAGCTTTCTTTACCTCCTCGATTTAATTGCAAACACTTTCAACAGAGTTACAAACTAATTAGCAATTCCTTTTCCTCAAAAAAAAAAAAAACCCACAAAACACTCCTAATCAAGGATGATAATCATTTTTGATTAAACAACAACCAGAGTTATCAAATGTAAATTTTCAATTGATTACAGAAAAAAAACCATAGTGTGTGCTTTTCCTCTTAATAACAGTAAGCATTATTGCCTCTCCACTCAGTTATATTTAGTTTCTTGGATTAATTTAGGCTGATCCATCTCTTTTGATGGTGTACTCACCAGGGATGCCTATATTATTTCCCAGGAGAATAATCTCCATGCAAGTAAAATATCCAGATGGAAAGTATGCACGTGGTAGAAAGAAGCCTGGCTGTCGACCAAATGTTTTAATAATCTGGGTGCCACTGACATTCTATTATTCAGCTTTACAAATCTCTCGGGACATAATAAGGTCACAACGAGTAATATTCCATCCTAAAAAGATATAAAGCAAACTCTCTAAAAATGGCCACAACACAAAAGTTAGATCTTTTGTGTATTTTTTTTTCATCCATCCAATAAAGAATGGGACGGACACCTACTATGTTCTGATCAACAGTGGACAAGCTATTATCCTTGTCCTCAGGGAGTTTCCAAGCCAGCTGGGTAGACAAACAAGTTAATAGGCAATTATAAAACAGTATAGCTGAAAAATGGTCTGGTTAGTCATTACAAAGGGCTCTTGACATTAGGGACTTAAAGGAGTCAAGATGGATGTTTAAGCATGAGTTTACCCTAAAGGACCAATAGGCATTAGGCAGGTAAGGTAAGGAATTCAAGATCATGTTCAGAGTTCCAGGCGAGGGAAAGAGCATGAGTCTTGAAAAGACATGAGAAGCCTGGCGTGTTTGAAAAAGAAGTGATAGAAGAAAATGGTGAGGAGAAAAGCCCCTCTGTCTCCTGAAGGACCGTGTGCATTGTCTGTCTCCTGAAGGACGGTGTGTATCGTCTGTCTCCTGAAGGACGGTGTGCATCGTCTGTCTTCTCCTGAAGGACGGTGTGCATCGTCTGTCTCCTGAAGGACGGTGTGCATTGTCTGTCTCCTGAAGGACGGTGTGCGTCGTCTGTCTCCTGAAGGACGGTGTGCATCGTCTGATGTGCACGCTAGTCTAACGTCAGTCCACTGAAGGTCACTGAAATGACTTCTTAGGAGAAAAGCATTACCTTCGCTTTCTTCCTTTCCAGGTGCCTTATTAGTATACTGCATGTTAGATTGGGTGTGATTATAAAATGAAGCCAGATGTGATGGCACATGCTTGTAATCTAAGCATCCAGGAGGCTGAGGGAAGATCATTTAGGCTCAAGGCAAGCCTGGGTTTCAAGGGGAAAAAGGAAGGGCAGGATGGAGACCCAGGGCACAGGCAGAAAATTAAGGCAGTTATGTATTATTCTTTATCCTTTAGGCTATAAGTAAATTTTCTACAAATAGGTATAAGAAGGAAAGTGCTCACAGCAGCTCTTGAAGCTTGGTATTGTAACCCCTAAGCTTGAAGCTGCCCTTGAAATGAAGCAAGAAAAAAAGACAATAACATCAACTGTTGGTATTAAGTCTTAACATGAATAGGACCTAAAATACCATTAAAAGAGTCCCCTTAGACAAATGGCTGGATGTGTGTCTATGCCCCAAACAAATAGAACAAAGAATCTTTATCTTAAATTACCAATAAGTAGCTAAATTGTTGTGGGAAAACAAATTCTATTCCCAGTGGCCAGACTGTATTGTCAGAACAGTGCAACTGTATTTTAGGTAACAAAACAGCTAGGCAAATGCTTTGCAGGCCGGTATGACTCTCTGGTAAACAGCCATGGCGTTTGTTTCCAATACACTTAGATTTAGATCCGAATTCCGCCACTCACTGTCACCTTCGCCTCTCATTCCTCACGCTTGGTTTTTTTCCCTGGTGCTACCAAGTGAGAAACAAGCTGTCTTCACATCACATTGCACAAGAAGTGGGACTTAAAAAAGCAACTGATGACAGGGATCCTTTGATTATATATAGAGATAAATAAGCACTTCATTATTTTAGCTGAACAAAAAAATTCTCAAGTATAGAGCATGAGCTTGCCTTTTGTTTTGTTTGGTTTTGTTTTCAACCAAATAACAACCATAAAAATGAAGTTTGGATGCCACGGTGGCTGAAGGATTCCGAGGAAGACAGTCTAGAAAAACATTCTGTGATTGCTCCAAACAAGGATAGTGAAAAGAGACTGGAGTAGAAATAGATGACATATGATGAATGGATGGATGGATAGATGGATGGATGGATGGATAGATGGATGGGTGTGTAGAAGAGATGGATGGATGGGTGGGTGGATGGATGGGTGGATGGATGGATGGATGGATGATAGATGAGTGGATGGGTAGGTGGATGGATGGATGGATGAATGGATGGGTAGATGGATGGATGGATGGATGGATAGATGGATGGCTGGGTGGAATGATGGAATAATGGATGTTATGGTGGTTCAAGTGAGCAATGTCCCCCATAGACTCATATGTTTGAACACTGGGCCCCCAGCTAGTGGCACTATTTGGGGGAATTTTAGGAAATAAGGCCTTGCTAGAAGAAGCATGTCAGTAGGGGCTTTTGAGAGATTATAACTTTGCCCTATTTTCAGTTTACTCTCTTTCAGGCTTGAGATTAAGGATGTAAACTCTCAGCTTCCTGTGCCTACTACCATGCCTGCCACTTGCTGCTATGTCTCCCAACCATGTTGGGCTCTTTCTCCTCTGAACCATAAGCCCAAATATACTTTTTCTTCTATAAATAGCCTTGGTCATGTGTGTTTTATTACAGCAACAGAAAAGTAAATAATGTAGATGTATAGATACCAGTGAAATATTCACATACTAAATGCCCACTATATTCAAAGAGGAATATGACAGGCAACAGAAAACCAGTAGTAGGTAAACTCGAGTGGGGCTGCAAGAACAAAACAACATCTCCACAGTATTGTGATGACGAAGATGAGAAGAGATTGCATAGAGTCAAAGGGTTGAAAAGATAGTTGCATGGAGAGAGTGGTATTTGAGATCTTTTTGGAGATGCAAATAGCTGATGAGTGACAAGAAGACATTTCAAAGGAAGGCATGTGGACTTGAGAGGTGAATGAAGTTCACATCTAGGTCTGCTATTTTTTATTCATGCTATTTAAGAAATGCATGGAACAATTTTCTTTCCTCTGGGAAAACAGGATAATAGTTCCTATCTGACATTGCTTTTAGGTTGATACAATGTGAAGGGTTTAATGCAGTGCATGGGATTGAGAAACTGCAGCTACAGTTACCAGAAGCAGACAATCCCACACAGAAAGAACACCTGGTCGAAACTGGCTGAAGAGGATTTTGAAGGGAAAGCCTGAGTTAAGTGTTGGGCCATATTATAGGGACCTATATAGATGGTGGACTAAGGACTTAGACGTTATTAAAAAAAATCCTCCCACTCTTCCTTCTTCCCTCCCTCCTTGTTCTCTCTTCCTTTTCCCCTTCCTCCTTCCCTCCCTTCTTTCTTTCCTTCTTTCCTTCCTTCTTTTTCTACTTCTCTTCTCTTTCTTCCTTTCAGATCTAAGCTGAATTTTTAGGTCAAATAAGCATGGTGGACAATGGATAAAGGTAAAAAGACAGATTGTCACCAAGGAACCTATCACGCTGGTTGGAACATCGTAGTCAGGCAGTTTGCACATTGGTGGTAGTAGTGCAAATGTCAAGAGAAGCAGAAACACAACTCCATCTCACAGACAGACAGAGGTGGGGTCACTCTTAAGCTAGGGGATACCGAGCTTGGCGAGACAATAAACAGAAGTTTGGAGGAAGAATGTTCTAGAAAAGGAGATGGAGCTATGTGGGCTGATTGTCAAGTCAGCAGGGGTTAGAAGAAGAGCCATGGCTCTTCTGAGAGAATTTTTTTTTTCCTGAGAGAATTTTTAAAGGAGGCCTAGCCCCAAAAGACTGAGGAGAATTCTCCACACAAAGTAAGACAAAAGCAGTAAAAGGCACCAAGGGTGAGGGAGGAGGTGACGAGTGTAGGAAGCTGAACAAACACAGCACAGACCTGGGCATGGAATACGTTCCCAGAAGAGGCTTGTGCAAGTCTGCACAGTGAAGCACAAACATTAAAGCTGAGAAGGCTATTGGAAAACCTGTTTGTCTCAGGACAGAGGCAAGGTTACCAAAGTTGACTTCAGTTACTAAAGAAGTTTGTAAAACCCGGTGTCAAGATTCCTACCGACTTCTCTGTGTCTACAAAATTCTTCCATAGAGATGAATGGTACATGGCTTTATGGGTGATATCTTTGTAGACTCTCTTTACTAAAACCATGACTGTTTGCATCATTATAATACCTTTTAGTCCTCTAAGACTGCTGCAGACTAAATGAGGTCAGACATAGAGGCAACTAAACACCTTGACAACATGAGACGTTAGGAAAAAAAAAATATCCCCTGGAAAAGCAGGCCAGAGGATAACAGATCCTGAGAGGTAACTGATATTTGGTGTAGAATCAGGTCATTTAGAACCCGTGTCTAGCCAAAAGAAACGAAACTTGGTGAGCTGGCTAACAACTTGCCAAGATGTATTAATGATGCAGTGCCCTTGGCACTACTCACAGAAGACAAAGTGTGAACCTTGCATCCCGTGCACACTGTAATGACACACATCAGTAGAAATAAACAAAGGGAAAAGAAAGGGGCTGAAGACATTTTAAATAACAGGCATGAAGAGCAGTCTCTACGCTGAATGGTCCCCATCCTCAACAGTATCAGTCTGGTTGGCTTCCTTGGCCAGTGCTCAGGCAGGTAAGACAAAAATACAAACAAGGGCAAAATTCCTTAGCAGAAAGACTGTGGAGCCTGAGGCTGCAGGGTAGGGTGTTGACCTAGAATGTATGAGTTCTAGTCCCAGGACCTCATAAACTGACCTATCTGGTGGGAGTTCAGCCTCAGCTATATTGCAAGTTGGAGGTCAGAATGACACGTAAGACCTGCCTCAAAGAAAAAACAACATGGAACCTATGAGGATACAGGCTGTCAATCAAAAGTAGGTCAAAGGATACTTATAAGAGTAATTTGGAGTAATTTCCCTCTTCATCCCTTTTTCTCCCAAGTAATGATAGGGTGTTTCTACTAGCCTGCATCTAGTAGCCTTCTGCTAGGCCTGCTCTAGCCTGGTTTATCTCCTGAATAAAAGACACACAGACCTGTTATTTTCATTAAAAGTCTTTACACTAATCTAGTCATTCTAACCCTCTATGCTGCCTATTTCCCAGCCATGTGGTTCTTTACCTGCATTTGAGTCTTGTCCTGGCTTGATCTGGTCCACATGTGTCCTCATGGCTGCTCTCTCATTGCAAGCTCATTTGCGAATCCTTCTGGTCCATCTACATGGTCTCTTTATACTCTCTTCTCTTCCTCTTGCTCTCCCCTACTCTGTTCTCTCTCAGGACCCCTTGACTATAACTGGAAGTCCTGCCTTATTCTCTTCTCCTGACTAGCTATTGGCTGGTCAGCACTTTATTAACCAATCAGAGGTGATGGAAAACAATCTTTCATTATCCCTGATACAGGAGATGTTCAAATAATTATGACAATGTCAACATTTGGACAGCAACCACATCTCTAGGCAAAGAGACGAACATTATAGTGAAGCAAAATTTCTCTTAAACATTTTTTTGTTTGTTTTTATTTTTCCAGTAATAATAATTAAAATCAGGGCCTTGCACATGCCAGACAAACTCTTGGCCAACTGAGGTATCTTCCTAGCCTAGAAATGTTTTAAATATAAGAAAATTATGCAGAAAACTATTTTTAAAGTGATTCAATTGTGTGTGTAAGTCTATGTGTGTTTTGCACGTGTATATGTTCATGTGTGTGGGGGTCCATGTGTACAAGTGTGTATAAGCAAGCTTAAGTGTGAAGACCCAGGGTGACATTAGGAATCCTTCTCAACCACTCCCCACCTTACTCTTTGAGGCAGGATCTCTCAGCTGAACCCAGAGTTCACTGATATGGCTAATCTGGTTAGCAAGCTTGCTTCCAGGATCCCCTGTCTCTGCCTTTTAAGTACACTAGAATTGTGGATAGAATACTAACCCTGGCGTTTGTGTGGGTTCTGGGCATATGAACTCTGGTCCTCATAGTTAAAATGGCAGTTGCTTTATCTACTGAGTAAACTCCTCAGCCCAACACAAGTGTTTGTTTGTTTGTTTTTTTAATGTTTACTTATTTTGTGTTGATGAATCAGCCGGCCCTCATTTTAGGCTTAACAGCCATCTTTCATAATAAAGACAAATAAGGCTCATTCCTGTTTATGATTAAATCTCTGTTTCCCAAGGATTTGGCTATACCCACCTGTAATCTGAACTACAAATGGTTCTGTACTGCCTGTTACAGGAAATGACACCACACCATTGTTTCAAAGAGTTGTAATGACCATCTTGCAACCCTACCTTTGTTTCAGAAGGTTGCTATAACTACCTTGTCATGACCACCTTGTGCTGCTTCTGTAGCCCCTGCCTATTTGCCCCACAAACTCCCCCATTTGTTAACCCCCAACCTCTAAGCAATAAAAATCTTTGTCTTGCCCATGTCCAATGCTGTCCTCTCAAACCTTTCCTTAGGGGCAGGCAGCCCATGTGCACAAAGAAGAGAAATCTTGCTTTAATTAATTTGGCCATGATAATGACCACAAAGGTGGTCTTTGTCCTCGTATCTTTGAAATGAAATTAAGTGTATGTATTTTGCTTGCTTGCATACTTGTAGACGATATGAATGTCTGGTGCCTACAGAGGTCAGAAAAGGGCATTGAATCAACTGGAACTAGAGTTATGGGTGTTTGTGAGCCTCCATGTGGGTGATGGAAATTGAACCAGGGTTCTCTGTAAAAGCAAAATATGTTCTAAACCACTGGGGCATCTCTCCAGCAGTTGTTTGTTCTTTAATGTAAGGAAACCCATCCCTATCTCATTGGAAACAGCAGCTATTTAGCATTTCTATAACTGGAACATTAAAAAATATAGGAAGTTCTGTCCTCGTATGCTACAGCAATGCAAATATTGCAGTCCTCAGTGCACACCCAGGGGACCAGGGGAGAGATGGAAGAACATGAAGGAAAGACAAAAACAGGTCCTTCCCTGCAACCTTCTTTTCAAGAGTGGCCTCTCCCACCACATAGTCTTGAGGCTACAGAAGAGCATGGGGAGAACAAACTGCCACTGCCTCTCTTTGCCTGACCCTTCCAGGGATCAAGCACCATCAAACCCTGACGTCATTGTCACAACATCCTGTTTTCTGATCCCATTGTTGCTGCTCTTCCTGTCCCTTTGCAGTTGAAAGGCACATGGCATTTACTTCTAGAGCAAAACAAACTTTGATGTGGAACATTACAGCTAATGAAAACTCTGGGAGAACTAGGGTTTCCAGATTACAGGAGATACCTGTGACCTTCCCAGCTCCGTGGTGAATGAGACTTTCAATAATAGAGTTGATGCAAAGGATGTCACCTAGATGCATATGCAGAGAATGCATGGTCTTAGAATTTCCCCTGTGGAAGGAACACACAGGTGAACCGACCTCGGTGTTTGCAAAATCATCAGAAGGATTAAAATTTAAGTGTCACCGTTAAAGTTAAACTGGTGATGAGCAAAAATTGCTTATAGGCTTATTGAGATGGATGAAGAATAAATTTTAGAAAGATATGAATTAACTTTCCCAAGTCACTAATCATATTCTAAATATTTAGGAATGGTATGGTTATCATGATTCCAATCTGACACATAGGGATCAAAGGCGGGCAGAGGATGACAATATATCAGGTTCTAAAATGGTTCTTTTTGCTTGAATTTAAAAGTCATCAGGCAGGTTCTTTGTATTTATTTTTTTATTTTTTTATTTTTTAAGAACTTGGGGTGCTCAGCTATTCTCTCTGAGGGTTCATGTAGGCTTCAACCTCATTACACACAATCCAACAAAACATAGCTCTCCCCAGAGGGCGATCGCAGCTTAGAGCTCTATTCTGCAATAACGGAGGACAGAGCCTTTCCTGAGAAAAGCATACACAGGGAGCGAGCTTGTCTTTTAATGGAATCACAATGCAGTGCAAGTGAATTTTTATTACCTTGGCTCTTTTGTGGGTGTCTGTAAAATGGAAGGTGTATTCTTTAAAAACATTTTAATATTGTACACTGTTTGCAAAGGGCTTTTTTTCCCCTTAAGCTTCCTTTCTTGAAATTGTTTTCTCCTATACATTTTCTTGTCCATTTTGTTTCGTAACACTGCCACCAGAGAGTGACTAGAATGTCACTATAGCTTTAGAAGGCAGTGACATGCAGTAGACTTATGTCTGCACTGTGTCAGAAGAACAAAAACAAGGTTTTTTTTTTGTTTGTTTGTTTTCTGTTTTTGTAAGGAAACTTTTGTGAGAAGTTTAGATTTCCACAAAAGTTGTGAAGATGCTACACAGAGTTCTCATACACTTGCTCCATTACCTCTTTTGTTAACAGTTTAAATAACTGTGGTGTGTCCACCACCATCATCATCATCACCATTACCACCACCACCACCACCACCACCACCACCACCACCACCACCACCACCATCATCATCATCATCATCATCATCAATGTGTGCATATCTGTGCCCATGTGGGCACTTGCCTCTGTGTCTGCAGAGGCTACACGCTGATTTTGGGTATCTTTTCCTCAGCTAGTTTTCACCTTTATATTTTTTGAGACAAGGCCTCTCACTGAGCTGGGGGCTCATCCATTCAAATAACGGGCTGGTCAGTGACCATCAGGGATCGGCCTCTCTCTGCCTTCCCAGCTTTGGGGTTACAGGTACATTTCTGGCTTTTTCCGTGGATGCTGGGGATCTAAACTGAGATCCTCATGCTCAGACATCAGGCACTTAAGTGACTGAGCCATCCCCCCAGCCTTACAACGATGTGCTTATGTAAACTATGAAAACACAGCTGGAAGGTGACTTAACCAACTTCTAGTCTTTATCCACTCTAAAACACCACCTTGCCTTTAGTTGTCACTTCTTCTTAATCTCTGGCCAGTGGCTGATGCTTAGCCCTTCATTAGTTTTATAGTGTCGACTCAAAGGATTTCTGGCCAGCTATTTTATAGAGTATCCTTTAGTTTGGTATCTGCTATGTCTCCTCACTATAAAGTTACTGGCTTTTTCCCTTTCTACACTTTCTGCTCCCATTGCAAGCGGGTGGTGTAATACAAGCCACACCTAAGGAGTTGACGGGGTAGTTTACCTTTAAGTTGCCTTACATGCAGGCATTTTAATGTATAATAAAGCTCTCATCTTTCATTCAAATTTAATTCAGCATGCTTTCAGGGTACCATCAAGAGGTATTTTGGAGATTTACACGGCAACAGTTATAATCTCTGGAAACAGCTCTGGGCATTACCATCATATGCAAAGACACAAACCTTAATCCTCGTAATGATTACACATACTAAGAGATGGTTACTGCTGCCATACCTGAGTTGTTATTAAAATGATTGTTTATTTTAAAGCACTTTGTAACCACTGATGCAACCTCTGGATGAATTTTCTTCTGAGACTAAACATGCTCTACCACAAATCACAAAGCTAAAGATTCGTCTTCATATTTCACACTCTCCTATATCAGCTAAAGGCACATTACCAAAGATACTACTTGTCTTCAGAGTCATGGGCGCACAAATAAATCTCTCCATCCCTCCCTCCCGCTATCTAGTACTTGGAATTGAACTCAGGGACTTGCATATGCTAGGTAAGCATGCTACTACTGACCTTTGACCACAGCCGTTTCTTTAAAAAGTTTTTATTTAAGGGGTCTCACTAAGTTGCCCAGGTTGACCTTGAACTTTCCATCTTTCAGCCTGTGGAGCAGCTAGGGCTGGAGTGATGTGCCATCTCTCCTAGAAATTACTCTCTCTCTCTCTCTCTCTCTCTCTCTCTCTCTCTCTCTCTCTCTCAGAGATTACGAATGTCCTACTTCGCTTTTTTTGTTGCTGTAATAAGCACTATGACCAAAAGCAATTTGGGGGAGAAAGGGGTTGGTCTCCTCTTCCTCTTCAAGGTCACAATCCATCATGGAAGGAAGTCATTGCAGAAACCATGGAGGATGACTTCTTACTGGCTTGCCTCTTCTCCTACACTCAGACAGCTTTCTTATATAACCCAGGCCCACCTGCCTAGGTTTGTCACTGCTCATGAAGGACTGGCTGCTCCTACATCACCTAGAAACCAAGAAAATTCCCCAGAGACATTCACAAGCCAATGTGATGGATGTAATTCTTCAGTTGAGGATCCTTCTTCCCAGGTGACCCTAGCTTGTATCAAGCTGATAGTGAAAATCAACCAGTAGGAGGCATTTGCACACCAGCCCTATGTCATACACACACTTTACCCTTTTACAAGTAAGGGCGTTTCAGTTTATGATTTTGGTTAGAACCTCTACAGTCATGGTACCTTTAAAAATGTTTTTCTCAATCGCTATTTCCCCCTTACTCTACTAGCTTTTCTTAACCTTTTGATTAATATTTTAATTGTCACAGCTCGCCTGGTAAGTGACAAGATGAAAATGCATTCTTTTCAGTTTAAAGGAATTATGTGACTATCTCACAAATCTATAATTAAGGTCTTGAATTAGCTACATCTTCCTAAATTGGTGATTTATATCTCTCTTTGTCCTGATCAAATTACAGCATCACAAAGACACAGCTGTGCTAGTTAGAAATGCCTATCAACATAATGATATATTCTTCTACCATTTTATGTACTGATCTCTGTTTTTTCAACATTCATTGATACCTCACAACAATGAGCTAGGTGCTGTGGGGAAACAGTGCAAGGATGTGTCTAGAAGCGAAGCTCCAAATGGCTGTGAAAAGCATTGTCATGTGAGTTATGAGCCACCAACAAACAGACAGTACAAATAAAACCCAGAAAGCAGTAAGGACCCACAGGTCTTGTGCATGCAAACGACAACACCAGAGACATAATTTAGAAAAATTAACTCACAAGGACTGCATTGGATGACTAGTAGTATCAGATGGGAAGGGAAGAGGGAGGGAAAGAGGAGAGATGAGGGGCAGAGAAAGAAGTGGGAGGTTCTTATTAGTGACGCTGCAATAGGAGAGAGGATTAGCAGTAAAAGCAGAGAAGATGTGGATGAAAAATAAAACTACTATGAAACTAAAACTAGTAGGTTGTGGCTGTTGACTAAATACGGATAACAAAGGATAGGAAAGATGCAAATAAAGCTTGCTGTTCTGAAGGAGGTGGTGCTCCAGAAGCAGAATGCAGAGGGAGCCTGGTTTTTATTCTTTATTTACGTTCCTTTGCAACATCACTTATAGAGTATTCTGCATGTGCCAAGAGCTAGACCACCACACTAGAACTCCTTTCTCTTGATGCTTCCCTATGATTCACTCATTACAGCAGCCTCTATTCCTTTCTGGAATAAGTTGCGGTATAAATAAGCGAATATGCATTCATTATGCTTGATTATATAATTGTGCTTCCCAATCTGCAAATGTCTCAAGGCTAGTAAAGGGATGGCTTCAGTTCATAACTAAGATCTTGGTTTGAGCTTTCCAAAGGGATGTTTTCAAGCTCTACTGTGTTTGCTTCATATCACACTGTGTCTTAGCAGGAAATACTAGTATTCTCCAAGAAAACAACTTTCTCATTTTAATTTAGAATTAGGTAAACTAATAACTATTCTGTTTTTCCTTAAATAAGCATTAATGACATTATTCAGTAAAAGGAAAAAAAACAAACAAAAAAACAAATTCTGTTAATGCTTTCTCCTTTAGACTCAAATTGCTCCTCAGATCTTATTAGCATTATATGAAAATTTTAGTGATAATTATAATGGCACAACCACAACAAATAATTATTGATCATCTATTATATATTTTTTAAATTATGTTTATGTATGTGGATGTTTTGTCTGCATGTATGTCTGTGTAGCACCCGTGTGCAGTGCCCACAAAGGCCAGAAGACATTAGAGCTCTGGAATTGGAAGTACAGATGCTTGTGAGCTGCTTTGTGGGTCCTGGGACTTGAACTTGGTATTCTGGAAGAACAAACAGTGCCCTTAATCACTGAGCCATCTTGCCAGCCCCAGATTAGTTATATTTAAGCTGTTGTGCTGTATCTATTAGATAGAACCCTCAGAATAACCTTTGAAAAGAGTTGTCAGAATACCATTTGAGAGCCGAGGTATGGGGAAGCTGAGTAACTTACATAAGGCCACACCATTAGTAAGCGTGGGAACCAGCACCAATGTTTGAAGGTTGGCCCCTGAGTCCACAAGCTTGGCAGCTGTGTCCTTGGTCATTTCCTCCACATGTGGCAATCCAGCTACCCAGGCCTAGACTTAGGAAAACAGAGCTCTATGGCATAGATTTCCAATTTGCCTGAAGTTAGGCTTACTTCGGTAGAGAAAATGAAAATTTAGGAGCCCATTGGCATTCTTGCGGGCCTTAATCATCAAAATTCTGTAGAAACGCAATTCCCTACCCACCAAGACATTTGGCATGGTAATTTAGAAATATTCACTTCCTGGGGATAACTGTAGGAAATAAGAACTATTTATTTGTATTTAAGTCAAAAGTAGTAAAAAGAGAAATGGAAAATAAATGAAATTGGGTTGGGTTTTTTTTTTTTTTTTTTTTTTTT
>NW_022196898.1:52203876-52213916 GCF_008632895.1 Mastomys coucha | reverse complement strand
GCTGGGAGAAGTCTCTGTGGGTGAAGTTCTTGCCATGCAAGCATGAGGGCCTGGGTTCAATTCCCAGAACTCACATCAAAGGGTTGAGTGTGTATTACCCATGCTTGTAATCCCAGCACTGGAAAGGATCAGGGAAACATCTGGGACTCTCTGGCCAGTGAGCTCCAGGTTCAGAGAGATCCTGTCTCAAAACAAAATAAATGGCATCCGAGAATGGCATCTGAGATAGACTTCTGGCCAACACACACAAGCACAGGCACACATGCGCATGTATTTGTATTTGTGTGTGTGTGTGTGTGTGTATACTCCCCCACTCCACAAACACACACATACAAAATTGACAGGTAATTTGGATGTCTGCTTGTTACAACAGTCAAATGAAATTCAGGGACAGGGACAACATGAGCTCATGGCTTGGAATGAGGAAGTAAAGGGCCAGAAAAGGAAGCTCTGCAGAGACACCAATGTTTGTAAGGCTTGTCAAGATAAAATGTTGATAACTCTCCTCTCGGATGCCTATAAGAAGCATAAATCTTATTTAATTTCAGACTCTGAAAGGACTGAATTTATTTCTGAAGATAACTGAAGTCTGGAAATATATTTCATCAAAAACCTCATTTGCCAAATACCTGTATAGAGAACATCTTCACAGGTCACATGCCCTGAAAAGATATCCTGACATCTGCCCAAGATCCATCAAGTAAGTGATCCTGAGTCACTGTCACATCACATGCACATCCTGTTTGCTCACTGTGTACTGTACCGGGTTTGACTGAGACATCAAAGAGGCCTGACACGCCTGTGTACATGTTCATCTGTGTGCATGTGAAAGCATGTGTGTATAGATGCGTGTACACACACACATATAAACACAAGCACACACACACACACACACACAATTACCTTTTACTGTCTCAATCAACACGGGACTCTTAAGGTAAAATGATTTTTCTGGAGAAATAGGACATGATTAAAAATTTTTAATCTGATTTTTATTTCATTTTAAAATACTCTCCCATACTAAATTGCCTGATACTTTGTCCTCTTAGTTTCCTAAGAGCTAAATAAACATTAAGTACAAATTACATTTTATTAAATATATTCCTCAATGTATTGGTAAATATATAAAGATATATTTATGCATAGTAGATATGCATACATATATATATGTGTGTGTATATACACACACATATATACATATATATATATATATATATATATAAATAACACTTTTCCCTGCCTTATGAACCATTTGTTTCTGTTGTTGGGAGTCAGGGTCTCATCACGCAGCCCTGGCTGGCTATGGAAACCATAGTCTCACAGAGATCCACTTGTACCACCACACTCAGGCCTTGCCTTTTAATCTCAAACAAGGAAAGGGAAGCTTTGCTCTACATGAGCTAGGACAGCTCTCCTTGGAGACATCCAGAGTCTGCAGTTTTACATGAGCATGGCCTCATTGTGAAAGTAGGAAATTCTCTGTTGCAAGCCTGCAGAAGAATTTTTGCCTCAGGATCATAGTCTTCGGGCCTCCAAATATGCTCTTTTGTACAATTCTCAAAGAGGGGGATGTGGAGGGGTGGCAGAGCAGAGGCATGTGTACCTTGAAAATTGCTTCAAATGTAAGAGAACCAAGAAAAGATAAAAATCCAGATAAGCATCTTTCAGAGCTTTGTGCTAAGATAGATCTCAAAAGCTGTGCCTGCTCCACTCAGGGATGTGTCAGAAATGAAAATGCCAACAGCTCCCAACCTTCTCAATCAGAAATCCTGGGGAGAAGCCCAATAGGCTGTGGTTTATCTGCTCTGAGGACAGTGATGCTGATGGTGGAAAAGGTTGGGACCACTGGACTATGACAGCAGAGACACCTGGGCTGTTTGTTTCAAATGCAGGTTAAATAGCCTACCCACTCCAACAATCTCTCTTCCCATAAAATTTCCAGGTGATCCTCAGCTCACTGAACCAATAGACAGGTCAACTGATTACTTTGTGATGGAAGAACGCAACAGGGTATAGTGGTGCATGCCTGTAATCCCAGCACGCTGAAAGGCTGAGGCGGGGGATCTCCAGGATTTCAAAGCAAGCCTGAGCTATGTAGTAAGACCCTGTTTCAAGAAGTACAGGGGTCCAGGAGGAAAGGAAATGGGTGGAGGGGGTGAGGGAGGGAGGGAAGGACAGAGGGAAGGAAGGATGAAGTAGACCTCAGGTAGTCTTCCTTGGAGTCAGCATCGCATAGGGAAAGCACTCAGACCCCCAGAGTCTTGCTGACCCGGCTCTGAACGTCAGCTATGTTGTGTCCTGCCTGTGTGGTGTCTGATCAGCATTCCAAGCACCCTTATCTTAATAATGCACAGTTGACTCCACTTCAACAAGCTCCAGTAAGATGGGGTATGTACTTAGCCATGCATGTCCCACCTTGACGGACACTAATCTCCTTTCCTGTGCTTTTTGCTTCCGAAGGTGTCCTTGTCTCTTTCTTTAGAATTCTTGTCTCTGTAACTTGTCTCCTTTTGCTGCTTTTACTTGATACCATGAGCACTCGAATTATCTGGCCTCTGTGTTCCTCAGTTTCAGCATCTTTAAAATGGGCATAGTAAAAGCACTTATTTCCTCAGAGTGAGGATTGACTGAATTAATATATGCAAAGTACTCTAAAAGATATCTAGAACACTCATTCTGAGAGATTACTGAAAGAGAATGTCCTCACAAGTCCACTTCTGAGCTACGGGGAGGCTAAACTTTCAAATAATAAACATTATTTCTCCTATAAATGTTTGTTTATCGTCTTGAGGTCTTGGAACACACGGTCTGTATCCTTTTTTGTTTTTGTTTTTTCAAGACAGGGTTTTTTTGTGTTGTTCTGGCTGTCCTGGTACTCACTCTGTAGACCAGGATGGCCTTGAACTCAGAAATCCATCTGCCTCCCAAGCACTGGGCTTAAAGGCGTGTGCTACCACCGCCCGGCACAGTCTGTTTTCTTATGGACCACATATCCTAGAAGGAGAAGCACAGCCTCAGACACGTGGTGAGAAGTGCAGAATGACAAAAGTGAGGAGTGGGCGCTGAAGGCCAGAAGGCCTGGAACTCAGGAAGCAAAGGGAGAAGATGGATCAAAGTCAGATGCAGAGTGGGGAGGTAGGAGGATTTGCCTGAAGATGGCTCTGCAAAGATGACATTCAGAGGAGACAAGCTGGAATACTGGAAAGACCAGTTAGGCTTTATGACCAACGCTAGAGCAGCTGAGGCTAGCTTGAGGCAGAAGCAACGGAGCTGCTTACGGTCCAAGAGTTGTGCAAGACCGGAAATGGACAGGATTCAAGGAAGAACTGAAGTGGGGGATGGGAGGACAGAGGGTGGGGTGCTCCTGAACGAAAGCCCTTCTCTGTGCGACAAAGGACCTGGTGGGCTGGAGACTGCAGCGAACATGGTCTCACTGGCATATTTAGCTCAGTGTCACAGAGAAGTCCAAATAGGGCTACGGAGCAGGGAAGGTTGCTCTGGGTTCAGTGAAGAGGTCTGGGCCAGAAAAACAAACCAGGTAATCCCGGGTGGGCATGTCTTTGGCAACTACTGTTAGGAAGTGATGAGACTGCCTGGGGCGTGAGGTTGAGCTTGGGACCTCAGGCTGGATGGCTTGGGGCAGAAGAAGCTGATGTGTCCGAATAAGTCCCTAGAAGGAACTTTCTTCCATTAATTGAATTTCGCCTTCTCCTCGTAGTTTAAGCTGGTAGCCTGGTTTTGTTGTTTCTAGCTTCAAGGAGATTGACAGAACCTACTACGCAAGGATTCTTCAGCTAAGACTTTTAGAGTTTTAAAGGTCCAGACGATAAAGAGAACCTCCACAGTGTGGGGAAGAGAGCTCTTAAGGGTTTGGAACTGTAGAGAGATCCAGGAACAGCTCAAGCTCCTGTCTTTAGAGTCTCAGTGAACGGCAAAGGTTTCTTTGTACACCTTCTGATATATTTGGCTTCTGGATCTTTGCTCTGCTCTAAGATGGAATGCTTACAAATAATTGGTTGATTTTTTTCATCAGGCTGATGGAATGATAGCAAAAGTGTCTGAACATTGGACGAAAGCAAGCAAGCAAGCAAAAACAATATGACTTTTTAAAACAGTTCTGTTCTGTGCTATTTTCTGAAGCTAAAAGAAAAATGTGCCCCTGGCTTTAATGGAAACAGACCCATCAATTACATTCCTGGTCGAGTTCTTTGCTTTGTTTTGAGTTGAGATTATAGACTTGTCTCACTTTACATTTCCTTTTGATTAGGGCCTGTGGAGATGGCTCAGTAGGAAGGACACTGAGTGCTCTGGCCTCCAGGATCTGGGTTTGGTTCCCAGCCCTCACCCAGTAGGTCACAATTGCCTGTAACTTCGGTTTCTGGGGATCTAACACCCTCTTCTGACTTCCACAGGCTTCTGCATGCATGCGCTACACATACTTGCAGTGAGGCACACATATAACACATAAGAGAAATGAAGTGAAAAGTACTCTCTTGACTAGGTGATGGTACAAGGAATTTTAAGTAGCCTGTGGTTAAATCAGAATAAACTACCTTTTTATATTAATAAACCATACTTAAACTTTAAATGATAGTCCAATGTACCTACTTTTCCATTTTCAATAGTTTCCCCACTATATTAATAATATTCAAAAAACAAATTAACCATTTAAAATACATTAAAGCTGGATCTAAAAGTGTGTTTTTCCTTTTGCCTAAGGCTCCAGTCTTAATTAGCACAGTGTAGTACTGGCTTTCACTTAAGTTTTTGATATTTTGTTTAACATTCTTATTTACATTAATTAGATATTTGGAATATTTTATTCAAAGTTAATGATCCTGTTTACTGCATTGTGGTAATTACATTGATTTATTTATATGTGTGCATGTTTATGTGTGAGTGAACATATGCATATGGAAATCAGAGGGCAACTTGCATGTGACATGGTCCGGTCCTGGAGATCAAACTCAGGGCATCAGACATGACCACAAGTGCCTTTACCCACTGAGCCATCCTACCAGTCCATTATATTTCTGTTGTTTTTTTTTTGGGGGGGGGAGGGGCTAGGATCATGGGAGTGTTAGGCCCTGAGGAGGCTGATGGGATGGGAAGACCCTGAAGAGGATGTGGGATCCCAGCTAGTGGTGAAAGGATGAACTTGAAGCCAGAGTTGTAAGGTATCCTGCACTACCACAAGCCCCCAGACACATACACAATATAAATAAATAACACAGTACTTTTTTTTTTTTTTTTAAATGAGAGCTGGTGGCAGTTCAATGGTAGAGGGCTTACCTAGCCTGTGTGAGGACCTAGGTTCAGCCCTCAGCTTGAGAATAAAATGTTAGCAATTGAAGTCCTACACAAATAGTTACAATGAACTCAGAATCTCTTTCCAAGTTGTAAAGCACCCTGATAATACTGTTAGCTGTCCTGCCGCCCTGTACATAAGACGCTAACATCTTGACCTCTTTGTGAAAGGGCGCTGTTCGGAGTGTCCAGATCATTTCATAGTTGGTGTGCTCTTGTTCTTGCTGAACAAGATGGTGGAGGGTTCCTGGTTTGGTACCCCTTCTTGTCTTCTTCTTTCAACCACTGATGTTGTTCGTCCCCTTTATCAGAAGCACCCTTATAATCTATATCTGCCATCCTTATCTCGTCCCCCCCCTCCCCCCAGCCACAGACCCGAAATCTTGGCGCGTCAGTCGTGGTCTCAGCAGGAACCTTAGCAAATTCAAAAATGGGACCATTTAAAGGTACATTTACGAAGGATGATTTGTAAGGATCTGGGAGTGGAGTACCACAAGAGTGAATCTGAGAACCTGTCTTTCGTCAGCCCTAAATGTAAAGGCTGAGAAAAAGAAGAACTCCCCAAGACCTGGGAGAAAGTGCTGTGTAGAGTAGGGTGCCTCGCTGAGAAGAAAGCAGAGAAATAAGTACTTGTCCTTGCTCCCCCCCTCCTCCTCTGCTTCTCAGCCTCTATTAACAAAACTCAAACAGAAGCCAGCAGGCAGGAAAGGGTATGGTGCAGTCCCTCAGTGCAGCACCCTGAGCTGAGGCAGAGGGAGAAGGATAGAAGGTGTATCTTCAGGGCAAAACAAAGATACCCATGGGTATCTCAAACTCAACATTTCCAAACCAAACCGCACCATCTTGCTTCGGTATTCATTAGCCTGATCGTCCTCCTGGATTCTTTAGTTGCCTTGGTTATTGGAGTCACTACCTCTCTGTGTAATCCCCTACTCCATTCCTCCTGACTTGTGCATGCACACTTGCATACTCACGCATTGAGGCTCTGTGCTCCTTGAAGTACGGCCCAGGAGGCTGCACTCAGCAAGAGTCTCACAACATTTATTAGGCACTTGTTTATCGGGTACCACACAGCGCACTTCATATGGACTGCCTCACGCTATGAAGTGATTCCTGTTAGATACCCATGTTACAGAGTCTAAGAAAAGTCAGACAAGCCAATATCTCCTTCTTAAAAGAGGACATCTAACACATGAGCTCACTTGCACACACTCTGACCCTCTGCCTCCCCTGTTTAAATGAATGAATCACCTATGGTGATAACACAGTGCTTTGCTTAATGAAAAAAATGAGTCAAGGGCTGGCCATGCACTGAGCCATCTTCCTTTAGCATCCTTGGGAATTAGCTACGGTGTCTTAAAGTCACATATAAAATGGTAACTGTAGTCACACATCTTCCTAATTAAATCATCTCTGAATTCCTTATGACACCTAATACCTAACTCAATATAAATACTATGTAACAGTTGTTACCTTGTATTGCTTAGGGAATAAAGACAAGAACAAGAATGTACACCTTCGGTATAGATGCAATTTATGAACGTCCATGTTCAGTAGAGATGCAATTTGCTTTTTCTGTATTTTGTTTTAATAATCTGGGTTGGTTGACTCAGTGAGTGACTAATGCACAAATACAGAGGGCCTCTGTGATTCAGAGAAGCAAAGGTTGGAGCTAGGGCTTGAACTTGTGGAATTTTAATGGATGGAATGAGAAAAGATTCTCACCGTGCCAGGGGAGGATGCCAAGGAACAGTCAGAGAGTTACAGCTTGTTTGTGAGCTTGTAGAGAAGGCCTTGGCAAAATCAGAAACATTCAGACTAATGAGATAAAACTGAGGAGGATGGAGAGACCCCAGTGATAGATAGAGGACTTGAAAGAGAGAGAGAACAAGAGTGAGAGACCGAGAGAGCAAGATCAATCGATCGAGAGTGAGAGTTAGGGAGGAGTAGGGGAAAGGGGGAGGAAGGGGAGGGAGGGGGAGAGGGAGGGAGAGAGACAGACAGAGAGAGAGAGAGAGAGAGAGAGAGAGAGAGAGAGAGAACAGTGCTCTTTGGGGGAGCATTAATTTGCCACTTAAAAACAATGTATGAGTCAGATTGAGAGGATCGTGCCAAGAAGTAAGAAGTATAGTGAAGGCCTGAACGATCGAGCAAGGTAGTGAAAGTGAGGACTAACATTGGATAGGAAAACACCTCTATGCAAAAATCACCCGCAGCACTCAGAGGCTGATTACCATAGAGATGACCGAGGACTGGATTTCAGTTAAGATGACTTCAGCTGCTGGTTGGCAGATGGTCTTACCACCGACTAAGGAAAGGAGCTGGAGTTAGATGGGAAAGGAGAAAATAGTCTCAAACTTAGATATGTTGAGACTAACGGACCTGTTAATCACTGTCCGCTTTGCCAGGTTAGAGAACGCTGGTTAGAGTTTATCAAGTTGACCCAAACTGGAGTTACTTGGGAAGAGGAAATCTCTTTCCTCCATTGGGCCGGAGGAATTGCTTCCATTAGATTGGCCTGTGGGGTGTTTTTTTGATTAATGCTTGATGTTGGCTTCCCAACCCACTGTGGGTGGAACCATTCCTGTGCAAGTGGTTGTGGGTTGAATAAAAAACCAAGCTGGGGCAAGTGATAGAGAGCAATCCAGTCAGCAGCACTACCTCCATGACCTCTGCTTCAGATCCCTCCTCCTCCAAGTTCCTGCTTGAGTTCTTGCCTGGCTTCCCTCAACAATAGATTGTGATCAGGAACTGTAAGCCAAATAACTTCTTTCCCAAGTGCTTTTGGTCACGGTGTTTATCACAGCAACAGAAAGCAGACTAAACTAGGACAGAGATCCAGACTAAGAGACGAAGAGGCACCGTGCTGTAGGTCAGAGATCCACCCTGTACTCCTACTATGGTGACTTTCCAGAGCAGATGGAGTCTACTTTCTTCACCTTTTGCCTTTTCGGGTTTTTCTTTTATGAATTCTCAGTACACTTCCAGCCTCTGAGCACATCCCATCCTGCTGCGATGTGTGTGCTGGGGCGGGGAGCAGGGTAACGCTCTGGGTATCATAACACACCAGGGTACCGAAGCCTATGATTCAGGACTGGCACACTGTGCCTCTAATTGATAATTTTTTCTGCTTCACAGTAACTGAGTGGAATTGCACAGACGTGGAGGAGTAAATGAAACAAGTGCTTTATGAAACAACAGGCAAGCCATTTAAATCTATAACTGCTAGGCTTATGTTTCCTGCTTCCTCGTCTACAGCGGAATGGAGGCGTCATCTGCGAGCAGCACGCAGCCATTTCCTTTTATGTTCCCAGACAACACTGCGAGTGGTGTGATACGCTTACTCCAGCTCACAGGAGACTTAAAGGGCTGAGTTGACAAAACAGGAAAGCTAAATCATTTATAAGGATGTAAACAACCAGAATTTTACTGCCACCGCTATACCCCAAATGCCAAAACACAAAACGAGTTCGTAGAAACCATAAATACTGATCTTTTTGCTCAGAGGGACAAAGAGCGAAAGATTAAAACTCACTTTAAACTGTAAAGAATAACAACATCTCTGGCTTGCCGGTAAAACATTGTCATCCCTAAAATATATAGAAGATCCAAAACTTAAAAAAATAAAACCAAAAAAATACACCCCCCAAAAAAAACCTTTTAAAATTGTGTAACCAAGTACTCGTAAAACTTGACTATATAAATATTGTACAGTACTTGTTCCTTTCCTTTAAAGCTTTAGCTAAGAACAGAGACCAAGTGTCGAGGCAGAAAGCTGCAGATGTGTTGTTTAGTGCAGCACAGCAGCATTGTGGTAGTTAGAAGACAGCAGAAGTTTTTTCTGATGGGCTGGGATAGTAAGTAAAGAGAGGGCCTGTGGTCTGCTAACACCTTTGTAAATTACCTCACTCTGAGACTCGCTTGCTTTGTTCACTTGTGGTTTCTGTAGGAGAACTCACACACAAAGGGTCCGTTGTCCTATAGTTAGAACAAATACTTTTCAAAAGTAACTTTACCTGCCCCCCCAACATACACAAGCACACATACAACCGCGCGTGTGCGGCGCGCGCGCGCGCGCGCGCACACACACACACACACACACACACACACACAGCATTTTCTCAACTTTAATTTATACAAACCCACTTATTTTATTTACATACTGTTTACTTCCTATGTGCCAGAAACGATTATTGGGGAGAAAAAGATTAACAGACTGCATGTTTCAATGCATACTTAGACTATCGGCACTTGGAAGGTGGAGGCAGGGGAATCAGTAATTCATAGTCATTCCCTGGTGCCTACTAACTTTGAGTGACATGCGGCCCTGTCTCAAAACTCCAAAGGAAGATTGCCTTGTCACTGTGCCCGTGTAGCTTGGGAGGCAGAGGCAGGTGGATTTCTGAGTTCGAGGCCAGCCTGGTCTATAGAGTGAGTTCCAGGGCAGCCAGGGCTACACAGAGAAACCCTGTCTCGAGAAACAATACAAAAACCAAAACAAAAAAGGGCTTTGTAAGACTACAGACATGTTTTAGCTTTTGCTTAAGCAGCAACAGTGTGATTGTCAACTGAACTTGCTCTGAACTAGCCAGAAAAGTCCAATGATGATACTGGACGCCAGTACCAGCGTGTTCTTGTTTTCTTAAAATGAAGGGCTCTGGTATTTCAACCCTAAACAGAGTGATTTCTCTTTAGCTGTGGTTTTTAGATTCAGAGGTTTTTCTATTTTGCTT
>NW_022196898.1:52201513-52203843 GCF_008632895.1 Mastomys coucha | reverse complement strand
AAAAAAAAAAAAAAAAAAAAAAAAAAAAGCTCTTAGTGAGTTTAATGCCAGATTACCCTGGTTGAAATGCTGGCTTCTCGTGTCATAACTGAGTGGTCTTGGGCTCCTGTTTATTCATCTTTAATTCCTCAGAGTCCTATTTATAAAAATAAAGGCAATCGATGCTTCATAAGGTCTCTTGCTAAGAGTGAGAGTTAAACACATGTAAGGATTTTAGGGATGATGTCTGACGTATAGGAAATAGTAAATGCTTTGGTAGTTACTATACAAACATGTGTATTTACACTGTATTATGTCCGCTGTCTTAGTCAGGGTTCTGTCACTGTAAAGAGACACCATGACCACAGCAGCTCTTATAAAGGAAAGCATTTAACTGGGGCTGGCTTACAGTTCAGAGGTTTAGTCCATTGTCATCATGGTGGGAAGCATGGTGGCACACAGACAGACATGGTGCTGGAGAGGTAGCTGAAGAAGGTGGCAGAAGAGACGGTGAGCCACCAGGCCTAGCTTGAGCTTCTGAAATCTCAAAGTCCAAACTCCGTGACACACTTCTTCCAATAAAGTCACACCTATCCCAACAAGGCCACACCTTCTAGTAGTGCAGCGCCCTATGGGCCTATGGGGGCCATTTTTATTCAAACCACCACATCAGCTTAGGCTGCAATAACAAAGTACTATAAATGAGGGGACTTAAACACAGTTTCTCAGTTTGGGAGATTGAATGAAAAATCGAGATGTCGGTAGGGCCTAATTTTTATGAGTTTTCTCTTCATGGTATCCATCTATCACAAAGCCCTTTCATGGTGGAATGAACAAGTGAACTCTGGGATTTCCTTTTAAGGCTACAAATCTTACTCATGAGCATCTTACCCTCTTGAGCTAATTTTCTCCTACTACTATCACTGGGGAAGAGATGGCAAAATATCAATCCAAGAGACGAAGACACAAACATTTTTCTCATTAATCCCATGTTCAGCTCACACCTGTCTTAGTTACTTCTCGGCTGCCACTGTGTGTGTTACCCCAACAAAAGCAGCTTATGAGAGAAAGGTGGGCTGGCGAGATGGCTTAGCGGGTAAGAGCACTGACTGCTCTTCTGAAGGTCCTGAGTTCAAATCACAGCAACCACATGGTGGCTCACAACCATCCATAATGAGATCTGACGCCCTCTTCTGGTGTGTCTAAAGACAGCTACAGTGTACTTACATATAATAAATAAATCTTTAAAAAAAATTTTTAGAGATGGAGTTTACTTGAGCTCCCATTTCCTGGGATAGCCTAACATTGTGGGGAAGTCGAATCAGCTGGAGTGTGAAACAGCTGGTCATACTAAATAGTTGGGAAACACAGAGGGATGAGTGCAGGCACGCTTGCTTCTTAGTTCCATTTCTCCACTTATATCCACTAGCATCCCACCTAGGGAGTGCCAAGACATGGTGTCATTTATAGTGAGGGAGTATTCCTACTTCAATGCACAAAATCAAGACAATCCCTCATAGGCACACCCAGAGGCCTTTCCCCCCCAAAGATTCTAGATTCTATCAAGGTGCCTACTGACCCATCACAAAGCTCCTCAGCACCCATGTTTCTCAGTGAGAAACCTAGCCTTCCTCATCACAACCCTCAAATTAGAACCCAGCGGAGAGCACTCTCTTAAATGATACAAAGCCTTTTCTCCCTGCACTCTGTCGCTACAGTTGAAAACCACTCCATGGTGGCTGTGGGCTTTTAGTATTCCTCACTTGTGATAAGGAGGGAAAGGAAAACAATATGGCTTCCTTGGTCAGTGAGTTTTTGAGCTTACAGGGCAGAATGGAGCAACTGTCCTAAGAAGAAAAAAAGAAGGTGCCAGATGTCACTTGGCACTTTTGTAACATTGTTGAAAGCAAAATGAAGATACAAGTATACAAGTTGCTAACCACCCTGGTAGGAGCTAGATGAAATTCTGGTTAAAGAATGCCAGGAGCGGTGGTGGCTCACGCCTTTAATCTCAGCATTTGCGAGGCAGAGGCAGGCAGGCGGATTTCTGAGTTCGAGGCCAGCCTGGTCTACAGAGTGAGTTCCAGGACAGCCAAGGCTACACAGAGAAACCCTGTCTTGAAAAAAAAAAAAAGAAGAATCCCAGAGAAGCCAAACATTTCCTAGATGGAAAAAAAGCAACTCCGAGAAGAATTACCTAGAGGCAAGTTTACAAGCTGGCAAATCTGCTTTAATTTAAAAAGAGATTCATTTTAACACACGTACATAGTCTTATTTATTTGACGCTGAAGGAAGCCGAGCTCCTAGCTTCACTTCATCCCGTGGGAGCTCCACGAACGGGAACTTGAGGT
>NW_022196898.1:52192673-52195845 GCF_008632895.1 Mastomys coucha | reverse complement strand
CCCAGCGAGCTAAGTCTCTGGTTTCGGATTTGAGTTCTTTCAAGAACACAGCAGGGCCACCACATGACGCCATTTAAAAATTCTTTTCTCAGGTTGGTAATGGCCACCACTGTCTGGATAGCATTCCTGTTCTAACATTGCCTTGAGTTTATACCTTTAAAGAACAAGCTAAAGCCCACTGGAAAGATACTATGTGCCTGGAGAGATGGGCCGATTCTAGACTGCTTTCAGGAAATGAAGAGAGTTGGGCGCATCTCTCTATGCTGGAGAGCAGGGAAATGTCTCTAGGATGAGTAAATCAGGTCAGAGGCATGGGAAACAATACAGGCAAGATGCTGATACAGAGATGAGAAGCAAGAGAGAAGAAAAGATGGAGAACGTACAGCGGCATTTTGACGACCTTCTAATCCAAGAGAGGTACATAGAGCTCTTGAACTAGCCTGACTATTTTCTTTTGAGTTCATTTTGAGTTACAAGATAAAAATAGGCATGATTTAAGCATTCTTTAATACAAAGACTATACATTCATAAGTTCTTGATGACATGAGACAATGCATAGGTAAAACACAAATAGTGGACAATTTTACATCACAGTGATGATTAATCTGCTACTGTTAACAGTTTGGGCACTGCACACACATGGTGCACAGACATATGCAGACAAAACATCATATGTAAACTAACAATAAACAAATATTAAAAGAATAACTTTCTCCCTCAACTCATATCTATCTTGGTCAAAGACACCATTGTAGCTATACTGACACAGTGTTCTATAATCCCCTAGGCTTTCGTAATTAGCAAACAGAGGCTGGGCTCTTTCCAACATTCTTTTCATAATTCTTTCTACTACCGTCTGGTCTGTCCCCACAGACTCCTCAGCTGCAGCCACTCTGAGGAGTATCCTCAGATTCAGTCCAGACTGGTTCCTATAGTAATGCCATAATTTATAATCCGAATGAACCAAGACCTTTAAAATAATATATTTGAGGATTTCAACGTTTAGGATTCTTGATACAATCAGCAACCTGTCCCAGTACAGGGCCTAATTTCTGTGAAAAGGCCAAGCCGTTATATAAGCATTTGCCAAGGTCAAAGAAAAGAAATTAAGGGAGCACATTTTAGCCTGAGCAGGATGACTTGGAAACTAAGACGGTGGGGGGAGTCTGTGGCCAGTGGAAGCAGCAGGGTATGCTTCACCTTGAGCCCAGCTCAGGAGCACCAGCTCCCCAAAGGTTTGGGCTTCACACCCTTACAGAATGGAGTGGTGCCAGGGGTGGGGTGGGGCTGGGGGTTTCAGCCTCTTATTTCACTGTGCTTACTTTCTGTGTCTGGGAAAACCTAAGATCTGGGTTAGAAAAGGTGAACCTCTGTTGTTTCCAAACTTCAGCAACCCTGTAAGTCAATGAGCTTGGTAATTAGATAGTCTTAGAGTTGCAGAGAAGCTTAATCACGATTGATGAGCATTTCCCTGTGGTATTTACTTTTCCTAAATCTCTAAAGCTAAGCCAGTTAGTCACTCATAATGCAAAACTGAATACTTGTAATTTCCCAAGTCTCCTTGCCTGTATCTTGGGTATTGATCTATGAGATTCTGTAAAATTTCGTGTAGGTTCACTTTAAAACAATTTCCTTTGGTACATAAGATCAAAATAAACATGGGCTAGAACCTTCTGTGCAAGCCATGCCACCAACCCTTAAAAACCCATTGAGTTTCAAATTCCTCCAAAAGTTCATGCTGAAGAAGTTTCTGCTGAAGATCTTGTACTGGTACATGAACTCATCACAACAGGTCTCTGCTTTATTATTTGATGGAGCTAGATGTGTATTTCAGGTTGTCCTGGAAGTTGCTAGGTAGCCTGGCTGGCCTTGAATGCATGGATCTCTTGCCTCAGCCTCCCAAATTCTGGAACTCCAAGATATGCACCCCTGTGCCCGCCTTCAGTAGGTCATATCCACTCATCGTAACTCACTCATCTGCAGCGCAGGTAGGACATACACTGCCTTTGTATAAGGGAGCTTTTCTCTTTTTTTATTGACTTTATTTCACCAGTGTTGATCTATCTTTGATCCTTTGTGATGTATATAAAGAGCAGGTGAGTTCTAATTTCTTATGGGCATAACCTATCTCCAAGAACCAGAACATTCTTTAACTTGAGCATCGCATGCCCCGACATGTGTTGAGAACTTAATTTGAGTTGAAATATAGAACTAATACTTAAGTGGAATTTGAGAATTTTGTTTATGCCATTCGCTATGTGTAAGGCCTTGGCCAGGGTAATTCGAGGTTTGCATAAATGGAACCCTTGACATCTTTCCTCTGACACCTCCTTTTTTTTTTTTAATCACCCTCTTCCCTTTCACTCTACTTCCTTTTCTATTTTGAATGTTATTTGTATTTTATGTATTTTTTTGTTTTGTTTTGCTTTGTTTTGCTTTGTTTTTTGAGACAGGGTTTCTCTGTGTAGCCTTGGCTATCCTGGAACTTGCTCTGTAGATCAGGCTGGGCTCAAACTGAGATCCACCTGCCTCTACCTCCGGAGTGCTGGATTAAAGGTGTGTGTGTCTATTGCCCAGTGTCATTTACGTGTGTTACGTTACAACGTGTGTATGTGTGTGTGTGTGTGTGTGTGTGTGTGTGTGTGTGTGTGTGTATTTGGAGAACTTTTGGACATTGGCTCTTCTAAAAGTAACTTTTATTTGCTTTAATTGTAGTAATTGTCATCTCTGAGCATCTCTGAGGCTTACTGCTTCTGTCTGCTACCTTAGGCCTAGTCCTGGAAGCTTCTAGCCTCCATACAATCTTATCTAGGCCTAGAATGGTTTCAGCCTCTGAGACTTAGTGCTGAGTAAGATCACCATTTCTAACTCTTTCTGAACTCTGGCTGACTGGTCAGCTCAGCTGTAGTAGCTCTAAACTTCTCTCCACGCTAGTTGATGCAGTCTGGCTTCTCTCAGCTTCTCCTGAATTTCTCTGCTTGGCCTCATAGTAACTTTGGCAATATGCTCTAATCTTCTGGCTCCTCTTCATTCTCTGCCTCATTCTATTTTCACCTGTACTAGCTTGTTCCCTCTTCAATCTGTTTCTGTAAAACTCTCCTGGTAAAGCTGCTTCTTCTTCTTCTTCTTCTTCTTCTTCTTCTTCTTCTTCTTCTTCTTCTTCTTCTTCTTC
>NW_022196898.1:52187727-52190152 GCF_008632895.1 Mastomys coucha | reverse complement strand
TCTTTCTTAAGGTCTTGTATCATCATCATGATAAGTGATTTTAGATCTGAATCTTGCATTTCCGGTGTGTCCAGGTGTGTCCAGGACTTGCTATGGTGGGAGAATTGGGTTCTGATGATGGCAAGTGACCTTGGTTTGTGTTGTTTATTTTCTTATGCTTGCCCCCTGCCATCTGGTTAAGTCTAGTGCTACCTGCCCTTGCTAAATCTGACTGGAGCCTGTCCTTTCTGTGATCCTGGTTGGTCAGAACTCCTCAGAATCAAGCTGACTTTGTGATCCTGTGATTCTGGGATCCTGGGATCCTGGGCTTGTTAAATCACCTGGGAGTGTGGCTTTCTCTGTGAGTTGTGGAACTGGCTGCAGAGCTTGTGCCCAAGGTCTGCTCAGAACACTAACCTGACAGACCGGAAGGAATCGGAGTCACTAGGCTGGTGGAGTTTCTGTGTGCCTGGTCCCGCTGGATCCAGTTACTCCCAGTGTTAGGACAGATGTTGGTTCCTGCTCACCTCTGATCCTGGGTGTGTCAGAGTGCCTGGGAGTGGAGCTTCCTCTGGGCGTTGTGGGACTGGCTGCGGAGCTTGGGCCCAAGGTCTGCTCTGGACCCCAGCCCAGACAGACCAGAAGGAACCCGAGTCACTGGGCTGGTGGTGTTCCTGTGTGCCTGGTCCCGCTGGTGGTTGCAGTTTTTTTATGATAATCACCTTTACCTGATAAGCCAGTTTGCCAGCCCAATCATTCTAATCTCAAATAGGCACTTGAGTTGTTTTCAGTTATGGCTATTGCAAATAATTCATATACTGATATTTGGAATGGCATGTATACGTATTTCTATTGTCCATACACCCAGGAGAAGAATTAATGAACAGTAGAATGTACAGAGACTAACTTTAGTAGAGATTGTCAGTTTTCTGAAGTGGTCAAACCAATTTACATTCTCAAAAACAGTGTCTGGAAGTTTCTACATGCCTCCATTGCTTTTGTTAACACCTAGATCAGGTTGGTCCTTTTCATCTTAACTGTTCTAATGTAGTTAGACTAGACTACTCTCTCTTAACAGTATTTTGATTTTTGTTTCTCTTTGTGAGAATTATCACCATGGCATAGGGAGGAGACTGAAGGTGGAGCAAAGACAGTCCAAGTTTTGTCCGGCATCAATGTTATAAGTTTGGAGTGATTAAGTGACCCTTCTAATTTGCTACCAAGAAGACAATGATAAGAGCAACTTCTGATAGCGATTACAGATTATATAAAAATGAAGTATTATTATAAAAAATGAAATAACATACTCTAATAGACGTCTCTGAAAGAACTCTAAATGGAACACACTTGGACAAACAAACCTTTATGGAGATTCTACTCTGAGCAGGCCGGTCTTTTAGGCCTCTGAGGTAAATTAATGGCTACAACTAAGATTCCTATCTCTTCTGGAATTTTTATTCTAGGGTAGTGTGCTGGCTAGTTTTATGTCACCTTGGCACAAGCTATAGTCATCTGAGTGAAGGGAACCTCAATTGAGAAAATGACTCCATAAGGCTGCAGGCAAGTCTATAGGGATTTTCTTATCAGTGATTCATTTGGGAGGGCTCAGTCTGTTGAGGGTGGAGCCACCCCTGGGCTGGTGGCCCTGGGTTCCATAAACAAGCAGGCTAAGAAAACCACAGAAAGCAAGCCAGTAAACCAGACTCTTTCATGATTTCTGTATCAGCTTCTGGCCACAGTTTGAGTTCCTGTCCTGACTTCTTTCAATGCGCTACAGTGACGTGGAAGTGTGAGCTAAATAAACCCTTTCTTCTCCAACTTGCTTTTGGTCATGGTGTTTCATTGCAGCAATAGTAACCCTAAGACAGGTAGACAAAGAAGATAGACATGTAGTAAATACATTGTAGAGTATGCTATACCATTTCAATGCCTGACGGAAAAAGAGATCAGGGTGCAGAGTTGGAGCGGCTTCATTCTGGAGGAGAATCCACTGGGAAGGGATTTTTGAGCAGACTTAGAGGTAAGGGGTATGCTGGGCAGACACCTGGAGGCAGAGCTCAGGCAATGGAAGGGCTCTGTGGAAGTCTGCTGGTAAGTCGCAAGAACTGAAGAAGGCTAGAGCAGCTGCAGTAGAGTCAAATGGGAGACTGGGGACAGTGAAATTTAAGGTTAGAGGGGCTGAGCACGTGGGTTCAATCCCCAGCACCAGTGTGGTAGGTATGTCAGCACTTGGAAAACACAGGAAGGAAGATCGTTAGATCAAGGTCATCAAGATACCACGAACTGGGTGGCTTACTCAATGGAACATTTTCTTCTTGCTTTAGAAACTGGAAGTCTGAGATGAGGATTTAAGTTGGCCCTTCCTTCCTCCCTCCCTCCCTTCTTTCCTTCCTCCCTCCCTCCCTCCCTCCCTCCCTCCCTCCCTTCCTTCCTTCCTTCCTTCCTT
>NW_022196898.1:52180337-52187558 GCF_008632895.1 Mastomys coucha | reverse complement strand
CTTCCTCCCTCCCTCCCTCCCTCCCTCCCTTCCTTCCTTCCTTCCTTCCTTCCTTCCTTCCTCCCTCCCTTCTTTCTTTCCTTCCTCCCTCTCTTCCTTCCTTCCTCCCTCCCTCCCTTCCTTCCTTCCTTCCTCCCTCCCTTCTTTCTTCCCTCTTTCTTCCTTCCTTTCTCTCCTTGCATCCCTTCTTCTTTCCTTTCTTCCCTCTCTCCATTCCTTCCCAAGTGTCTTAGTCAGGGTTACTATTGCTGTGATGAAACATCATGACCATAAAGCAAGTTGGGGAGGAAAGGGTTTATTTGGCTTGTACTTCCACATTGCAATCCATCCTTGAAGGAAACCAGAACAGGAACTCAAACAGGGTAGGAACCTGGAGGCAGGAGTTGATGCAGAGGCCGTGGAGGGTGCTGCTTATTGACTTGCTCTCTGTGGTTTCTTAACCTTCTTTCTTTTAGAAGGCAGGACCAGGGATGGGCTTGCCTGTAATAGCCTTCTGCCATCCATCATTAGTCAAGAAAATGCTCTATAAGCCTATCTACAACTCCATCCCATGGAGGCATTTTCTCATTTTCTGCCTCTCAGATGCCTCTCTTTAGCTTGTGTCAAGTTGATATAGAACTATCCAGCACAGCAAATGACAGGATTTCAGTCTTTTGTTGAAGCTAAATAGTTTTCTATTGCATATACACACACATATATATATTTTGGGGAGGGGTCCATCCATCCACTGGTGGATGTTTAGATTGATTGGCTGTAGTACTTTAATAAAACTGGTTATAGAGTTGTTTCTGGTTTTGGCATATTGGTGTAAAGTCCCTTGGATATATACCTGGTAGTGGGCCTGCTAGATCATACAGCAAGTCTGATTTTCCATAATTATTAAACTGTGTTTCAACAGTGTACAGGGCTCTCTTTGCTCCATATTCTGGCTCATACTTTTTACCTTTCATCTCTCTGATGATGACCATTTTTACATGTGTCAGGTGGTAGCTCGTGGTTTTCATTTGCATTTTCCTGAAGACCAGTGTTGCTGAGCAGTTCTTCTGCCCCGCGTCAGTTGACCGCGTGCATGCTTTCGTTTGGACCCCTCTCTAGTTTTGAATGAAGGCAAATATACACTTTTACTTTGATGTCTTCGTAAGTATTAGAAATGCCTTGCAACCCTGCCTTTGAACGGGAATAGTAATTTTAAGCTCACGTGTTAGATTTCCAGTCAATTTTACCATGAAATTTGGGAGTGTGAGTTTGGAAGTCAAGCAAGTAAGAATTTTCCTTCTGTTGAAGAAAGGGAGGCGTGCGGAGCTTTGTAGTACAATCTGCTAGGGGCACTGCTCACATCTAGTCTGTACTGAGAAAATAAGGCTCAAGGCTTTGCAGTATTCTAATTAGCCAAAGAATCTACAAGATTTCACACAGTGGTGGAGTCCTTTGTAAAACAAAGCTCTCAAGCCCCTTTGTAATTTACCAAGCATATTCTACTATGTACAACTCCATATTCTCTAGATTAAAAGAACAAGGCACGTTTTGCCAACTTGAAGGTCACCCCGTGTGCTTTGAGTGTGTGTTACTTTCTTAAGGAAGTAAACCAGAGCCTTGAAGGTGCTGCTGGGCAAGTAGACCCGCGCCACCTGCATAAACGTCGAGTTAATTCCCCGCTCACCCTCAGTTTTGATTTCTTACCTTCTCTTTACTGAGAGGGGGCTTTTCAACAAAGCGATTGTACTCTGCAGATTCTTACAGAACACAATTGTAACTTACATTTCTTTAACTATAATCAGTGTGTGAAATTAAAGCTATAATTTCTGATTCCCACAGCACCCAACACATTTGCATATCTGTACTTTCTATCCTGGTCCCTATCGCCATCGTTTATTAATGGGACCCCTGTTTCAGATTTTTCTGAAAACATAGAGACAACTGACTCTCTGGGATCTGGCTTCTCTCCTGTAGTCACTGCACAGATCACTTGTGATAACAACCATGGAGGGTTCCCCACACACCACCCAAGCAATCATTTCTGCATAGATACCAGCTCCATGTCTCCCTAACTAACTCAACACTGACACTGTGTTATTTTCAGACGGCCCAGGCTGAGGGCTCAGCTCTCCTCTTCACATGTCAGTTGCAAGCTGCAGGTAACCATGAGCTTTTACCCGTGCTTCTGCTAGATCAGCTGTAAGCTGGCGTTCCTACAACTTCTTTATTGGGAACCCGGGGAGACACGCTTACTGCTTTATTATGAAGTCTTTCACAGAGGCCTTTACAGTGGGAGCCACACACAAGGTCAAGGGTTGGGGGAAGGGACCCCGCCTGGGCGTGCCACCCTCCCGGAAGCTCTCTGAACCTTGTCCTGGACAGTTTTATGGAGGCTTCACTGCGTACATGTGACTGACATAGGGGCATCCAGTATAGGAAGGTGATTGGACGGAGAAAGCAGAGGAGGCTCACAGAGGGGGGAGCCTATCAAAGTTGTCTGTCCAGATTCTCCTTGGCCTCTTTTGTGCAGCATTCCTTCTTGCTGGGTGTGGGCAAGATTGGGGATTTTATGACCTCCTATTAGACAAGGAGAGTCAGAGAGTTTCTTTACAGCCAGCTCCAAGAGAGAGAGAGGCAGGGGAAAATGAGAGAAAGTGGCCAAAGGCTGTTATGAATGAGGCTCAATACAAAATCATAAACGTAAGAGGTGGTTTTTGTTGTTATTGTTGTTTTGTGTTTTTTGTTATTTTGTTTTGCCTTAAAAAAAAAGACTTGAAAGTATGGTCGTGGAGTGTTAACTTTGTAGATGACAACATAGTGTTGCCAGTCAAAATTTGGACACATCTGTAAAAAAGTTTCTAGGATTCATCCCAGGGAAAGTAAGTTCTGATTTTTCTGGCTGCCTTTGGAGAAGGGAAAGTCAGTTTTTCTGGCCTGCCTCCCGGAAGGGAATTTCTTTTCTGTTGTCTGCCCCAGGGAAGGAGTCATAAACCAGGAAGCTAGGAAGGAATCATCCTATCACCGTTGTCTGGTGTCCTAACTTGTAGCCTCACCCAGCATCCTTCCTGTCATGGAACCAGCAGCAAAAGGAACAATTAAAACCAATGCAAACCAGATCACACCAGTTTCATAGCTTTTTTACTGGGCTCTGAGCAAAACTTGCATTCTTCCTTTATCATTGAATGCATCTGTGAGCTCCGGCCGTCCTGACCACATTTCCCAGTTCTTGCTGCTCCAGGCACATCAGTCCCATTCCTCATGTCCTGTGTGAGACCATAGGATCTGCAAAATGTCTCAGTCTCTGTGGTTATCTTCCTTGTCGGTTGACCTCTGCTCTCCACATCAGGCTTTCTCAGGCCACAGTCTTTCATTCCACTGTATCCACCTATCACTGCACTCTGTCTGTCTCCTGTTTTATGGGTAGCAGTTATCATACCTTGAATCTCTCCTGGTCTTTTACCTGTCTCAGGCTTCCTGCTTTTCTTCCTACAGAAAGGAGGGGCCTTGTAAGTCTGTTCACTTCCGTAAATGACCACTTAAAGCCACATCAGCTCGTGATCCATTCTGGGTATTTCAGGGATGGATGGATAAAGGAATGTGTGCCAGCTGAAAGACAGAGCCCTGATGAGAGACAAGCAGATGGGTCAAAACAGCTTACTCTCAAAGAGTCTGATCACACACAGATGGGAAGCTCTTGGTCTGGGGGCTAGATAGATGACTCTGCCTTAGAAGATTTTGGCTAGCTTTAGGCAGGACATTGTAGTTAAGCTTAAAGACAAAAGATAGGCCAGGCTTGCTGGCGTATACCTTTAATCCCAACACTTGGGGGGAGGGAGGGGCTGAGGCATTATATGGTGAGACCTGTCTTACAAAGCAAGCAGGGAAGGAGGGAGACAACAACCAAGGAGCTGTTGGTATCCTCAATTCCATTCAATGTTCTTTGTGTCTGCTTTGTTAAACAGCTTTCTGCCTGACTGCTTGACGACCTTCCCTTTTCAAAACATGCTGCTGCTGTTGACCTTTAACCTTCCTGTGAATTTGGCCTGAATTCGTGTAGTAATTTGCAGGTAAATGTACCTATGTGTAAAAAGAGATGTGCTTATGTGTGGAACATAATACTGATTTTAGCCGATAAATTAGTTTAAATGAAATAAACATTTCCATGTTATCAAACTTGTCTCTGAACACATTTGAACATCATTATCATATGGATGACAAATAAAATGGTAATCAAATATGAAGATATACTGGGTTAGGCTAGTGGTGGTGGATTATGTTGCAAATAGTGGTACATGTGATATGTGTATGCATATGTATGTGTGTGTATGTATATGTATATATATGTATGTGTGTATATGCATGTGTGCATGTGGGTGTGTGTATATGTGGATGCCCATGTATGCACTCACGTTAGTGTGGAGGCTGTTTGATATCTTCCTCTATTGCTTTCCACTGTATTTTAATGGTTGGGTCTCTCAGTGATCTGGAGCTCACTGATTTGGGCAAGGTTAGCAGCCTGTCTCATTCTCCCGAGCCTGAGCTTACAAGCCTGTGATACCTGACTTTTGTTTTCTAGTTGGTGTTGGTATTGAATTTAGATCTTCAAGCACTATACTAATGGAGTGATCTCTGCAGCTCTTACGGGAATGTTTTTAAAAGCTAGTAATGGTCCTCTCACCCCCTGCACGTGGTCAGGATGCCCACAGAGGGCAAAGGAGGATATGCGGTGTTCTGCTCTATCATGCTCTCCCATATTCCCTTGAATCAGGGTCTCTCACTGAACCTGGAGCTTGACAGTTTGGAGCTAGGGCTGGCTGGCCAGCAAGCCTCAACAATTCTCTCTTCTGTGACCCACAGAGTTAGGGTTACAAGTATGGTCGTATACAGCTTGTTTATGGGTCCGGAGTTTACATGCTCTTACCCAGTGGAACCATTTCCCTGGTCCCCTTGCATTCCTTCCTTCTTCTCTCTCTCTCTCTCTCTCTCTCTCTCTCTCTCTCTCTCTCTCTGTGTGTGTGTGTGTGTGTGTGTCTCTCTTTCTGTCTCTCTCTCCTCCTAGGACCTCATTCATGCTAGATAAGTCTCACCTACTGAGCCACATCCCCTGTCCTCTTTTTAAAACCTTTACTTTTGAAACAGGGTCTTGTTAAGTTGTACAAGCTAGCTTTGAACTTGTGATCATCCTGCCTCAGCTTCCGTAGAGGCTGGATTGCATCCCTGCCTGACTAGGCCTATCTTGTAAAGACTTTGTAGTTCAGAATGTGAACAGTTCAAGATTGTTCCAGTAATTGGCAGGAGATGACCACAGGTTATTCGCGTGTTTTGCTTAGAAGGTGTTCATACTACCATATGCTCTGCCTGTTCACCTCCTATTGTAGCTCAGGCTGGCCTCTGATTCACTATGTAGCCTAGGCTAGCATTAAACCCTGTGATTTTCCTGCCTCAGTCTCCCAAATACTGAGTTTATAAGTGTGAGCTACGCACTTGACTTTGAGGAATATTTTATTATGATAACTTGTGGCCAAAAACCAGGCTAAAGTTTCATGTATTCGGTATAGGAGGCTAATATTTATAACACCTGTCTGCTCCACAACCCTTTAACATTTCATGTAACTGATGATGGTTCGCTTTGCCACCACTAGAATTCGGGCTTCCTTTAGAGAAATTGAGACTGAGACTACAAGCAAACTCTGCTCTGTTTTGCTTTGCTGCTGAGCCTCGTATGGCTGGGGACTCAGTTTACACAGACAGAGAGGGGCCTCTGATATGAAAAAGGAGGAACCCTAGGTCATTCCACAAACATTGGATTTATAATTTTGTTTTGAAATTTTCTATTAAGTAGGCAGCTTTATTTAATTCTCCTTAGGGACTCACCACAATATCACAAAATAAAGTTTTCATTTTTTTGCTACCCACCCTCCCCCAAACCCCAATGAAATGAAAAGATAGAAGCCACTGCTTTCTTCCATAAATGCTTATCTCCTTTTTAGTTTTTAAAAAAAGAATTATAATTTTAAAAATATGTGTACATGTATGTGGGCATATGCATGTGTGAATGCAGGTGTCCACAGTGTCCAGAAGAGGGCATCGAATTCCCTAGAGCTGGAGTTACAAGGACTTCTGAGCTGCCTTGACGTGGGCGCTGGGAACTGAACTTAGTGGTCTGCATGCGTATTGTGCACTACCTGCTGCGCCATCTCTCCTCCTTCTCGCTGAGCCTCTTCCACTTTACTAAGATGTTGTGCAACCATGTACCTTCTGAGTTCCAGAGGGGACAAGCAATGTAATTTTGTTACTCTCAGCAGAGACTGGCTTAGTAAATGACATTTGGGCCCTGTGGCCAATCAGCTAGTAAGGACATTCTGTTGGAGGAGCATTTGGGGAAGACTTTCTGAGTTACATGTCAGACTCAGTTCACACCTCTTTCATCACTCCTCTCCTCATCAGACCACCCATGCACACATGTGCATGTACATGCACACACACACACACACACACACACACACACACACACACACAGAACTT
This sequence comes from Mastomys coucha, assembly GCF_008632895.1. Lineage (NCBI taxonomy): Eukaryota > Metazoa > Chordata > Mammalia > Rodentia > Muridae > Mastomys > Mastomys coucha. The sequence continues at coordinate 52,181,057 of NW_022196898.1, read as the reverse complement.
CTCACGAAACTTCTCTCCTTAGGACATTGTTGAGGATGTGATATTTGGACCCGATAGCCATCTTGAGACCTAAAATGTTTTTCATACAAAATATATTACTATCTCTATAAATTAGAGATAACCCAGAGAAACTTTGGGAAGCATCAAATTCAGTTGTTTCATTTATTTTTGTTGGGCCTGGTTTCATATTGTTTGACTTAGTAATACACCCTTAGGAAAAACTGAAACTCTTAATCCAACTGTTAGGTTTAAGAAACAATGATAAACTTGAAAACAATTTAACTAGGGGCTTTTTTAAAGAGAACATTTATGTGACATTCATGACTAGGTAGTAATTTCCAGCAGTATCCTACCATCAGTCGCTCACTGGGTAGGCAGAATATTCAGACTGGGGGGGAAATGATCCACCTAAGATGGATATTTGCAGAATTGGAGAGGTACCCACTGATGCGTTTAGCCTTATCACAAACATTACAATATAGCACAGGCCAACATAACATTTTGTGGAGTGTTTGCTATGCTGTCTATGTGGAGTGCTTGACTCAGCTGCAGACATGTCTCACCACAACTCAGTTAAGTATTGTTGTCATATTGTTTTGTGTATGGGGAAATGGAAGTTAGGTGACAGCAGGCAGCTTGCTAGGAAATAGAAAAACTGGGATGAGCCAGGCGGTGGTGGCGCACGCCTTTAATCCCAGCGCTTGGGAGGCAGAGGCAGGC
>NW_022196898.1:52143879-52180327 GCF_008632895.1 Mastomys coucha | reverse complement strand
AAAAGAAAAGCTGGGATGTGAGCCTGGCTCTGAGGCTGAGGCTCCTAGTCATTGCAGTTTTCTGCCTGAGAGTCAGTTCATGGTTAAGACACTGGAAAGATGTTAGAGGATGACTAAAAAAAAAAAAGAAAAGACACAAAGCAAGCAGACGCTGTTGGGTGTCGATTTAACAACTATTCTCTCCTCTTCCCTCAGAGGACCTCTACTTTGTTTGAAGGTGACTCATGATCAAGTTAGTGGAATGTTAGTAATTGCATTTTCTTTTGCCAGTGACTGGTCTAAGGTGGTCATGGCTCCATTTTTTTTTTCCTCTTTCATAAAATTTGGACCAACATTTCCTTACCCTTCTCTCTTGCTTCATATAATGACTCTTGAGGATGTGATGTCTGGAGCTATGACAACCTTACAATTAATAGGTGACAGGCTTGGAGACAAAAGTTCATATGAATCTGATGGTGAAGAGTAGTAAACACGAAGAGCTCCAGACCTTGATAACAGAGATCTTCCCGCCCAATTAGTCCCGAAACTATGCTTAAACTTTATGCTAAAGATGGAATAAATGGCCTCCTGCTCTAAGCTGTTATTTGTCAGATGTGCTGCCAAAGCCATTCCAAACAGATACAGTTTAGGCAGAGCATTGCATTTTGGTCTCAGTGAAAACAGACGACGTGAAGGCGATCGAGTTTTCATACAGGAATTTATTAGCATTAAGTAGTTGTTCACAAAACAAATTAAACTTTTTTTTATCTCTGATGTGGGTGGATCTGAATGATCCACACGATGCCTGTGATAAATATTTACCCCATTGGGTTCCAGATGCGGAGCTTCCTCTACCCCCATCATAAGTGTGAAGGCCATCTGGCTTCCAATCGACTTGGCCAGAGGGAGCCTCAGCAGGATGGAGGGTGGTATTATAGAAGTTTAGTTTGTCAGCAGACAATCAAGGACTGAAGGTTACAGTTTCCTGCCTGGCAATCTCTCCGTCAGGGTGTAGATAAAGGTCCCTTCTAGGCCAGGGAGGTCCCAAGCCTGCAGCTCTAGGGCTCCACTTCCCTTATGGTTTCTTGAGTCCCGCCCACATTTAGTGTTTTTATTTCCCCAGTTCAATGGCGTGAAGGAAATCACTGCAGCTGTCTGAAGCCTGGTCTAGTCTGTAGAGCTCCTCGGAGTTTAAAATACGGGCTATCATTAAAGGGAGTCAGAAGGCATGCCCTGTCACAAAAGTGAGACAAGTGCCCCAGTTCAGAGAAAACACTTTCCTAGAAATACTGGACGACTGTTTGGATGAGATGAAAAATTTAAGAACGGAGGGCATTCCAAAGACGAGAAAGCATGCGTTCCATAAAGGAAGAGAAAAAGCTTAAGTGTTTCTGAAAAATCAGAGCTGGGAGAGATCTGAGGTCTCCTTTGTTCTGAGTCACTTCTTCTACCTTCTTTACAAACAGACATGAAGCAGAGATCTTACCAAGGTCAAGCCACCAGTGTCAGGACTTAGCTCTGCAGGCACCAGGCTGCTTTTTTTAATCCACCTCCTTCCTTCCCAGCTTCCCTCAAGTGATCTTCTAGTCAGTCTCTCTTGCTAAGCTACAATCAACCTCCTCGAGAGCAGGATCACTGCTTTCTTCATTCTAGGAGTTAGACAGCCTTTCTGAAACAAGCTGAGAGTGGCGATCATTGATTACACTAGCTTGTTTCAGAAAGGCTGTCTAACTTGCCCGAGATCACACAGCATTCAAACACTGGACTGTATTTAGCCCTCAATTAACCGGGACTTCGAATCCCTCACCTCGATGGATCATTCAAGAACATTAATGGAACGTATTAACAAACCTAAACTCGTCGAATCCGTTTCAGCCTTAACAGGCCCATTTAGTGGCTCCACGGCTCAGGGTAGCTGGGCACTGGATTCCCAGGATCCAGGCAAAGCCCTCCCAGGATCGCCATCCGGCTCCAGCTCCGAGGCCCCGCCCCCTGCCCGGCTAGGCACGCCCCACCCTGGGGACCCGGGTCCTTTCTGCGTTTAAGTTTCCCTTGGCTCTAGCCCCTGGGTGGAGGGCCTCTCCCTGCTCGGCGACCTGTGCCCGCTCTCAGACCAACCCTCCCCCTTCTCCCTCCCTCACACTCTAAACTTCTTTTTTTTTCCTCCCTCTCTAAACTTCAGTCATTCTAGTGCCCGCCTCCTCTACTCAGGCCACCCAATCAGAAATCAGCATGCCCACCGAGGTCCTCCCCCAGCCTGCCGGAACCCAATCCGCGGCGCGGAGTCGAGAGCTGGGCGCGTCCTTCAGAGAAGGGCTAGTGACGGCAGCGCGCCGGGCGCTGCGCGGCGGGAGGGGGCGGGGCCGGGCCGGCGAGGGCGGGGGAGGGGCCGAGCGGGGAGGAGGTTGCGGCGGGTTTGAAAGCGCCAGTTTCCTGGCAGCTGGGGCAGGCGTTGGTCTCGGCGCTCCGGCTCCGGCTCTGGCTCGGCAGCAGCCGCGCTCTAGCGGGAGACCGAGCCCGGTGTGCGCGTCCCGCACGGAGCCTCGCTTCCAGCCGCTCCCTCGGCTCCCGCCCCTTTGCCTCAGCCTTTCCCGCCGCGCGGGCGCCGAGCCCCGGCCGTCGGCACTGACCCCGCCCGGAGACCCCGGCGGCGCCGCCCGCGGGGCGCGCGCTCCCTCCGGCTCTCCTCGCTCGGCGGCCCGCGGAGAGGGGCGGCTCGCGGCGGCGCGCGGCCAGCGGGCCGAGGCCGGGGGGTCGACGGCGGCGCCCCTCGGGCCGGGCTGTGCGCGGGGGCCCGGAGCGGCACCGCGGCCGCCCGCGCGGGGGCTCCCCATGGTGCAGCGGAGGTCGGGATGTCGAAGACGTTGAAGAAGAAGAAGCACTGGCTCAGCAAGGTGCAGGAGTGTGCGGTGTCCTGGGCCGGGCCCCCGGGCGACTTGGGCGCCGAGATCCGCGGCGGCGCCGAGCGCGGCGAGTTCCCTTACCTGGGGCGGCTCCGCGACGAGCCTGGCGGCGGCGGAGGCACCTGCTGCGTGGTCTCGGGCAAGGCGCCCAGTCCCGGCGATGTGCTGTTGGAGGTGAACGGGACGCCGGTCAGCGGGCTCACCAACCGGGACACCCTGGCTGTCATCCGCCACTTCCGCGAGCCCATCCGTCTGAAGACCGTGAAGCCAGGTGTGTTGTCGGCTTGGGGACCCGGGTCCTGGTCCCGACTCCCCGCGGAGGAGGGGGGGTGGGGGCGGCGCCGGGGTTTCCCATTTTGCGGCTAGTAAAACTGAGCTCGGGTGAACCGACAGCTGTGTAGGTTGTCAGGGAATTGCCACTAGGAGCTGGCTCTCCTAATCCAGCTCGGTCTCCCACCGCAGACAAGAGTTTCTATTTATTTTTTTATTTTTATTATTTTGCCTAGAGAAAGCCATCCCTTTTCTGCTCCCCTTTGTGGAAACGGTCCTATGATGATGATCTTTTCTTTGGAACGCGTTTGCGTCTTCTAACGGGGAGAAAGGGCTTTACTATGGAGACTCAGTGCTGGATCGAGTGCCGAGGTTACCACTGAAAGCTCCTGGGAGGGCTCAGCTGGCCCAGTGCGTCGTGCACGACCGCAGACGTCTGGGAGCTGACAGTCCCACTCTGTGGGTCTAGGTGGCTCAGGTGTCTGAGTACCAATGAGGTACAGTATGTGGTATGAGGCAGTGGAGCTGTCGTGTAGTCTGGGTTTGGAAGGAAGACCCAGGTGCCCAGCCGAGCAAATGCCTTTGTAAAGCTTTCGAATCTACAGAATCTGTTGAAGCGCTGGGTAAAAAAAGAACCCTTGGTGCCCTGGTGTCTTTGATGCTCGTAAAATGTGCTGCAAAGCACGTTACGCTTATGGCATACTCCCTAGTTGGAAAGCATTGATCAGACTGCGCAGTCTGGTCTGGTAGTATGTAGTAAGTTTTCTTACGAATTTGTAAGAGAGAACATTGTTGGTCCTTTCGGTATTGGTAAAATGTGGTTCTGGCTCCTGAGGTGGTTGTAGACGTAGACACACCGGCATTGTGATTAATCTTTGTTACTCGAAATCAGATTGTTTCTGCTGAATGTAGATAGGGTACATCTGAACATATGGGGCTGCCAAACTGTGACTTGGGCTAGATTTTGGTCTTCCCCTTTCACTACAAAATGCTAGAAGATTCTAGAGAAAATTTATTATTCTCTCTCCCTCTCCCCCTTTGTCCCCCCCATCTCCCTCTCTCTTTCCCTCCTCCCTCTCCCTCCCTTCCTCCCTTCCTCTCTCGACCTCTCTCTTCCTCATCTCCAGCTTACTTTAGAACTGTCTCTTTAGTAGTCCTTGAGCTAATTGCAACTGATGGTTTGATGCAATATCCATGTGGATATGTAACATAATCTTACTGGCTTAAATGAAGGTACTTTTCATATAGCCTATTCTACAATACTGTTAAGATTTGTATATTTGTGGATTTTTCTTATTGTTAATCTTCAGAACTTTGTCAAACTATAAACACCCTTTCTCTGTGTTTTTGAGGTTTGTAAGATTCTTAACTCTTAACTTCTAGAACCATATGTGAAGGGTGGAGGGAAGACTTTTGGGGCTTGGGGCTGTAATTTGGCATGTTGGTTACTGTTTATAATATTCAAAATACTATACAGACATTTACTAGCCTAGGTACGACTTAGATTAGTGGTTCTCAGCCTATGGGTATCGACCCCTTTGGGGGTTGTCCATCAGCTATCTTGCATATCAGATATTTAAAGCAAAATTACAGTTATGAAGTAGCAACGAAATAATTTTATGTTTAGGGATTACCACAACACGAGGCACTGTATTAAAGGGTCCACAGAATTAGGGAGGTTGATAACCTTTGACTTAGATGAAATCCCATGAGCCAGGAAATAATGGGAACATGTGCATCATTGCTGTGCTTTGTTTTGATCAGTTGGGGCATTACCGAGGGAATAACAGTCATAAAGTTGTTGAGGAAGTTTTTATATTCCAAATCACTGTGATTCGTGTAAAAGATGAGAGGGATGGCTCCTTAATAAATACACATCTGTTTTACAGGTTATATACCTTTCACATAAAATTGGAGAAAATACTTCAGAGTTTAAAGTGTTATACGGTAGTATTAGTTAACTGTATTGATGAAATCTCCTGTGCCCCAGAATATAGTCAGCATTTTGTATTAATAAAATTCTGCCTTCTTGTCATCCAAGGACACTGTCCTGCTTTAAATATGTAGTGAAAATAAAGGGAATGACTGGTGTCAATGTAGTTAAAAAATTGCACAAGTATATCTCCAGAGAATTTCGGAGTCTATATGGTTGTGATTCATTTAGAAAATCATGAAAACAAGGTGTAAGCTGTTCTAAACAAAAACAAAACAAAAACAAAACAAAAAAAACCCTTTCCCTACCCCCACTCCCATTTTTCTAAACTTTGTGAAATTTTTAATTTCAAGCATTGTATAGTAGTATAGCACTCTTGACTGGTAACTCTTTGTTACACTGTATTCTTGACAGTCATTTAGAAGCTAAAGAGTAAAATGTAGCTGTTTCTGTAAGATGCCTTGTTAATGAGGCATGATCTCATATTGTCTTCTGACAGTTGAGGCAGAGGGATGACCTGGGAACAGCATTACCTCTTTACTCTGGCCTTTCCTTTCTTTTTGTCCAGAGGCTCTGGAGCCCTGTCAGTGCTGTTCTGCAGGCTCATAGAGTATGTCTTCTTTCTGACTTTCTTACTTTTTGCTTTAGAGCTGTATTTATTTTGTTGTGCTTTTTAATGGGCAATTGAAAATAGTTCTTTACAATTTGGATCCTTCTTGGAATCAGAGAGTTCAGTATTGGTTTAGTGTTAATCTAGTACTTAGCAATCAATACTTGAACATTTATAGGGAAATCTTCAGTCCCATTTATTGCTTGGCCCAATTAATCACCAGTTTCTTAATTGTGATCTGTGGCTTTTGTTTTTATTTTGTTACTGTTATTTAAAAGAGAAAAGTTATCATTTGAACTTTTGAACTTTGGAGCATTGGTTTTCACCTTTTATGGGATAGTCCTGTCTGAAGCACAGGTGCCTATGATTTACATCACAGTATATTCTTAAACAAGCTTTATTTGGATTAATATGGCCATTAGTTAATTTTGTTCTAAAATTCCCTCAACTGTGAATGTGTAGAGTGTTAGAACACATAAATATTTGTTTCTTAGTTCACCTTTAAATATTTCATCATTTATAAATTACATAGATTTTATTCTAGTTAAAGATTAAATATTGCATTATAGTCTAAGTATGTGAAATCATTGTGTGTTGCTTTATTATGCACACAGTGCATTGGACTACCTTAACTCTACTACTGTATCTAGAGATGAAAATCACAGGGAACGTTTTGTTTAATGCAGTTATCTGTGTGTTTAATGACTAATTTGAAGCAGAGTTTTTAACATGTTAATTAAATGCAGGTAAAAATGCTCTCCAGTGACTGAGGGATTATAGTGTCTAAAGGAATTTTATTAACATGAACTTACCCCTAGAAATACATTCCCCTTTAGTGAACAAGCTTTACTGGATGCTTTAAGGAATGTGTATGATAATACAAATAATAAAAATTCTGCTCTACTCAACTCTTGGATCTTTTGGCTAGTTTTTAGTGTAGTGGGCACGTTGGAACATCATTGAATTTTGCTTAAGTGGTTTAGTATCCAAAGAAGAGAAGAACAAAAGAAATGAGACTTAATTGCTAGCCTCCTAGGTTAGTAATACTATCAAGTATTTAATACATTTTTTTAGCCAACAGAAACTAGAGATTAGGTGAGGCAGTCCTTTTGTTAGAGACAATTGCATCACATTTTGATAAATTGTCATTTGAAACATTCTTGCTTTTCCAGATTTTGGTAGCAGTTTTTTTTTTTCCCTCTTTCTCTCTCTAAAGGTCTTAATTTAGTGGTTCAGGTTCAGGATTCCTGTGAAAGTAGGGGACATATGCTGCAGCAGCAGAACTGGTTAACATTTTTAACATCTTTATACCTAAACTCTTTCTCTATCACTTTGTCAGAGTACTAAATCCAAGCATCTCTCCTGTACTTAATGTGGTTATTTTTCTAGTGTATCATTCCAGTTGTTTTATTGGTTGTGTTTCCCTATCTTAGTTATGGTTTTCATTGCTGAAACATCATGACCAAAGTAACTTGGGAAGGATAGGATGTATTTGACTTACACTTCCATATCACCACTTATCACTGAAAGAAGTCAGGACAGGAATTCAAACCGCGCAGGAACGTAGAGGTCTAGAAGCTGGGGGGCGGGGGTGCTGCTTTCTGGCTTGCTCTTTCTGGCTTGCTCATCCTGCTTTCCTATAGAACCCAGGACCACCAGCCCAAGGGTGGCCTTCGCCGCCAATCACCAATTATTAAAGTACCCTACAGGTTTGCTTGCAGGCTAATTTTATGGAGCTGTGTTCTCAGTTGAGGTTCCCTCCTCTCAGATGACTATAGCTTGTGCCAAGGTGACATCAGGCTAGCCAGTACATTCCCCTTATCTGTAGATACCATCCTTCTTAGGTTGATGTCTTTTAGGAAGTCTTTAATTTCTTGTGTTTTTATTAAATGCACACATTTAATATTTGGGCCTTTCAAATTTCAGATCACTTTTTTGTTTTATTCAAGTCATTGATAAAACTGAATTTCATGAAACAGCAACTCAATACTGTGTTTCTGAAAATATGTGTTTTGTTTCCTCTGATGTGGGGACTACTTTATAAGACCATTTTTTATGAGAATTGTATTAGTTATTCTTAAAAAGGTTGTCTTCTAATTTATGTAAATTTATGGTAAACCACATATAATTTTGTTTGAGTATCTGACTTATGAGGTTATTGCCTAATCTTTGGGTGGATAATGTCATGTAGTGACTTAAAGTATAATCCCTGAAGTACTTTTAAGGATTTTGTGGGTACTTAGTGTTTTGTGTTTTGGGGCTGTGTTATAGGAGAATAGGCTCTTCCCTTCCTCAACCTTCTCTTTTCCTCTTCTTCCTCTTCAATTCTCTTCCTTTCCTTGACAGGCTTTTTCTTGCTCTGTATCCCTGGTTAGCCTTAAACTTGTGGTCAGTGCCAAGTACTGGGATTAAAGTTGTGTTCCACCATACCCAGTAATTTCATTTTTGAACCACTCTTATATTCTTTATCAAACTCTACTGATTTTAAAATGAACCTTTGGTCCTTTGTGCTTTAACAATAGATAAGAAGTTTGTTATTAAAAACTACAGCTATGTTTGTTTGAATGGATGTTACCCGAAGTGTTGAGAGGTGTTCTTCAGATTGAGTGTGTTGGTAGGGAAGGGCTGCTCTGCTCTAACCCGCTGCTGAGGGTGACTTGCTGTGCCCTGTGGAGGGTGGTGCTGTGGAGACTTGTTTGCGGTGTAAAAGAGGCAAACCCACTCACTGCTCTTCTGTCCTCAAAACCCAATATTATTTTGAAAGTTTTCCAATAAAAGCTGCCTCTTTTAGTTTATAAAGAGAAAGTGAAAAATTGGCTTCTTGAACATGCCCTCTCCTCAAACATCTAATAATGTCCCCACATCAGCTAGTACTGACCTTGTCAAATGAGTCAGAAATGGTATCTTTAAGAAGCATGCAAAGTCAGAGCTGACTGATTCACTGGTAAAGAATTCTTATAGGAAAGGTTTTTAGTTATTTCATCTTTTTCCTTACCCTTTAAAACCCTTCAGGTAAGATCTAATGAATTTTGGTGAAAACTAAACTTAATAATTATCTCTGTAGTGTGCTGGGTAGTTTTATGTCTGCTTGTCAAAAGTTGGAGTTATTTGGGAAGAGGTAACTTGAAGAAAATTCCTTACCAGATTGGCCTGTGGAAAAAAGTTCCTTTGAACTGGGTGTGACAGTGGGCATCCTTGGGTCTAGTTCCTTCTCAGTCTGAGGTGGGAGGATTGAGCCAGCCTGACCACACAGTGAGAAGTACCTCCGTGAGAGGTTGAAGGAGAGGATTGAGGGAAGAAGAGAGTATGAGGACGTCTTAGCGAGGATTTATGGTTCCTTAGTCATTACAAAAAAGGAGGGGTGGGGAAACCAAACAAAAGTGTCTTTTAAAAAGCCCTTACGGTGCTCTCCACATGCTGTTTTATACCACTTTTAGAATGAGCTGCCCATACCCCCCCATGTTGGAATCACTACTGTGTTTTGGCTGAACACCACTTTCAGTGATTCACTTGCAAAATAAAATTCTAAGAAATTACTGTCGTGTGTTAATAGTGAAACTTTGGATTTGTATATGAAGTAAGAGAGGTATCATTTGTTTTTGTCCTTATAGAGTCTTGACAACTTGTCCTTATTTTCTGACTTGCTTGGTTGGGGAAGGAATTATGAAAAAAATTGAATTTATTTTGGCTTTGAAAGATAGGTTTTGGTTTAATTGAAAAGTGGCATTTTTAGTAGTAGATAGATGAGGAGAAAAATATAGGGCAAGAATGTTTACTCTCTAAATATCTATAGGATGTTTCATTGCAATAGTATTTATATGTGTGTATATTACAACACTTTCTTACTACAAATGCACAAAATTATATTGTTTAATATATGATAATTGGAAAATAGAGGGGGAATTCTATTAATTGTTTAAATAAAGAGACAGTTCTATTTTGAATTATTCCTGATAATATTCTTCCTAAGCTCTAACTTGAAATGTGTTTTCTTCTAGTAGTAATGCTGTTGGGATGTGTCTCTGTCTTTAGCTTAGTCTCATTCAGCTCATAATATAGTACTATGAATATTCTTATTTTGCCCATAATGTACTTGAAATATTATCATTAATACTAATTATGTAATATTATATTATGGATAATAGGTGTATTTGGGTTGCTTTGGGAGCCCAACAAATTTTATGGTCAAGAACAATTTGCTAGTGTAGTAAAAAGGGAACTGAAAACAGTTCCATCTTAATCATGACTTGACTTAGCCAGCTATTTGGCTTCTAGTGACAAGGTTGGGACATTAATATACTTATTTCCTACCCCCGTAACTTTATTACTACCCCAGTCATGTTGCTGTAGCACAGTGGCTTTGAGGAGCAAGCCCTCTACCATTTCAGGCATTTCAGCATGGCTAAGAAAGTATAGAGTGCATTTTGAAGACCGTAATTTCAGTTATAAGATAAATCTAAGCACTTGAGAAAAAGCAGTCTACGTTAGTAGCTCTAGTTACTTACTTTGCTTATTAATATGTGTTAGAGGTATCGTTTAGAGATTCAGAATTGTAAAGCGGTAGGTTAGTGATACTGCTGACTTTGTTCAGAGAAGCTTCTTTTTGCTAGGGCCAGTGGTGATGGCAGAGGCTCATAACTGGTCAAAGTGATGAGAAGATGCTGTGATTGAATGCTCAGCCATATGTGGGATACGCACACACGTGTGTATGTATATTTATGTATATATACATATATGAGAAGAGGTAACCTCAGTCTTCCAAGGCTCACAGAACATATGCAAAAAGTACAGTAAGTTTGTGTTGTTTGGTATTTTCAAAAACCTACTTTTAAGTTTTTTGAGTCAGGGCCTCATGTAGCCCAGGCTAATATGGAACTTATTATATAGATCACCTTCCCCAAATGTAAAACCTGTTGAAAAATTTGATACTAGCAGCCTTCAGATGAAGATATAGAACAAAAGAAAATGTAAGAACCAGAGGAAGTGGGGCTTCATATAGAGTGCTAACTTCGGGGCATTGCATGGCAGTGTGCTCTTGAACTCATAGCAGCTAGTGCCTTTTTTGTTTGTTTGTTTTGGTTTTTCAAGACAGGGTTTCTCTATGTAGCCCTGGCTGTCCTGGAACTCACTCTGTAGACCAGGTTGGCCTCGAACTCAGAAATCCACCTGCCTCTGCCTCCCAAGTGCTGGGATTAAAGGCGTGCGCCACCACTGCCCGGCTGCACCTGTGATTATCTGTGCAAGATCTGCACAAGATCGAGTTTGACTACAGCCTGTTGTGGACAGAGGAGGAGCTCTCAGGGTCCTACCCCTTCCCAAGGATATACACAAAACTAATAGCTGCTAAGTAAGGCAGAGGCATTTTTCAGTAGTGTAGCCACTTCATACAGTGCCTATGCTCCTGTAAACAGTCCCTCATCCATGTTCCTATAAACAACCCTAATGAAACTCATTGAGTCATCAAAAGAAAAAAAAAAGGAATCAAAAAGGGGAGTTAAATTTTCCTGCTATAGTTTAGTTGGGGAATGTTTTTCCCTTTTTTTAAAACAAACATGAAATTGGAAGGAATTCTGTTTAAAAAGAATATCTCTTGTGCTGGGTAGTTTTATGTCTACTTGTCAAAAGTTGGAGTTATTTGGGAAGAGGTTACCTCAAGAAAATGCCTTACCAGATTGTCCTGTGGACAAAAGCCTGTGGTATGTTTGAGTGTTGATGTAGAGCCCAGCTCATCTTGGGCAGTGCCATCCCTTGGCTGGTGGTCCTGGGCAGTATAGGAAAGCAGATCCAGCAACCCCAGGAGGAGCGAAGCCGTAAGCAGCATTCCCCTTCACGTCCTCCTCAGTCCCTGGGCCAGGGTCCTGCCCTGACTGTCCTCAGTGATGAGCTGTGAGCTGAGATAAATCCTTCCCTCCTCAAGCTGCTAGGGATTTCATCACAGCAGTAGAAACCCTAGCTAAGGTACGTTCTTAGTGTCTTGGGTTTGCAATATGAATAGTAACTGATCAACTTGAAGATTCTGGCATCTTACATAACTCTTCATTATTGCTGTGGTTTTTGTAGAGTTTTAAACACATAATTATTTTCCTTCTACAAAGTTTGTGAGGGGCTATACATGAATATAAAAAATTGAATTTTACTGTACCTGATGATGTTTAATAAAGTATTTTTAGGAATTGAAAATACATTGTAAGGGAGAAAGCCACAAGTTTTTATTAGCAAATACCTTATTTTCTGAATTAAAATAGCTTTGCTTTTTTTCTTTTGATAAAATAACTCTTAAAACTGTGCTTGAGTAGAATAGTCCTAGAGAAATAATGCCCTTTTAGATCTAATTATCCAAACTAATTATGCACAGGAAATTTGTAATAAATAGCTTAGATCTCAGCAGGAAATTTAAACAGTAACAACAAGAAACAAAACCTAATTCACATGCCAATTTTTCAGAATTCTATAGCAAGACATACATGAAAGTTAGCTCTGAATCCTTTAGAAATAGGGATCATTAAAGCATCTCATCTTTTCTTATGGTCTCCAAGAACAAATCATGCAGAGACTTTGGTGTGCTTGGTGTTTATCTCTGACCCATTGCTGTAAAGACAGGGCAGTGGTGGAGAGATTGGCCAGGTTGGGATAGCATGTCCATTCTTGTAGCCAGGTACAGATAACACAATAGCACTAAAGCAGAACTCCAAGATGGGAGCGAGGAGGGAGTACCTCAAATCAAGGGATGCTAAGCGGACAACATGGAGCATGGCCTCCTTTCAAACCCTGTCTCCTATGTTGAAGCCAACAGCTGGATATAGTTGATATATAACTAATTTAAACAACAACAACATCAAACCAAAACCAGGCTGTAGAACAAAGCTGAGACTGACTTTATCACATATGTTATTGTATTGATGTTTTTAAATCTAAAATACTTTTTAATAAAAATTTAGATGTTTGGCTGGTGAGATGGCTTAGCTGGTGAAAGGGCTTCCCACCAAGCTTGTAAGTGTGATCCCTGGGACTAAATGGTAGAAAATCAGCTCCTCTTTAAGTTCTCTGTCAGCTGCATACATGTTGAGGCACATAGTTGCATGTACATACACATTCCCCCCTCAACCCCACACCATCACCCCCTCACCCCACAGGCATGCACAAATTCAAAAATTATATTTTGGTATACTATGAATGTTTTTGTATGTATGAGTGATTTGCTTGTATTTTTTTTTTTTTTCTATGTGCCTGGTTTCAGAGACCAGAATAAAGTGTTAGATGCTCTTGGACTGAAATTATAGAAAATTGTGAGCTGTTATGTGGGTGCTGGAAATTGAATTTGGGTCCTCTGGAAGAGTAGCCAGTTGTTTTTAAGTGCTGAGCAATGTCTGCAGTCCCCAGCCTCCTATTGATGAGCTAGCTCATCATTAGTCCTGGCTGGGCTGGAACTTGCAATGTTGAATGGCTAGCCTCTAACTGTAAACTGATCTCCTGCAATAAAAAATTTTTAAAAAGTTTAGTTGTTTAGAAGGTTGAGGTACTGATGCTTGAATATGCTCAATAGAGACATTCTGCTTCTTACTTAAAAACAAAAATAGAAGTAAAAGCCATATAATAGCAAATGAAACTCTCCAAATCAATGCTTCTTGTTTTAAAGTAGAGGAACTACTTTGGAGAATTATTTAGTAACTTTGGTAGTAAGAAAATGATTGCTCTTCTAGTTCAACTATGGGTTTTAAAACAATATTATTATTCATTTTAAAAATTAAATTCTAAACTAATTAATTGCTTCTCACTGTTTTGCCTTTAAAGCAGCAGTGTTTTTAGATATAAATTGAGACTGTATCATTATTGTGTTATTTCTAAGGATTCCTGTACTGTCTAATTTTATGTTGACTTGACACAAACAAGAGTTGTTTGAAAGGAGAAAACCTCAATTGAGAAAATGCCTTCTTAAGATCTGGCTGAACCGCGCAGTGGTGCCTTTAATTCTAGCACTTGGGAGGCAGGTGGATTTCTGAGTTCGAGGCCAGCCTAGTCTACAGAGTGAGTTCCAGGGCTATACAGAGAAACCCTGTCTTGAAAAACCAAAAAAAAAAAAAAAAAATCTGGCAGTAGGGCATTTTAATTAGCCCATTATGGATGGTGACATCCCTGGGCTGGTAGTCCTGGGTTCTATAAGAAAGTAGGCTGAGCAAGCCATGGAGAGCAAGTCAGTACGCAGCACCCTTTCAGCCTCTAGGTTCCTGCCCAATTTAAGTTCCTGTCCTGACTTCTTTTGGTGATGAATGGTGATGTGGAAGCATAAGCAAAATAAATCCTATCCTTCCCAAGTTGCTTTTGGTCATGGTGTTTTATCATAATAATAGTAACTCTAACTAAAATAGTTCCCTAATTGTACCTTTAAACTATAATCTCATAAAAGCTATACATAGGTGAACTTATTGACTCTTAGAAACACTACTTAAAGTAGTCTATAATGTGGTACCTGTTTAATAACCAAAAAGCAATTTGGGAGATATTGCAGAATCTGATTTCTGAAATCTGATTTCTTTGCTAAATTTTGTTTTTCCCCTGCCTCTACTGAGCAGTGGAGATATTTCAAGAAAGAGTGGAGAAACTAAGAGAGGGAGGAGTGCTCATTTTGCACTGTTTTTAAAAATTGTTTTAAATTTTATGCTGTTTTTATATTCTAATTACAGTATTAATGTTTCCAGCTTTTGTAATGTAAAATGATTTTATTTTTAAGGCAGGCATTACTGTGTAGCCCAGGCAGCCTTGAACTCATGATCTTTTTGCTTGCAATTATGTCTCTTGAGGGATAAAATTGCAAATCTGTGCCATCATACCTGGCTAAAACCAATAATTTAAATATTAACCTTAATTCACAGGGTTTTTTGCCTAGTGTCATCCTAGATCTTTAGTAGGTATTAAAGGGTCATAGGTTATTGGTGAATATGCATGTACAAATGAGTATCTTCAGCTTCAACCTTAGTACTTGGTTCAGATGGAGGTAGAAGGATCAGGAGTTTAATGTTAGCCTTTGATATGTAGCAAATTCGAGGCCAACCGGGAATGTCTGAGACCTTGACTCAAAAAGAAAATTTCCCAAACAACCCTACTAGTCCTCCCCCCACAAAAATTCCCAACAGAACATGCAACATCTTTGAATTGGGAATGACTTGCTGATAGGAATCACAACAGAGACATAGTTTTTAGATCAGTTTATACCATCTAGAGATGTCTTTTGGCTGTATTTGGAAAATTACAACTTCTATTTTAGAAGCCTCAGATAACTAGAGTTCTCCAGTATTAATTCCATTTATTGATTGAGCTATAGAATTTGTTTCAGTAATCCATTCTTTTTTACTTCTGTTCACAAAACAGTATCTTACTACATTTCATTAATTTTGGGCAGAATATTTTGTCATAATTTTATTGTTTTAATTCATCTATTCACCAATTTAAATATTTGACAGGGTAGGAATACATACTAATAAAATTTTTTAATTTTCTTTTAGTGTTAGCTAATCGGAGCTGTCTTATGTTATAGTACTGATAAGTAAAAATGAAACTCAACTTCCTTTTGGTGGCAGCCTCATGTTCCTGACCACTGTGTTACAAATCTAATCTGACTCTTGTGCCTTGAGAACTTGTCATGATATACTAGCTGTCCTATCTGATATGGCTTATAAAGGACATAAATGCTGTCATTTACATCTTCCTTCGGAATTTCCCTTTATACACAAGGAAACTGAGGTTCAACGAGATGAACATATTAAAGTTATCTTGGTGAGGACCGTGAACAGGAGCATCATTAGGCCTTCATTTTTCATTTACTGGGTAGAATATTATTAGTTCACTATGTCTGAAAAAAGCTGCCTTCCCCTACAGTTTTGAATTGAGTGGGTGTTAAATGTAATAAAATGTTGGACAAATACGAAAATAAAAGATTCATTGTTTGATTCTATTTCTAAACAAAGTTTGTAGTAGTACAGTTTAATTTGTCCAGATAAACTGAAGATTATTAATCAAATAGAAAATTAGAATAAATTATTGTTACATTTATAAGTGAATGGTTTAAGCAGTTATATTGAAAACCTGGATACTTTTTAGAATGAACATACTTGGGACAGCTTGATATTAGTACCTTCCCATATTTCCTGTCCTCTTGTAAAATTTACTAACCCAGTAGGTAGGTTTTTAGTACACTTATCCTGAGACCAATAGCTGAGAAAAATGTTATAATGAACATAGAATTGAGTATGTTTTGAAATTAATGGCCTTTTATAAGCATGTTCTCTTTTCAAAGTATATTTTGCTTAATAAAAATTTATCTAATCTAGATGGGAGAATAACTCATTATATTCAAACTGACCTCTATCCTCAGCCTTCAAGTACTCTACATTAGGATGAATCCTTTGAAGAGGCAGTTCAAAGAAGCCTGAAGTGTCGCTACCTCTTGTTCTTTGTGAGTTTAGGTTTTCTATTTGGGCTTTAAGGTTGTCATCAACTGGAAAGAACTACATCAATACAGTCAGTACCCTGACTTCAAAGATAAACAATTTCAATCTTAAGAAGTGACAGAGTTGACAGAGGGTGGACTAGAACCCAGTTCATCTCACATCTCATTCCTTTCATTGTTTTGGTTTTTGGTATGAAACGTCACCTAGAAATTTGATGAAAACTTGAGATTCCTCACGGAGTTTGTATTTTTTTAGAATTAAGCATTATGTGCTAGAGCAGGTTGTTGAGACTGTCTTCATTCATGAATGTGGTTAGATTTAGTGGTATCCCAGAAGTTGGAGCACATAAAATAATTTCAATTATAATATGCCATAACTTTTCAGGGCATTTTAAGCCTGACATCTTGCTGTAGCTTATGGGTAAAATTTAAACAATCATAGCATTTTTAGCTGATAGAACAGTTGAGTATTCAAGTAGGCTTTTTTCTTAGTTGTTTAAGCATTGAGAAAATATTTCTCTTATTAAAGAGATTGTTTACAACACTTTCAGTCAAATTCCTTACAGTTGCTGCTGTGTGTTAGGTAGACTCCTAATGTTGTTTCTGGCCTGTTTGGCCACACTTGTACTTTTTGGTTTTGAGTAAACAGGGCATATAGTAAGGGAAAGTAAGGTTTTTGGCTGGGAATTTTTAGGGAGTGTGTGAGGTGAATGATCTAGGGTATTTTAGGCTTAAGCTTGCTTGTCTATAATGGATGTTGATATAACTGAAAGGAAAGATTGTGCACTACTGGCACATAGCTCAGACCACGGAGAGCTGACTATATCTAAGAACATAGAATTTACCTGTGTGAGGCAAACCTGAAGGTAAGAAGGTAGCAGTTCTGGAAAGACTGTTCAACAGGTATGAACAATAGCAATGATGGGAGCTTGCTTGGCTGTTTGTATGTGAAAGGAAATCTTCCTACAGCAAACATATCACACACTACTTTGTAGTGCCTGCCAGGGACCAGTGCAGGAAGCAGAAAGAGGTAGAATATAGGGAATTAGTCCCGTGGTCTTTGAAAGGACAGAGGATTGTACTTTAAGTGGGCTTCTGAGAACGACTTCCAGGACACCTTGCAGTCCACTATGAGAGCTACCACTTCTGCCACAGTCAGGTAAATGGCCAATGGGAGGTTGCCTGTGAAAACTGTGGTGAATAAGTCCCAAGGAATCACACAGCTGTTACTGTTGCTGTCTTCACTACTTGGAATGGAATATAACATCTAGTTTTGCTGTGACCTGATGCCTGTGACTGGGTGTTTGTGTATAGAAGTGATTGCTGTTAATAGCAGAACGCTGAGGAGACAGACCTACCTACCACATACTCCATCTGTCAATGTCAGACTCATTCTAGAGCTCTCTTAAAGATTCAGCTATATTGGCTTTCTGTTCATGGGATTATATGGAATTGTGAATTTCTGTGTTTCTAACTTTTATGAAACAGTTTAGAATTCTGTTATTCTTGGTTATGTGCTTTCTTCTGAAGAAGGAGTTTAATTTGGGTTCAGATTTTCTGGGATAAGAATAAAGGTAAAGATGCTGAAGAAGTTAAGGGAGAAGTTTGTTCATGTATAATTTCCAGAGAGGCATTGTGGCTTTTCAGTATTAACATGGGGTCTACAGCTCTAGTCCTAGTACACTTAGTTTTGGAGATCACATCAGATCCAGTGCCTTCATGGTAGTATGGCCATAGACCTCATTTTAAACTAGAATAAGATCAAATTCTTAAGAGATACTAATTATATTTTAAAGTTTTTGATCATAAGCATTATGAAGTGATTGTAGTTGTCTTTTTTGTTTTTGATTGTTTTTTTGTTTCCTGTGCACATGCCCTAAGCTTTATAACTTGGAGAGTGCTGGGTGTTATAGAGCATAGTACTTTCAGCCTATGCCTTTAGGAACTCTTACAGTGCAGACATAGATCTGTGTCTGTAGCTCACAGTCTCAACCTCCCTGCTGTCTTTGATCCCTTTGCTCATCTCTCCAGCTTTGTTTTCTCTTTACTCACGTTGTTCTCCCACGCTTCTCTGCTTTCTAGAGAGAAAACTGACTTTGTACAGATCTCACAGGTCTATTGAAGTGCTCCTTAACATTGTGAATTGTCAATCTTTGTGGTCAGGGGGAAACCTCGGGTGGTGGTGTCTTCTTATATTGGTCGTGGCTTAGATATGTATACATAAAAACACATGTTTATATTTTATTTTTGGATTTGAAAATATTCTAGAAGCTGAGTTTCAAGGCAGTATTTTACATTTATTTGGTACCCTTGTTTTAGTGGATCATACTAGACTATTTCACAAATCCTTCCTTTTAAAAAGTAATTTTTAGCAGGGAAGTGGTGGTGCACTTGTTTAATGCTACCTTTTGAGATGCAGAGGTAGGCAGATCTCCATGAGTAAAAGGCTAGCCTGGTCTTTAGAGCAAGTTCCAGGACAGCTAGGGCTACACAGAGAGCCCTGTCTTGAAAAACCAAAAAGCGCCACCTCCAAAAAGGTCACCTTTAAAAAAGAGAAGTGATTGGTGATTGGAAATGGGTCTTAGAAATGAATCTCTAAGGATGGTGTCTTACAGAGTGAAAATTGTCAAATCTGCCTATTAATCCAGTATTAAAATGTTAACGGTATATAAGAACATTTCCTTAGCACTGTTCATGTGGCATTTGTTTTTACTAGGTGGTGAGGGAGTGCTATCCTAAGAAGGGTACATATAAGCTATGTACCCTGCTATGTAAACGTTTCTAGGCAGAGGGAATTATAAATCCTCAGAGAGGTATAAGATCTTAGATACTAAAGGAATAGAATGACCAGTATGGCAGGCACCTAGGAAATGAGGTAAAAGCTTGGAGGAGACTGATGAAAGAGACAGTCTGTGGAGGTCTGTAAACCACAGTCAGTGACTTGAACTTTTCCTTTTTCCTCTTTTCCCCTCTCTTTCCTCATATTCTTTCTCTCTTACTTCCATCCTGCCTTCTTCTTTATCATTCTTCTATTTGTCTTTAGTGTTGGGTAGGTGATGCTTAGCATAGAGCCAAAACTCCAGAGTGGATTTTGTTTATTCTTAAAGTTACTGAAAATACAGAGTTGGAAAATGATGTCAGAACATACTTCAAAAAGCCACTGAGATTTCAAAAGTAGGGCAAGAAGGGAAGAAAGGAGACCCTTTTGGTAGTAGAAAATTAATGATGGATTGGATTTTTATTAAGAGTAGCGGCAGTGAAATGAAGTGGTGGATTGATCTGAAGTATGTTTTGAAAGAGGAAATGACAGGATTCCATGACAGCTGATAAGGAAAGGAGAGGTTTTAAGTTCAGGATGATGTTTAGGTTTTTGCTTTAAGCAACTAAGTGGCTGGAATTATGTTGTTCATCCATTATTATATTTTATTTTTTAAGCATTTCAAGGTAAATTGTCATCATCAGTGTTGGTGTGAGCCAATTCAAAGCCTGAATCTGGGTTTGAGAGGTATCTGAGGTGGTCAGCCTGCCAGCTCTCTTGCTGTCATGTTCTCAGGGCTGGCTTACTAGCAGCAGGCCCCACTACCAGGGCCAGGTCTACCCTGCTGCCCAAGCAAGGTGCAAGGCCTACTCTTCTGAGTAGTACAACTGGTGTGGGACATGGCCAGTTCTCCCACTCTCATGACCCTGGGGCCAGCTCTCCTGCCTGCCATAGATGTTGAGGGACGAGGCGGGGAGAAGGGTGACACTACTCAGCAGACAAGAGGCAAGGCTGGCTCACTTGCAACCCCCACACCCAGAGCCAGCTTTACTGTGATGCCCAGGTGAAGTAATAGGACCTGCTCTCTTAAGTGCAGCAGCAGGTGAGGGGCAGGGCCAGCTCTGCTGCTCAGATGACCTCTGGGCCAGTTCTCCTGCTTGCCATTGCAAGGGGGAAGAGTGAGGGTGGTCATCTCTTCTTTGCCCGTGTCATTGCATGGCAGACAACTGACAGGGCCAGCTCTCCAACACTCACACCCTCAGGGATAGCTCATTCAAATTCCTGCCATTATGGTCAGCATTACTGTGCTGTGCTGGGTCTGTTCTCCTGAGTGGAGCAGCAGGTGAGGGCCAGGGCTAGGACCAGCTCTCCTGCTCTCATGACCCTGTCAGGACCCAAGCCTGTTGCTGGTGGCTAAGGCTAGAGGGAGATCTCCCTCTTAGTGTTTTATCTTCTTATCCTTACTCCCAGTATCTCCCTCTTTATCTTTTTAAAATCAGCTCACTTGACTTATTTAGATAAAGTTGGGTATAAACAAGATTAGATTTGATTATGGAGAATTTGAAAACTAGTCATAGAAATTTACACTTTATCCTATTTCTAATAAAAATAGGCAAATATTTTTAAGAAAGGTGTGTATGATCAATAAAAGAGATATAATTAATCAGGTACTGTTATGTAGGTTTGTTTATACAGGAGTTAACAATTAGCATGGAAACCTTTAAAGAAGAGTGATTTCTCAGAACAGGTAGAACAAGGTAGCTTGGGGGAGAAAGGATTATAAATACCATCAGTAAATCAACCTTGAAATATAGAGGACAAAAGAAAAGCGATATTGGAAAGGAGAGCTGGTTTGAGGAGGAAAATGATTTAGATTTTAAATGCTCTTTAAAATTATGGTAGGATATAGATTTCAGATTTCAGACTTCTGAACCTGATTATTAAGACCTCTTTGATTTTTTTTTTTTTTTTTTTTTTTAAGATACAGTACTGTACTGGCTGGTTTTGTGTGTCAACTTTGATGAGGCTGGAGTTATCACAGAGAAAGGAGCTTCAGTTGAAGAAGTGTCTCCATAAGCTGTGGGGCATTTTCTCAATTAGTGATCAAGCGGGGAGGGCCCATGGTGGGTGGTGCCATCCCTGGGCTGGAAATCTTGGGTTCTATAAGGAAGCAAGCTGAGCAAGCCAGGGGAAACAAGCCAGTAAGGAACATCCCTCCATGGCCTCTGCATCAGCTCCTGCTTCCTGACCTGCTTGAATTCTAGTCCTGACTTCCTTTGGTGATGAACAGCAATGTGGAAGTAAGCTAAATAAACCCTCTCCTCCCCAACTTGCTTCTTGGTCACGAAGTTTGTGCAGGAATAGAAACCCTGACTAAGACAAGTACATTTAAAAAATATACAATGGCTTACACCTTTAATCTCAGCACTTGGGATGCAGAGGCAGAGGCAGGTGGCTGTGTAAGTTTGAGGCCAGCTTGGTCTATAGAATGAGTTCCAAGACAGCCAGGGCTACACAGAAATCTCATCTTAAAACAAAACAAAGCAAAGTAAAGTAAACTAAAAAACAAAACAAAACATAAAAAGCTTTATTTTATGCATCTGGGCATTGTGTGTATGCATGTGTACTATGTGTATGTTTAATGCCTGTGAAGGCTGGGAGAATGTACCAGATTTCCTGAAACTGGAATTAACGATGGTTGTGAACTGCCATGTATGTGTTGGGACTCTAACCTCCGTTCTCTGGAAGAACAGCCAATCCTTTTAACTACTGAGCCATATCTCTAGCCCCTTAATAGACTTTTATTTTTTCTTTGACAAGTTCATGTATGTAAACAATGCATCTTGATTATATACAACTCCAATTCTCCTTTCCCATTCACTCAGCGATCCCCCAACTTTTCCCTTCTACTTCCCCGAGGAACCTTCAACAGGTTCATGCCCTCTCCTTTGTTTTTAAAATCCACTTGAGTTCAGTTAGTGCTGCTGTTGGACTGTTGTCTGACCTATGGACTTGATTTTGTGCAGATAACATAGCTGCTGTGAGTGCATGAGTGTGATAGCTTGTCATGTTCAGAAGACAGCACTTCTCCCTTCTTCTTGTTCTTATAGTCATCTGCCCCTCTTCCTTGTTGTTCCTTGATTCTTTGGGGATGGGAGCTTCTTGATATAAATGTCCTATTTAGGGCTGAGCACTTATTCTCAGCACTTGGATTAGTTATGAGTTTCTGTATTAACTGATAACCACTGCAGAGAGAAGCTTCTCTGGCCAAGGTTGAGGGCAATGTTAATCTATGAGTATAAACACAAATGTTTAGAAGGCAGTTTGATAACATGCCATTTAACAAAACAGCAGTAGTAGTCTTCCTCCTAGGGCCTGTAACCTCCTGAGCCATGTGCTCCTGGGCAGATTTATAGTTCCTTCCTATGGAGAGATGTCAGATCCACCCATAACCTTTGTGTTACTATTGCACCAGTGGGTACATCTTACTTGGTTTTGTAGGATGCAGTTGATTACAGAAGTACCATTTGATGTTTTGTCTCTCACAGCAGTCTGCAGAGCACATTTTGGCACCATGAAATGAAAGTTAGTCATTAGGGAGGAAATTTTCATGTCAGTTCACTGATTTTTCTATGTCCTACAACCAAAGGTGTTGTGTCTTTGGCAATAGGTTCTTAACATCTAGTTTTGTTGAACAACCAAGAGTAATGACAATTGCCTGTGTCATTTGTGGGGGCTTCCAAGAAGATGTTTTTCTTAAATTCAACAAGAAATGTTTAGAGTTTGTACTGGCTGGTTTTGTGTGCCAACTTGACACAGGCTGGAGTTATCACAGAGAAGGGAGCTTCAGTTGGGGAAGTGCCTCCATGAGATCCAGCTGTGGGGCATTTTCTCGATTAGTGATCAAGTGGGTAGGGCCCCTTGTGGGTGGTGCCATCCCTGGGCTGGAAGTCTTGGGTTTTATAAGAGAGCAGGCTGAGCATGCCAGGGGAAGCAAACCAGTAAGAAATGTCTCTCCACGGCCTCTGCATCAGCTCCTGCTTCCTGACCTGCTTGAGTCCAGTCCTGACTTCCTCTGGTGATCAACAGCAATGTGGAAGTAAGCTAAATAAATCCTCTCCTCCCCAACTTGCTTCTTGGTCATGATGTTTGTGAAGGAATACAAACCCTGACTAAGACAGAGTTCCATTCAAGTAAAAATTGTAAACTGCATACTTATTAAGAAATTACATGTTTTGGGGGGATTGCTTATAAATAGAATACTATAAATGGATAGTAATACAGTATTAGCGTATGATTTGTTTTTAGTGTAATATTATTGAATAACTTTCGACTAGTTGTCATTAGCCTGAGTAGTATGTTATTATGATCCTTTTTTCTTTTTAAAATGGTAGACTTATTGAGGCATATAGTAAAATTCACCAATTTTTAGCTAAGTGATTTGGATAAATGTATAGAATTGTGTGATTAGTATCACAATTAACATTTCCATCACCCATAAAATTTACTGATACCCTTTTGTAGATGTGTGATCTTTTAAGAATACAATTTTATCAAAGATTTTAGTTTCAAATAAATAATTTTAGGAATGAATTTTAAAATAAGCCAGATATTGAATTGGAGATCACATTTGTTGATTTTTGGTAGCTTAATTTGAATCCATCATAATCCATTAACCAGGTAATTTAAGGAAGGGACTGTGGGCGCTTGCTTTTATGTTTCCACTTTATCTTATCTTAGCTCTTTCATTCAAAAAACTTGCTAAAATCAGCTTCTTGTCATGATTTCTGAGGTTTCACATATGCTCCCTGTGCTCTTCACTATTCCCCTTGAGCGTTCATCTCACTATTCTCTTTGATAGTCACCTGTCTCTCCTTTTCTATAAGCCTTCCTCAGGTAGCTTATTTTCTTGAGTGTTATTTTCTCCCCACCACCTAGCTCAGAGACTGATAGAATATGTACTTGAATATCTTCTGAATGTGTTTTCGCACGTTCATTCAGTCTCAGATACTTGAAAGTAGTATTAGGCTCTTAAATCTTTGTTCTAGAAGGAAGGAAGGAAGGAAGGAAGGAAGGAAGGAAGGAAGGAAGGAAGGAAGGGAGAGAAGGAAAAAAGAAAGAAGAACGAACCCATCACATTTTGCCAGTGCTTTCTCTCTTTCTCTATAGCAGCATGTTTCCCACCCATCCAAGTTTATTTTCAGATCTACTTCCTTTTCTGGGCTTTTTTAAACCTTAAACCTGGGGCTCTTTGGTTTTAACCTTTTGCTTTTCCTTTTCTCTTTCTATAGTCCTGCTAATTCAGTTTTATGTAAACTGGTCTTTTATACAGAAAGTTCTTCGTTTCCCTGTTGTCTGCTACAGAAAATATTACTTGTTGAGCATAAAAACCTTTGTAATTTATTTTAAAGGTTTGAGTTCTGAGCATGAAGTACACTCTGATACATGATCTCTAACATGTTTCTAATCTACTTTTCCTGCCATCTTTTTCTACTTGGATATTTAAAGATCTCCACAATATGGTTGCATAGTCTTCTTGGACAAGGTCTTTTACCTGTCTGCCCCCTCCCTTAAATTTTACTTGGGTGATCTACTTTTTCATTTTTTCTTGTGCATTAATCTAAACCAAGAGTGCTCCATTTTATCTTTGCCTAGAATGTTTTAAGTGCCTAGGATGATCATTTGCTATATTGCCTAATATTACATGTATTGACGTCTTGTGTAGAAGATTAAATGCAAGCTGAGTTCAGGAACTATAGTCAGCACCCACTAGAGTTTCTCAATGTCTTCCACCACTGTCTATCCCCAACTTAGTCAAGGTTTCATGTGTATCACCGATTGCTTAGAACTCTTGATGTTCCTGCTTATGCCTCCCAAGCGCTAAGATTACTGGCGTGAACCACCACCTCCACCTAGCTTCCTATTGTCTTAGTGTAGTGCTTGTGCTTGATATTCAGAGAAACCTGCTCACTCTCACACAGAGAATAAATGTATCATTTAGAAGCCAACAAAAAGTTGAAGAATAATGACAACTACATTAAATGTTAATATACCTGAACAGAATTGTTAAGGAAAACTCCCAGGATTTTAATACCTTTAAACTAGTAACCTCTTGTAACTTCAGTGCTGGGGAAGTAGAGAGACAGAGTGGGCCCCTGAGGTTTGCTGGCCAGTCAGCTTAGCTTTCCCTAATCTTTTTTTAAATGTATATGAGTACACGATTGCTCTCTTCCGACATACCAGAAGAGGGCACCAGATTTCATTACAGATGGTTGTGAGCCACCATGTGGTTGCTGGGAATTGAACTCAGGACCTCTGGAAGAGCAGCTGGTGTTCTTAACCACTAAGCTATCTCTCTAGCCAGTCAGCTTAGCTTATCTGATGAATTTCTAGGCCGGGAAGAACCCTATCTCAATGTATGTGTGTATATATGTGTGTGTGTGTGTGTGTGTGTGTGTGTGTGTGTGTGTGTGTGTATGTGTACATATATTCATATAAACATGTATGTACACACCCAAGAATGACATCTAAAATTGAATTGTTCTCTGGCTTCCACATGCATACATACATGAACATACAGGTGTAACCATCACACACATGCATACATACATATACATATATATGTCCAATATAATCTATAGTTTAAGAAGCCTGTTTTTAGGATACTTAAATTATATGCATAATATAAGTAACTTTTATTGTTATTTTTCACAATGATTTTTATTAATACATAGTTATATGGTTACAAGTCTGAATTAAGTTATCTAATCTCCATTCATTAATTTTTTAGAAATCTTTAAAGTGACATATTTGTCTATTCGTTATTTTTTAATAATTTAATTTAATTAAAAAATTATGTATGTATGTTGCTGAAAAGATAGTTCAGCAGTTAGGAACCCTGGTTGTTCTTCTAGAAGACCTGGGAATTTAATTCCCAACACTCACATAGAGCTTATAATCACCTGTAACTCCTGTTCTAGGGGACCTAAGATCCTCTTCTGGGCTCCATGGGTATCAGGCATACATATAGTTCACATATGTACATGTAGGCAAAATACCCATACGTAAAATAGTCATTTATAAAACTGTGTATGTCTGAGTGTGGATTTTGCATGAGTGCAGTGTTTGTGGAGGCCTCGTCCTTAGAGCTGGAGTTGCAGGTGTAAGCGCCTGACATGGGTGGACTAGAGCCTGACTAGAGCTGGACTTGTGTCCTCTGCAACAGTAATGCATGCTCTTAACTGATGCCCTGCACATGCTAGTCCTACCCCTTGTAGATGGGATGAACTTAGTTTGGAGGGTTGGAAAAATAAAACCACTTCTTTTAGAACACTAGAACTGTTCAGGGTGGTGGGTGGTCAACAGCTATTTCATTTCAGCTTAATATTTACTGAGTTATTACTCTGATAATATGCTTGGTAAGTGCAAGTAGACCATATTGTTGTAGAAATATTTAATCTCAATCTGAGGTTTCTACCCCACCTTTGAAAAGGCTTATTATAAAGGTCATGTGTGTCTTTATCCTGGAACTGAATGATCAAAGGCGGGGTAGAAGCCCCTAATTGAGATTAAATATTTCCTACAACACCATATGGATAGGATTTCTGATGTTATTGCAAGAGAGAGGGGTGGGGGGAAACAGTCTTAGAATATTTTGGATTTGAATAGGATGTGGGTCAAGAAAGAAGGGGATTTTAGACAAAACAAAGATTAGGAATATCCTAAGAGCAAGATTAGAAACTTTCATTATAGAATGGTGGAGGAACTCTTAGATTAGTAATAGAATGGTTGTATTGGTTTCCTGTTGCTACTGTAATAATATCACAGATTTGTGACATGAAAGGTTCTATTTATTACAGTTTTGGAGGTAAAAAATTTAAATGTATAGCATGGTATCACTTGCCTATAATACCAGCATTTGGGAGATAGATATAGGGCAATCTACAGTTTAAGTCAGGCTCCGCTACCTAGTAAGTTTGAGGTCAGTCAACCTGGGCTATATAAAAACTGCCTCAAAAAATGAAATAAAATAGTTTAAATGTGTGTGGCCAGGCTGTATTTCTGGGGCCTCTAGGGAAGACTAGTTTCTTGTTTCTATCCTTACCTCTAAGCTTCTCTGGTCCCCTGCATTTCTTGGCTGTGGTTCTTTCCTTTACTTCAACTACTCTAGCCCAGTGGTTCTCACCCTGTGGGTCATGACTCCTTTGAGGGTTGGATGACCTGTCACAAATGTCACCTATGACTGTCAGAAAACATATATTTACATTATGGTTCATAACAATAGCAAAACTACAGTTATGAAGTAACAATGAAATAATTTTGTGTTTGGGGGTCACCACAACATGAAGAACTGTGTTAAAGGGTAACACATTAGGAAGGCTGAGAACCACTGCTCTAAACTCTTCTTCCTTCATCATATCTCCTTTTCTCTGACCTTACCTCCCTCTTATAAGAACTCTCATGATTAAATTGGCCTGTACACTCCCCACTTCCAGATCTTAATGTAGTCACATCTACCAAGCCCCTTTTGGTGTATCAGTTAATACACATAGGTTCTTGAGATTAGGATGTGGACATCTTTAGAGGGCTGTTTTCTAGCCTGCCCCAACAATCATGAGATACTCAATAATTGTCTTCAAATATTTGAAGGAAAGGCTGACATATGGAAGATAGAAGGACTATACTTTTTTCTGTGTGGTCTCAGGGATAGAATTAGAACCAGTGGGTGGAAATTATAAAGAAACAGATTTGTACTCACTTTAAGAGAGAACTTTGTAACAGAGCTGTGAGGATGGAGTGGGCAGTCTTAGAACACAGCATGTCCCAGACACTGTCAGTGTTGAACAGGGAGTGAAAGACCTCTTACTGATTGTCATAGATGAGGTTTAATGAACTTAAGACTAAATAGATAGGGCTAAATGAACCTTATACCTTTGTCTGTGTTGAGTTCAGGTGATCGTCTGCACATCCCAGTTCTGGTAGCATTTGGATACAAAACATAGTTTCTCCAGACAGGAGCCTAACTTGGCTCCACCTGTTGTCTGGTTGTTGCTTGTTACCCATTTCAGCAAAGGACTCAGGGAGAGAGAAAGAGATCTAAAAAGAGATCAGTAGATTAGGATTTGCTACTGAGACAGAAACTCTTTTATTTGGTAAAGTTCTTGTAGGTTCAGTCTTTTTGTTTTGTTTTGATCTGTTTGGGAATGGGGTCTTATGTTTTTCTTCCTTCCAAGTACTGGAATTAAACATTTTTGGATATTTTCTTTCCCTCCTCTCTCCTTGTCCTCTCTTCTTCCTTCTTTTCTTTCCCTCTCCCCTCCTTATGTAGCCCAGTAGCCCAGGGTGGCCTGAAATTTATGTGCTCCTGCCTCTGTCTCCTGAAAAATAGCATTACAGATTTAGGCTATCATACTTGTTTACTTTAACATACTAAAAAAAAAAAAAAAAAAAAAAAAAAAAAAAAAATCTCTCACTGAGGTGGAAAAAAAAGACTTTTAAAAGACAAAATAGATGCAATTCTTAAAAGTTATATGGAAAGGAGTTTAACTTTTAAAAAAATTATTCTTTGAGTATTTGTACATGTACACAATATATTTTGACCATATTTCCTTCCCATAGCCTTTCTCCAACACTTCTGGATCCCTTCCCACATCCACTTTCTCAAACCACCCCCTTTCTCCTCCCCTCCCCTTCCTACCTCCATCCATTCCCTCTTTCCTCCCTCCCTCCACCTCAGAATAATCCACTTAGTCCGGCCAGGGTCAGTGTTACTCATATATGCCTGGGTGTGAGCCATCCACTGGAGCATGCTTATCCTACCAGGAACCACACTCCCAAAGAAAATTGACTCACTACTTGCAGCCACTATTGTTAAGGCTTCCTTACGGGAAGGGGTTTGAAAATTTAATTCTACAGTTATTTAGAGAGAAGATAATTTTGGAATTTGATATAGTATTGTAAAAACTATAAATGACGTTATTCATCTATGTTAAATATTATGTTACATTCATAACCAACAAATTCCATCCCATCTAAAGGTTTCAGTTGGGAAATCTCATCTTTTAAAGGATGTTTATTATCAAGTTGTACTTGACAATACATAAGTTGTTTATTATCAAATGGTACTAGAAGATCAATACTGAATCTCAGGAATCTAAGTCAAAAGTCTTCATATTGTTGGAGGGGCTTTTATGCTTCTGGGAGTCAATGAAGACATCATTGCTCCCAAAAAAGCTAGTATGTTTTTAGATTGTCATAATGTATATTTCTTTTTCATATTTTAAATGAGTCCGTAGCTCTATAGATTAAAAATTTTGAGAGGACTAATTGTTTGCTTAGGGAAGTATTTTTGATGAAACAGAACTAACCTGAACATTCTTTCTAGCCAGCTTGGCATAGTACCATTCCCACCCAAAACAAAACAAAACAAAGAAAAAAATAGAAAAAAAAGCCCAAATAATTATGTGTCATATTTTCTACTAATATATGACATTGTTAACAGTCCATAAACACTTCCATTGTTTCTCTAGCTTCCTCCTTATATTTCATCCTGGATCCTCTCCCACATTAAATCAGCCTGACTGCTATAATACCTGCTTGACCGTGAAGTAAATAGTATTAGAAAGGGCACTAAGAAGTTGTTTTATTTAACTCCAAGCTTTAAAGAGGCAAATAGTCTAATTTGGTATAATAGGTTCTTCAAAATGTAGAATCCAAATCAACGTTTCTTAAATTTAGGCATTAGAGATTTAAACCTTTGAAGCTTCAGACAGAAGTTTAGTGAATGTGCCATTTCTGAGATGAGTGTTCATAAACATTTATTATCTCTTTCATGAATTATCATTTAATAAATACCATTCTCAGTTTGCAGCTCTTTGGGTGTTCCCATGTGTATGTGTTTGTACTTTGATGTGTGTGCATCAGAGGTCAACCTAAAGTGGTATTCCTCAGGAGCCATCCACCTTAGGTTTTTTTTTTTTTTTTTTGAGACAGGGTTTTGTATTTTCCTAAGTCTCACCAGTTAGTCTAGGCTGGTTTGTTACCAATCCCCAGGGATTGTTCTGTCCAGGCATGCTGCTTATTTTATTTTGTTACAGACATTTAGTTTGGTTTTGTTATAGTCAGAACACACTGTGTGATTTCAGTTAAAAAAATTGTAAAGTTTGTAGTATGGATCATAATGGTCTTTTATGATAAACTTCTTACAGATGTTTAAAAATTATGTATGTAGCTATTAGGTAGAGTGTTACGTGTATATTGGTTAGATTCCATGTATTGGTTTTGTTGCTTAAATATTCTATATCTTCAGTGATTTTCTCTTTAGCAATTCTGTCCATTGCTGAAAAGATGAATCCTCAGATGTAATCTGTAAACTTGATCTGTTTCTCCTTTCATGACTACTACCTTTGCTTCATGTACTTTGAGGGTCTTATTTGGTTCATTCATACTTAGAATCATTATGTTCTCATAGTAAATTAGTAATTTTATCATTATGTAATATTTTTCTTTGTCTTAAAGTTTTCTTTGCTCTGGATTCTGCTTTATCTGATAGTAATATATTCAGTCATTCAGTCATTCATGATGGTATGTTAGAACCACTTCATATCTTTTGACAGAAGAGGGAAATACTGGGTTTTAGGGCCAAAGGTGGCTTCCAAATTGTTCACTTTTGTTGAATTTCTATTAAAGGTGCTACTATGTCCCATACCCCTCAATAGGAATCTCATGTCTTATGGAAGAAATTGTTTTCTGGTTGTTTCTTCATTGAGTTCCTAGTTATAGCCCCTTGCTTTTGATGTTGGTTTCACTTGTGCTGTTAGAGGAATTCTCGCTCAGGCTAGGGAGGAATGAGCTTACTGCGATGCCTTCTCTGCAAGGGCACTTTGGGACTGGCTTTTCTACTGACACTGAAAAGTGCCCTACATTGTGTTCCTCTAGTCTTGAGATCTTAGACCAGTTTGCTCTCCTCTTATCCACGTTTTGGAGTTCTCTTTTGTGTTATTTCTAGGATTTATAGATGTACTTGGAAGGGAGAAAATAGTCTGGTTAAGTTTATAGGAAAGATAGAGATCATCCTTTCATAGAAAGCAGGGAATATGTGTGTAACTTTTCTGGACTCATAACACCAGGGCTGTCCAATGGAAATAAAATGCAAGTCACAACTGGGAGCCCTATGTAGCCACACTTAAAAACCCAAAACATAATCCATCCACTTTGTTTTAAAAACATAGTTTACTTCATTTAACATTTAAAAATTACATTTTGACATTTAATGTAAACTTTTTGTTTTCTTTTTTCTGACAAAGTCACTACAGCTCAGGCTGGCCTAGAACTTTTGATCCTCCTACCTTAGCCTTCTGTGTGTAACATAAAATTAGATAATTTGCATCTTTTTTTTTTGTTCTGGTCTTTTAAGTTGGGGATGTGCTAAGTATTTGCAGCATAACTCCATTATGACTGAAAAATTTCACCAAATTTGTATTTAGATTTCAAAAATTTCACAGTTGAAAAGTAGATTCATATATTTAAGTTGGCTTAAACTGTTTTAGGAACTACAACAATGATTAATTCTTGAACTTAGGATTTAAAAAATTATTTTATTTTATATGAGTGTTTTGCCTATATGTGTTGTGTTCAATTTGTGTAATTGTCCATGGAAAGCAGAAGCAGGTGTCAGATCTCTAGGAACTTAGTTACATATGGTTGTGAGCTGCCCTGTGAGTGTTGGGAATTGAATGCTGGTCCTCTGAAAGGGTAGACAGTGCTCTTAATTGCTAAGTTCTCTCTCTAGTCCCTTAACTAGGATTTAAGTTTTAAAAAAATTCATTTAAGTCATATGTACGTGTGTGTGTGTATGTGCATGTGAGTTCCAGTACCTGTAGAGGCCAGATAATTTGGGTCTTCCTGGACAGGTGGTAGAGGTATTTGTAAACTACCTGATGTGGTCAGGTCCTCTGGAAGAACAGGAATTGCTCTTAACTTATGAGTCGTCTTTCCAGCCCTACAAAGTAGAATGTCAAAAGTTAGAAAATCAGGTTTTGCATTGTATTAGTTTCAGTTCAGACTCTCTAAGTTTAGAGTGTGGTGACAGCATTGCCCAGCAGCTTTGTTCTGTTCTATTGTTTCTTCTAGTTTCACTAGCATACCTTAATTATTGCAGAGTCATATTATAAATGTTAATATTTCTGGTAGTGTAAACCATCTGTCATTATTCTTGGCCATTATGTTTTCTGTTATTAATTCTTTATGTTTTCATGAATTTTAGAATAACCTTGTCAATGTCCATTAGTAACTTTCCCAAGTTACTATGGTTTGTACTATTAGCTATGTGCTTGATAAGCAAAGCAAGCTAAATTGAAATACTGATGGTATCTAGTTAGTTGACTTACATCTGATTCTGAAATGCCAGCCTCAATATTACTGACTTACATTTATTTTTACCTTTATGGAATTATGAATGTATATATGAGTATGAGTTGACATAGTCTTTCCTAGCTTTTTAAAAAACCAGTTGTTCAAAGTAAAAATGCAAGCCATGCAATATTATTTAAAAAATATAGTATATAATAATGTGTGGTTTGAATGAGAATGGCCTCCATAGACTCATATGTGAAAGACTTATCAGAGAATGGAACTCTAAAAAGAACATAGAACCATAGAGGAGGTTGGAGTAGCCTCTGGTTTTAGAGATGGTTTTATTCTGTATACTGTCTCTACTGTTTAACACAGAGCCTGACACACAGTAGGTGTTCAGATTATTTGAGTAAGTAATGGGTGGCATTATACTTAGCAGAACTCTTTGATTAGAAAGGGAACCACTTTAACTTGCTGTCAAGCAGGCCTTCTATTACTATAAACTGAGACTTGGTAGAAATGACTCAGAAATATTCTATGAAGTGATTTTGGCATTTAGGCTTTGTTCTAATTCTTTAGAGTGTGGAAGGGGATGTTTGGGGGCATAATTACATTAGTATTGCCGAGTAAATTGGTATAACTCGTGATATATGACTTGAAAGTGAATTGTCCAGATTTAAATAGAACACAAGTAAAATACATCACCTCTGCTTTTTTAGTTCTTAAATTTACACTAGACCAGTTAGCTGGTTAACTGTTCTAACATAAACAGTTTATATTTAATGTCTTTGATTTCATTATCACTTAAGTGAAATGATAGAACATTTTATTCCAGAATTTTCTCCATTGGAATAGAATGGCTGCAACCTTTTAGATTTATTTATTTCATGTATATGAGTACAATGTAGCTGTCTCCAGACATACCAGAAGAGGGCGTCAGATCCCATTATAGATGGTCGTGAACCACCATGTGGTTGCTGGGAATTGAACTCAGGACTTCTGGAAGAACAGTCAGTGTTCTTAACCTCTGAGCCATCTCTCCAGCCCCTCTGCAACAGTTTTTGTAGTAGCTAGAAAATGTAAATAAAAACAAACAAACTTGGTATGACTTTATGGTATAAAGTGAACAGTCAAAATATTAGTGTTGTTTTTCTGGCAATATGGCTTATTGAACTATTCAATTATATTTCAAATATGCTTGATTTTTAAAAAGCACATGTCAAGAAAAACTCATTTAAAATGAATGAAAGAGTATAAGAGTGAACAGGCTGGGAGAATAGCTCGTTAAAGCATGAGTGCCTGAGTTCATTTCCCAGAACCCACATGAACATGCCGAGCTGCGCACTTGCTTGTTATTCCAGCACTGGGGAGAGAGACAGGTTGATCCTTTGGGTTCCTGGCCAGCCATCCTGGCCTGCTTGGTGAGTTTCAGGCCGGTGAAAGTCCCTTTCCTGTCTTGAGGAATGGCTCCTAAGGTTGTTTCTGGCACACACGCCACACAGGGTGAAAGGTATGAGATGGCTTTGAACTTACCTGGAGACTAAAATGGACCATGTGTAGAAACCACTATTCAAGTTTCTACACATTGTGTAGGTTAGGGACCAGATTAGAGATTATATTAGGGAAAGGGCTAGCATGTATTAAAGGTCTCAAAAGCACATACCCTATGTAAGGAGTCAAAGGAAGCTTCCTCTCTATGTGAGTTCAAAGCTCAGAACTCAGTGCTGTGTATATGTTTATTTGGTGTTTAAATGATCAGGGTTTGCATTATACATACAAGTCTAAGCCAAAAATTATATCTTAAGTTTGGATCTTAAATGCTTCAGATACTGTATTAGTCACTATTCTCTTAAGGTACAAAATTTATAGAATGAATAAATTAGAGTGGCTTACAGTCTGTGGACTGGTAGTCCAAAAATGAGACTGGAGGTCTCAGCAGTCCAGGCTAGTGCTGGAGTTCCAGAGGATCCTAGAAAGTGTCTGGCTTTGTCTGTGCTGGAATCTTAAAGAAGTAGATTCTAACAACAGTGAAAGAATTCCTCAGCAGTAGGATGGATACACTTACCAGCAAGAGTGAGGGCAAACAGGCAAACAGCAAAAGCTTCCTTCTTCCATGTACTTTTATGTGGGTTGCCACCAGAAGGAATGGCCCATATTTAAGAGTGCACAGTCCCACCTCAACTGATCCAATCAAGAAAATCCCTTACAGTCGAGCAGATGGGGTTTTAGTTGACTCGAGATTTAGTTAGGTGACAATCAAGATTAGCTGTGATTGGTATTTAGCAAACCAAACTGAGTTGCTACCTGTAAGAAAAGGTCTTCACATGGCAGGGAATAGTTATTGTTATATAGAATAGGAACTTACAAAAAGTGTATCACCAAGACAGACTACATTGAATAAGAGTTAATAGGAACTTTGTAAGAAGGAATCAAATCTAAAGATAAAATTGGTGACATGTTTCAACAGCCAAGTGGCTGTTGGATTGGTCAGGTGGCTTTGAAAATGAACCAAATACAAACTATAAAATGTGAAATAAGGGGATGGAGAGATGGCTCAGTGGTTAAGAGCACTGACTGCTCTTTTACAGGTCCTGAGTTCAAATCCCAGCAACCACATGTCTGAAGACAGTGACAGTGTACTCACATATATAAAACAAGTAAATCTTAAATAAAATAAAAAAATAAAAAAGATATGCAAAATAAAAATCTTTAAACTTTGTGCTAATGTTAAATAGCAGGTAACCTCAACTGAAAAGAAAACTTACTGGAATGTGATTCTGAATTTGTGAGAGAGAAAGCAGCCCAAGGTCAGAGGCCTGGGTAGTTGTGGTAAGGATACAACATAGGAGATAAATTTCAGAAGATGATGTGGGGAACAATACTTGAAGTGATAAATGACTTAAAATTTTAAAGAAAAGATTAGAATCTTCACATTCTGGAAGCCCAACAAATAAATATGAGGAAATCTACTTCTGTGAACATGGGCTTATTTTTATGAAATGTGACACAGCAGACAGAGATCTTAAAATAGAAACCTGAAGATAGTAGAATAGTCAAAATGGTTAAAGAATGGCCGACCTAAAATTGGATCACTAGTAAAAGTCTTTTGTACATGATGGTAGAATAGAGATATTTTACAGTAAAAAATATCTTTACTACCACAAGGCCATTCTCCTTCCAAATATCTTAGGAAGATCTATTTCTGACCTTGAACTAAGGAGGAGTATAGTGGCTAAGTATGTGAGTAAATCTAAATGTATATTGATAATGTAAAACAAAACCATTTCTGATTTGAAGAAATTAAAAAAAAATCACTGTTGTGCTAAATTCTATGTGTGTGGTCGTTTTGTATGCATGTATGACTGTATGCCTGTGCACCAGATCCATGCCTAATGCCCAGGGAGTCTAGGAGAGTGTGTCAGATTCCCTGGTACTGAATTACAGACAGTCATAAGATACCACACAGGAATCAAATCCTGGGAAGATCAGCCAGTGTTGTTAACCACTGTGTTTTCTCTCTAGCCCCTGTTGTCTGTTCTTAAGTAGTGTGCTATACTGCTTCTTTGTTTGAATGACTAGGGCAATACTCTCAATTTTCCAGTCTCAGGAAATGTGTTTATGACTCTAGGTTAGGAAAGTAGTAGTGTTTTCTGTTTTATTTTTATTCAAATTTCATTAAAAAAACAAGGAAAGATTTTTATATTCATCAGAAAATGTGAAATCAATAAATTTGACTAACTTAAAATTAAGAGATTGATTTAAAAAATATTTTTTAAAAGATAAGTCAGAGGAGAAATTTTTAAAATACAGTTATAACTAGAAAATAAAAAGAATTAAGCAGTAAGGTAAGTTTACATTTCACATAATTGGTATTGTTAGGCTTTTAAAATTCCTTTGTCCTGAATGAGGCCTATGGGCAAGGAAGGGAATTTAATGTGTGTGTGTGTGTGTGTGTGTGTGTGTGTGTGTGTGTGTGTGTGTAGGAGAGCTGAGCAGGAGGACAAATTAGAACAAAATACAACTGAACCTAATGACCATTATTTGGTATATCTTATGACTTAGAAAGATTTTAAAAATCATCGACTAGATCAGCAAGGGTTTTGTTTGTTTGTTTGTTTAAAAGACAATTAAAAAAAAAAAGCTGGGTGTGGTGGCCCACTTCAGGCCTTTCTTTAATCCTAGCACTCTGATGGCAGAG
>NW_022196898.1:52142466-52143411 GCF_008632895.1 Mastomys coucha | reverse complement strand
AAAAAAAAAAAAAAAAAAAAAACAACAACAACAAAAATCATTTAAAATTATGTATATGTGTGTGGGTATGTGCAAGTGAGTGTGGTTGCCTGTGGAGGCCAGAGACATTGGATCTCTTGAAGCTGGAGTTTCAAGTGGTTATGAACACTCTTAACCTATGAGCCACTTCTTCAACCCTGTTAGGATGTTTTAAATGCTGAAAACCACCATTTCCATTTGGATTTTCTTCAGTGGGACACCTGTAGGCAGTAACCAGTTGGCACTCTAGAATGCCTGTGAGTAGGTATGATACGGTTCTACCTGCAAGTACTCCTGGGTCTATAAATTTGACCAGTGCTGTTCAGGCTGGCCTTTTCTTTCTAGGAGATTAAAAAAAAATTGTTTATCTTTATTTAGAGCTATACTCCTGAATCATTAAATAGAACACTATGAATCTGCTGCTACGGTTCATAACATTTGAAAGGATTAACATTTGGTTTATTCTCTCTAAATCCACAGCTATTAGGAAATAATCTTAAACTTTAGGATTTACTTTGCAGAAATGATTTTCTTCTAATGTATGCCATTTGAAACAAACTCACAATCCTGTTACATAAGAGGCTATACAACATTAATCCTATGCATTGATATTTAGTAACCAGGTATATGTCAAATTTTTTTTCTAAAGATATTCCTAATTTTAAAAGTAAAATACATGCATATATATAAGAAAACTAGAAAAATACATTTAGATGATAAATTATTTAGTAAAATGCAAATTAACACTTGTAGTATATTATTTTGCTATTCTTTATCTTTGTGTACATGGTTGAAAATTAGTCTCAACTCTAAAATGAATTTTAACTTAAGCTAGAAATTGTATAGGCAATTGATCACATCAAAATTGAGGCAAAATTTGTAGTCTAATCCAAATTCTTGTACTATTTTATTTTGTCTATTTTTCCA
>NW_022196898.1:52138700-52142456 GCF_008632895.1 Mastomys coucha | reverse complement strand
AGCCCTGGCTCTCCTAGAACTCACTC
The DNA here is from genome assembly GCF_008632895.1 of Mastomys coucha. Lineage (NCBI taxonomy): Eukaryota > Metazoa > Chordata > Mammalia > Rodentia > Muridae > Mastomys > Mastomys coucha. The sequence goes on along the minus strand of NW_022196898.1, from coordinate 52,142,430 downwards.
TGTAGACCAGACTGGCCTCGAACTCAGAAATCTGCGTGCCTCTACCTCCCAAGTGCTGGGATTAAAGGCGTGCGCCACCACCGCCCAGCTCCTAAGTTTTGTTAAGATATAAAATGACCTGTACCTGTCAGCTGTTTATTGCCTATTAGTCCTAAGGGCATTGCCTTGTGGTTCTGGGTAAACACCCTTTGGCAGCTGGCACAATGCTAAGCTTCATCAGTACTTCAGGATGGAAGGAGCTTTTCTTCCTTAGTCCCCTCAACCCCCACTTTGTTGTTGGAACTCAGTTGCAAAGGGGTAAAGAGAGGCCATGATGGTCACTACTAGGGAGGTGAGTTTTATCAGTTTACTTCAGGGGCTCTTGTAAGTTCCTTTGGCACCCTACTTTCTCCAGAAGTAATGACCAAAAAATGCCCCAGGCACTGCCAGATGTACCTCAAGACAACAGATAACCCTGATTGTTTGAGAACCGCTTCCCTCTCCTCCCCTCTCTTCCCACTTGCTTTTTGTCTGTCTTAGGGTTTTTGTTGCTGTGATAAAACACTATGACTAAAAGCAACTTGGGAGCAGAGTTTATTTCACTTCCACTTGCACACCACAGCCCATCCAAGGAAGTCAGGGCAGAAACCTGGAAGCAAGAACTAAAGAAAAGGACTTACTGGCTTGTTCCCCATGGTTTTCTCAGCGTGCTTTGTTTGTTTTTTTGTTTTTTGTTTTTTGTTTCTGTTGTTGTTTTTTGTTTGTTTTTTGAGACAGGGTTTTTCTGTGTAGCCCTGGCTGTCCTGGAACTCACTCTGCAGACCAGGCTGGCCTCGAACTCAGAAATCCGCCTGCCGCTGCCTCAAGTGCTGGGATTAAAGGCGTGCACCACCACTGCCCAGCTCAGGCCAGTCTTAAAAGAGACATCTTCTCAATTGTGATTCCCTTTTCTCATATTACTCTAGCTTGTGTCAAGTTTACAAAAACAAAACTAAAACCAAAATCAAAACAACCAAAGCTAAAAGCATACTCTAGAGAGCTTTGGAGATAAGACTTTCATTATTGTCTTCATTTAGTCTTTGTGCTCCTTTTTGTGTTACTTTGTGTCCTCAAGTCCCTCCCAAATGCCATAAACTTCTACCCAGATGCTCACTAGCCATCTTCACTCAATCATTATATGTTCATAAACAATAAAGAAACTTCTGTGTGTCTTCTACCATTTACAGCTGTCTTCATTTTGTTTGGTGGCAGTTCTAGTTTTCTGGGTCACAGATTTCACTGTAATCTCTGACCTGTGCTTTTCAAGGCTCACAAACCTTCTGTCGGGAAGTCCTGCTGGCTTTACCTACGCAGTTTACTTGGAAGCTGACAACTCATCCCTGTTGTCCCAGCACTACTATTTCTTGGTCAATTTATTGTAGGACCTTTTGTGTCTTTAATCTGTTCATAATAGTATCTTAAATGACTCTTTAAAAATATTGAAATCAAATCATGCCATTCATGAGAGCTCTACAGTGACTACTACACCTCACACAGAATAAAAGCCAATGTGATTAACATATAATACATGCTCAAACAATTGTCGAATTAATGATACCTAAATCAGATCTAGTCACAAACATCTTTTCTCTCCTCATGCTTCATCTTGCTGAACTTTCTGTTATTTAATTGAGTCTTTTTAGATAATCTTTTGTCCTTCGGAGTCTCATCTTCTGGTTGATCTGTTTCCTCTGTGGGTCACTTTCTCAGTGTCAGAATCCTTGACTTTTTTTGTCCTACTCATCATCTGTCAGTGACACCACTGGATAAACTTGTCATCTTAGTTTCCAGCTCTATAACTGAGTTTTTGCTTATTTTTGTAAATCTTTAATGTTTAATGCAATAGTTTTGATCTATATATTACATACAGTAATATTTTGTATAATTATATTTTTAGTTTCTATACAGGTCACATTTTTCCAGGTCTGTATACTAAGTCTTCATGATGAAATTCACATCTTGTTTTGCTTGGTAGCTTATTCTTGATTATTACTCTCCCTTGGTACTCTGTCTTTAAAGACAATATGTCTTACATATTTTAAAATTCTAAGTTGAAATTCTAAATCTCTTCCCTCAAGGGAAATTAGAGTTTAGTATTTGGTACAGTATCAAATGTATAGTGAACACTTAATAAGCATGTATTAATAGTAATAGCCCCTTTGGCTTTTTGTATTCACCAAATTGAATTTCACCAAAAATGATTATTCTTCACTGACTTTTTAATGACTAAATGAGTTCTTGGCCCACAGCATAGTAAGCATAATAACCTTTTTCCATTATGAACACGGTGATGCCAACTTTGTCTCTTCCCTCTCCGTCTTACTCTTAAAATGCTAATATGTAAGTTTAGAAGTCTCCATTTCAGAATTTCATTTAGAAATTTATTAAATGTCTTAATTTATAAGTTTTATAAATGAAAGTGAGGGTTATTTAGAGGAGTGAGTTATTAACTTTAATGAATGTTATTAATAATCATATTTCTTCACTAATTCTTGACTCAGCAATTCATTTGACAAATATTTTTGAGTGCTTATTGTATTGGTTACTACATGTGAAAGGGGCTAGTATTACAAAAGGGAATTAAACATAGCCAGTGTGCAGATGTTTGCCTTACTTCAAATCTCTAGGGTTTGAAAAATTTAGAAGATGGATTATTGATATGTGTCAAGAAGAGAAAGTGAACAAAGAATAATTTCACTTTTTTTGACCTTTTCTAGTCTCTCATATCTGTAAAATGTAGCAAGTAAAAAATAGGGATTTGAGATTTAAAACATGAGAATTTAGATTTTCATGAATAAAAGATTTTTGAGACACTAATAGCAGGTAGTTATTCTAAATTTTTAGGACTGATTCGTAGCTATGAGTTTTTGTGAATTGAATTGGCTGTTTGAAAATAATAGCTATTGAAAAACGTGTGTAAACATAATGTGAGCATTATGTCAAATGAACTATATAAAATCTAATGATAGATTTCGTATAGAGTAAATTATTTTGATTAAAGATTTCAGAATGTTGCAGTGTAATAACAGGAAAGAGCTGAGTGATAATAATTTTCTTATTAACCTCAATATTCCAGTGTATTATGTAAGAAATATACTGTTATATAAGTGGGATCATATAATTGCCTTCATAATTTATTGCCTTCATATAATGTGCAGAAGGCCAAATTAAAATATGAATACACCAGTGAAGTAAAACAAAAAATTTCTTTAATGGCAAAATAATCTGTAAGGATGGACGAAGCAGCTCACATAATTATAAGCCTAAGTGATTTTGATTCAGTTTTTATTTAAATAAGACTAATAAATTAACCTGTAGATTAGTAGTGAGTTTGAAAGTATTCAAAAATCAAAATGTAGGCCATTTGAGGGGTCCAACTTCTTTATTTACTTAAAATATAAATTTATCAACTAACAATTATAGTTAATGGAAGATGCCAAATGCTGATTTTTTTCCCCTTATTTTATGCTTCTGTAATAAACAGGAATTTTGGGGGGTAAGTATGGGTGAAACACTTTGAGAAATGGAATTGTAGCTGTACAATTTATAATGAGGTTATTTTTAAAATTCTAAAAGTTTTTAAGCTTTCTTTTTGAAAGTTTCTTTAAAGTAGTTTAAATAAAGTAATTAAAAAGCTCATTTCCTTGGACATAGTTCTACCAGAGGACCCAGCTATACCACTCCTGGGCATATACCCAAAAGATACTGCAAC
>NW_022196898.1:52126061-52138000 GCF_008632895.1 Mastomys coucha | reverse complement strand
TTTGTTTGTTTGTTTGTTTTTTGGAGGGGAAACTGGGAATGGAGAAATTTACATGTAAATAAAAAAAAAAAAGCTCATTTCCATTTACACTACAGGAATGCCTGTACTCAAAATGATTCTTTGGAAAGACAATAATTATGTATTTCTTTGTTTGTTTATTTTGAATAGACTAATTAGATTCTGTGTTTTACTCTATCCTTACTCTTAATACATGTGTCTGTGTATCCATATTTAGTATAGTTGTGAAGACCCAAATGTGCATAGTACCTGCTTTCTTTCTTCCCTAAAACAGATAGCTTTATTTACACATTCATCTATACAGTTAGTTATGTTTGAATATGATATTAATAAAAAGGTGTCATATTAGAATACAGCCAGTATTTTGGCAGACATTTTAAGGGTGTTTTAAAATGAAATAATTAGAGGTGACAATCTTAGAAGTAGCTATTGGTTATAAAAGTAATTCAGGGGGCTTTTCTATTACCACTTTTTATCTCCCAAATAAATGACACCTAGTATATTCATTACACCTTTCAGGCACTAAGCTGGGCAGGTTCTATGCTGGCCTGGCTTACTTCCCAACCTACTTCCCAGCCACGTGTCCTGTTATCTGCCATCTTGGTCTTACGCTGGCCTCCTTCATCTGTATCTGTGTCCTCATGGGGATTCCTCAGGTCACTTGAGACTCTTTCTCTCAAGGCATGGACATCCTGCCTTATCTTTCCTGCCCAGCTAATAGGTTGATCAGCTCTTTATTGACCAGTCAGGAGATGATGGAGAGCAATGGTTCACAAAGTACTGAGCCAGGAAATGCCCCTATTTTTTCTCATCTCCACTCTATTGCTCAGACTAATTTTTACATACTACTGTTGGGAGTTTAGCATTGCTTTGCAGCCTTTTCCTTTCACCTTTCTCTTATGGAACTAAACTTACCTATTAATACTTAGTAAGAAATTGGAAGTGAGGCAAGTATATGTTAATTTAAGCCGATTACTACTTCAGTCATTCTTAGCTAGTTAAATATCTTACTTTTCTACATCCTTGTTTCCCATTTTTCATTTCCTGCTTGTCTCATTAGCTTGTGATTAATGTATGGTTTTTAGTCTTTTCCTTTCTATTAATCAGGTGGGAAAAAAGGTAGAACATAAAAAAGGACTGCTGAGTTTTTCATTCACTTTGTTTGACAGTGTTTGTCACTGTTAGAAATACTTCCCTAACTACCTTTCTGTATATCGAATAACGTACTAAAAATATAAACCATGTAATTATTCTTTTAGTCCACAAGAATGTGGAATTACTCTTTTTTCCTACTTTGTATGTTAGACACCACTGTTAATGGTTCAGAAGCTAAAAGAGACTGTCCACAATTCATTGCCAGTATAGTTTTCAGCATTTACTAGCAGTGATTTAACTTTTTAAGAAGGAGTTAGTATACAAAGTAATGGGTTTTGTTGTGGCAATTTTATACTGCATTTTAATTCCATTATACTGAATTTTCATTTAGTTCTTTTCTCCACTGCTCTTCCTTGCACTCTCTGTCCCTCCACTCTCAATGGTCCCTTCTTCCCAGGCCAGTGGTCCGCTCTTCCGCTTTCAGGGTACAGTATTTCATTGACCTCTCTTTCACCTTCTCTTAAGATCTTTTCCTCTCCTTTTATGATTTCCTTTCTAGTTTCACACCTCTATCTCTGTGTCACTGTCTCTCTGTCTGTGCCTGTCTGTCTCTCAAAATATTCAAATCTATTTTCTTGATCTGAGAGAAAATATGCTATATGTCTTTTGAGTCTGGCCTATTCTGCTTAACGTAATGGAAGTCATTCTTTTTAAAATGAGAGCCTTTATAGTCTGTTATTTGTCTAACTTTCTGGCCCCTTCACTTGTACTTCCCATTGTTAGTGCCAGCCAGCTCTATATAATTGTAGTTTCTTAAACATACTCAGTTTTCTCTTCTGTGCCTTTGGATTCTGTGCCTTTACTTGGATTATTCTGCTGTTCCTGGTTCCCTTTCTTGTTACCTGACAGCTGTTTCAAGCCTGTTTGATGGTTATTGAGTGGAGTCATTTCATGATAACTCCTCATTTTCTGTGCTCCCATGGTGTCCCATTATTGCCTTTAAAATTATATTGGATTGTTTGTCACCTTATGTGACTGTAAGCTCTGTGGGAACACAAATGGAGTCCCTGCTTTAGACAGAGCACTCAGTGTTCAACTGGAAGGAGGAAAGGAAATGAACTTGAGTGTCTTTCATATACCCAGAAAAGTTAAGCTTAGGTATCTAGACACAATATATTATCTTAAGTTGACCCAATAACTTTCTAAAACATATGATTGTACCATATATTATTGTGTATTAGCTGCACCTTATAATTAGAAATCTGAAGTTGAGTAGTTTGTCTAGTAAAGTGCTTGAACTGGGGCATAAGTAAAGACACATTTTGACTCCATAATTTCTGGTTATTTCATTTCTATCACACTGCTTTCTTAACTGTATAGATGTATTAATGGAGATGATGAGGTATAGTGGTATAAAGACCATGTACATAGTCATCATGCAAATGTGGGTTAAATTTGAGCTTTTCATTTAGCAGTTTTCAGGATCTTAATCTTCATAAACCAAGTTTTCTCTTTAATTATGATTGATAGTGTTATTTACTTCATAGGATTGCTGCTAGAATTAAATGAGTGTCTGAGGACAGTTTTATGCTGTGTTGTGTACATAACACATATATGAGTGAATGTATCAGGTAAGGATATTTATAAACAGCTTATTGACTAGCACTAACTTAAGCAAAATAGTAAGGAGTAATAATAAAAAGTTTTGAGGTAGTGTTCAGTGTGTAACCTCTTTCACATTATTGTTGGGTGTCTGTGAAGTTGCAACTGTTAGCCTACAGCTGGAGCAAATAAGAAAGAAGGAAGAGTAGGTAGGTATTAGCCATGCCAGTATCTCTTACTAAAAGGGAATATAAGCTTTTTAGAAGTTCACTTTATATCCCAATTCTGAAGTTGGTTGTGTGGAACACTGTAGTAATTTAATGGTTCTCCTAGTTATCTAAACTTTAATGAAAAAGGTCAAGAAAGTGGAGCATATCGTGTTTGAGATTAGGTCATCTTTCTTCTTGGGGGAGAGCTCATGGCTCCCTCACCTAAAGTTAAGGATTCATCTTCTTCAGTCATTGATGGTGGGGTTTTGTAATAAAACAACCCCAAAAAACTGTTATACAGTATGTTTATTCATATTTGACTCAATAGAAGGGCATTATGCATTATTTCAATTCATATCAAGGAAAATCTAAGAGTAAATTAACTGTGTTCCTATATACTATTTAGGTATTAACATATTTTCACCACCGAAGTGTGAGGACCAGAGTTGGATCCTCAGAACTCATGTAAAGCAGGGATACACTAGCAGCATAAGTCTGTGTCTCAGGGGAAGAAGCAGCATGAGAATCACTGGAAGCTCATAGGATAGCTAACCTGGTATGTATCTGTGATCAACAAGAGACCCTATCTTCAGACAGGATGGAAGACAAGAACTGACACCCATGGTTGTCTTTTGATCTCCACACGAATGCTGAGGTGGCTGTACACCTCTTACCTCCAAACCTCTTCACGTATTAAAAAAACAAAAGAAAAGAAAAGAAAATGGATTTACACAACTTCAGCATCAACTGCTCACATATGATGGTATTCTGTTTAAATTGTGTGTGTGTGTGTGTTTATATCCACATATGCCACCATTCTAAAGTGGAGGTCAGAGGACAATTTAGGGGAATCAGTTCCTTCCTTCCACCATGTGAATCCCAAGGATCAATCTAAGGTTGTCAGGTGGCAACCATCTTTACATGCTGAGCCATCTCATAGGCTCTTATGTGCAGCTTTCCCTGGTACTGGTACTGTTTCCAGACACAATGCAAAGAATGTAATGTAAGTCTTTCTCCTGCCATTCAGACTCCTGTTAACAGAATCTTTTACAACTATTATACCTCTTTTACCTTCTCATCCTGTTGACTTTTCGCTAATTGGAGAGAGAACTCTGATAAATTAAATTGTGAAGTTCTTGCTGCTTTACTGAATGTTGGAAAGATGGTACTCAAATGCTTTTTAAAAAATTCTGGAATGAATTTTTACATAAAAAGAATGGTATAAAAGATGTTTGGGTTGTGTGCTATTATTACTTTTATAGTTAAACTACATTTTAGCTTTGAAGAATGTCCTAGGATCTAACTACTCTCATAAATTATTCCCTAAAGGAAAGTGAAACAAACTGAAAACATTTGGAATAGAATATGTTGTGTGTTGAATGGCCTGTCTTTGGATGCTACCTTTCTGTGTCTTGGTAGGATTCTAGGCTAACACAGTCATCCAAAGCAGAAAAGTGAAGCAGTTAGGACTTTGATAATTTGGTAGTTAAGGACATTGATAATTTGTTGTTTGATTAATTTATCCCTATGTAATTAAAAGTTAATGACACTAAAAAAATCAGAGTCTTGGCTAAAGAATGAAATATTCTATATTCTTGGCTATAGAATGAAATATTCTTTTATGTGGGTGTTCCATTTTTTAACATTAACATTTTGAAATTTTAGTTATTTTCCCATTATGTCTGTACTTAGAGCTTAAAGATACATATGCAGAGAATAATATCCAATTATTTTATGATTCTTGGAGTATTTCATTTTTTGACAACCAAATGGTTCTGCAAATTGCTGTTAATACCAGATTTTCGAGATCCTTAGATACATTGTATAGCTTTTTGTCATTCAGAAGCCACTGATAAGTTATGCCGTAGTAATAAACATAATGATTATAATCATGTTTAGTTTCCAAATATTAAGAAGTAGTATATATGCTTTTACTGTCACAACTTTTAGATGTTGTTTTGAGATAGATGAAGAAAAGGCGGACAATATGTTGAGAAGCAGATGTTGTATGACTAAAGTGCCCAGCTGTGAACTAACAAAGTGAATCTCATGCTGGTTAGTTAACAATTCTTTGGCAGTCAGAGACATATGTAAAGCAGTAAACACAGCATGGGGAAATAAAAAAAAATTAAAAATATTTTCTAAGCTAAAACATTGGCAATATCTAGTCTACCATCTGTTCTATTGGAATTTTTATCATGAGTAAGTCATTCCAAGGTCACGTAAAAAAGACAAATTAGCTAACCTTGTATTCTTCATTCTCAAATATTAGTGTTAAATATAGTCTCTATAACTTTGACTTAATAAAAATATTTCAGCAAAATTAATTTTACTTGTGTAATATAAAAAAGTTTATCAGCTTTTTTGTAGGGTTTGAAGCAATTTTGTTTTGCTTAAGCCTTGTTTAAATTCTTTTAGATCAAATCTATTATTTTTTTTCTATTGAAATGCTTCTTTGGTAGATTAAGATGAATGATCATTTATTTCCTGTAAATGTATCTTTCATTGGCTAGATGTAATTGTCTTTGAGGCTTACTGCTGAATAAAGCTCATCCTTTCTGGCTCTTTCTGAACTGTGGCTGGCAGATTCAAATTAGCTGTTCTGGCCCAAACTCTCCAAACTGACTGATTCAAACCGGCTTCTCTCAGCTTCAGAATGAATTGCTCTGCTTGGCCTCATACTTATCTGTTCTAATTTTTTGCTCTGCTTGGCCTCATACTTATCTGTTCTAATTTTTTTGGCTCCTCATTCTCTGGCCCAATCTGTCTTCACCTGCAACCTGTCTCTGTAAAGCAACCCCTGTCCCTGTGCTGGTATTTTAAATTTGCTCTCTTTCCTGTCCTCATAAGAGTTCAGCATATCCTATCTCTGACTCATTCTGTCAAATCTTTCTCTAATTCATTACTTTGCCCTTCAGTCAGGCATCACTTTTAAACATGGCTGCTGCTTATCTACATTGTCTGGGATTAAAGGTGTGTGCTAACGAAGTGCTTGTATTCCAGCCCGAGGGATTAAAGGTTTGTTATTCCAGCTGGATCACACAGACCTAAAAGGTCTTTAGATGGCAGAGCAGCCATGTTGCTGGATTAAAATTCCTCTACAAATTGCAAAGTATATTATTGTCATGGTCTTCTGTCAGAAGGAACAGAGTCTTTTCATCGTAAAGGTCTTCCTCTGTTGAATGCATGGGATGTCCAGACTAGGCTAAAAGTTCAGATTTTAATACTTGAAACAATATTCCATTACATTTTTAAAAAATTGGGACCCAAAATGTAGAAATGTCCACCTACAGATTTGTTCTACATGTTATATTAGCTCTCTGCAGTTGGTTTGTTTAACACAACAGGTTTCCCTGGTTAATTTAGAAATGTTAACTGCAGTGTAGGGTTTACTAGATACCTAATGAAACACCTTAAAACTTTTTAGATCCCAGAGCCAATATAATTTGTTAGAAAATGAAAATGAAGAACCAGTTAAGCCATTGTTAATACGCTTTAGAGATTTCAACCCGTGGTTTGTTGGCCTTATGGCTTAGGGTTGTGGCAAGGCAGTACATTCTGGTGGGAATCATGTAGTAGAGTAAAATCACTAATGGCTAAAGAGTGAAGAGACTAAAATCTCACAGTCTTGTATGAGAGCACCTGTGACATGAGCACTTCTTCCCTAGGACTTAACATCCTAAAATCTCAGCCATCTTCCAGTATACTTTAGACTAGGGCCTAAGCCCACAGTTTATGGATATATGGAGAACATGTAATGTTCAGTATTAAGATAGACTTTTTGAGTAGTGTAATTGGATTATTTTAGTGAAATCATTTCTTTACATTAGTGCTTGGGAACTGAGTAATTGGGAAGTCTCAATCCACTCTTCTCCTTTAACCTTAGCATCAGCAGTTTTTGTGAACCCAATAGAGAAAAATTGTCAGATATCCTTTTCAGTATTGGGCAGGAGGTCAGCAAGGTGGCTTAGCAGGTAACGCCTCTTGCAGCTAAGTCTGATGATCTGAGTTTGATTTCTAGGAGTCACATGGTGGAAGGAAAGAGCTTACTCCTGTGTATAAAGGCAAGAGCTCATCACCTACATGTCTCTCTCTCCCTCCCGCCATTGCCCTCCCTTTCTCTCCATGTCCCCTCCCATACACACACACTGAAAAATACTGGGTAGGAAAGGTTGTTAAATTGTCAAATAATCTCTATATAGCAATATGCTTATACAAATAACATACATATACATATACATTCTATCAGTTAGTAGAGTTTTTTTTATAAATTAGCATCATGATTTTGCTGTGATATGCTTGTTCAGAAAATGAAAATAATAGTGTATTTTTTTTTTACCTTGGTCATCCTAATATCTCATTTATAGTATGATCAAAATTCAGTTTTAAAAATATTGCATTAGTTGTATGAAACAAAAAAAAACACATCAGGTATTAGGAATATGATATACTAAATTGTAATAGACACATTATAGATATTCAGTGCAAGCAATATGACTAAGATGCTGCTGACAACTGGTAATAAGAGGATATCACTGTAGTACAATAGATAATGCATTAATTGTAACCTTATCTAGGCACGGAAGAAATCCTTTGTGTTTCTGTTCATTTTGGTATTTGTGTGTGTGTAAACTGGATAAGGTGCTTTAATGTTTATGTTAAGAAAACATCAATACACCAGGATATTAAGGATTGGGTCTATATTTTTCATCATTGTAACATTATATGGTTGAAATTTCTAAACCATTGGAAAGGTTATCTATGCAGAACATTATCAGACCCTAGAAACTCTTAGTTAATTTGCAAGTAGAATTAGCGTTCAATATCAAGGTTACTTTTAAAATCAAAAAAAGTAAGTAGGATTGGTATATTCTTTGTATTAAAGAGACTTAACTTTATTCAGTCTTATTTCCAGTATTATGTGATACTTACTTTATTCAGTCTTATTGCCAGTATTATGTTAGCTTGTACAATCAATTGTTATATTTTCTATATTGTTACATTTTTAAAAACTTTTAGCCTCTGAAGATATCTTGCTCTAGACTTCAAAGGAATGCTTTGGAATATATATGTAGCTTAGGGGTTCTTTAGATATTCCTTTCTCAGATTAGTTTTAGTAATTTACATTTTTATTAAAGAACATAGGTGAGTTTTTATGATTTTCAAAGTATTTAAATTAAAATTATACAGTTTATATGTTTTAAAAACTCTCGCAGTGCACTTATATCTCTTTTCTCATTTGTGATGCCCTGTAAAATTAACTTCTAGCCAATGAGTGTTTCTGAAAAATGTCCATGAAGTTCACTGTTAGAACAGTGTTATACTTAAGATTTTGTTCTTCTTTAAAATTGAGGAGGGATTCTTGGACTTTGGTTGTTTTGTTTGTTTTTTAGGTATAAGTGGGCACTATAGTCATATAGGTCAATAACTCAGGGAAATAAAGCATGAGGAGAGAAAAATCCCAATTATGCTGTTGATTTCAGAACTGTTTATTCTGCAGCATTTTCTTCTCTGTTTTTATACTTGTCTTCATGGAAAAAATAAACAAGCAATAGAAATAAACCTGATTCTAATTGCCATGGCAATATGTCTGCACACTTTCCTCTGTGTCCACCCACCTTCCATTTGTAATGTTCTAGGTGCTTAAGCCATGAGGATGGACAGGGAAATGCTTCCCTTTTCTTACAGCCAGAACTCTCACTAGGGACTCTGAACTATTCCACCTCTTTAGCTTTATAAAGGGAGAGGGAGGAGGAGCAAGAATAAAGAAAAAGGAGGAGAGCGAGGGAGCAAAAGGAGGGAGAGCGAGAGAGCAGGAAAAGGAGAAAAAGTGAGAGCCTGCTGGCTACCAAGAGTGCAGCATTCTCTCCTGAGCAGCTGAAGTGTAAAAACAGTTGATTGCTTCTTTCTTCTCTTTCTTTCTTTCTTTCTTTCTCTCTTTCTTTCTTTCTTTCTTTCTTTCTTTCTTTCCTCCTTCCTTCCTTCCTTTCTTTCTTTCTTTCTTCTTTTTTTTTCAAAAAAACACGGGTCTTTCTTTTCTTTTTTTCCCTTTTCTGTAAAGAAGGAATGGGGAAACCGGGAAGATAAGTGATACAGAGTAGGCCTGGAGACTGTACCATACACACAGACGACTCCGTACACTTTAACAGATCATCAGCAGTGATTTCAGATTATTGTTCTTATGTTTTGCTTTCTAACTAGAAAACATCATATTTGAAGGAAAATAAACTCTGGTGGTTAACTCAGAAAGAGGTGTTCTATAAATATTTTCTTAGTGGTGAAATATCTGAATAATCTGCTATTTTAAACCTATATTTATAAACTCAATTTCTCAAAAAGTAAACATAGTTTTATGGATATATTTTTCTAAGCTGTCTAAGAAATAGTGTTTATAATAAAATGTCATAAAACAAAAGAAACATACAAAAATAAATGTGGAAATTTTCCAGTTCATTTTTCTCAATCTTAAGTTTGTCATATATCAAAAAGTATATTTGGCCCTCTTTATTCATGGATATAGATGGGAAAAGCTATTGTAAGATGCTAGCAAATGAAATTCAACAGGATATTAAAAGAATAGAATGCTATCAGGTATAGGTATATATTAGGTGAGAGGTGAGAAACCTTTTGATTATCTTAATCAGAAAAAATCTGATGAAATTCAGTATTCACTCTTTATTAAGTCTTGAATACTAAGGATGAAGACTTCCTTTTTGAAACATTTAAGTTCTTTGACCAGTTCATACATGTATATAATGCATTCTGGGATCTTTTCCCACAACTCTCTTTTATCTTACTCCCACCCCTATCAGGATATCATTAGTTAAAAAGGAAATATCAAGTCAGTACCCAGTATGCTATATAATAAGATAGTCCACGCATTTTTTTGAGAGTGTATAATAAAATAGACATATAAGGACCATTAGTTGTCTATTTTCAGGGGCAGGAAAAACTCTAGACAATGTATAAAATACAACAAAAATTAGAAACAAGGCTTTGGGGAAGTGGAGATGTAGTTCCTGTTTGCAGTCACAATAATTACACCTAGAAGCCAACAAGGGAATATGAAAATATCAGAATTAATAAGAAAAGTGAGGAGTTAATATGAAAAGGCTGAATGAAATAGAGTTATTTTCTGTAGAATGGTAAATTAATAAACACAATGAAAATGCTTTGTTTACAGTATCATTAGGAAATGCCTTAATGAGAAAATAGTTGAGGAAAATGACAAAATTCCTAAAAGGTATAAAAAAGTTTAAATGATAGCTCATAGATTTTTTTTTCCAGAATGGGATTAAAGAATAAAGATTTGAATGCTTCCAAATTGCTTTTTGAAATTCTGAAAAAAATAATTCTTTTGAAATTTGAACCAGAAAATTTGTATTTATTTAGAAGAATAAATATTAAAAACAAAGGCTAGATTTTTAGTGAATGATAATTAGGAGGATCTAACATTACTAAAGGCCATATTTTATGAAGTAATAATTTGAGCAGTATAATTGTAATGAATACACAAACATATATAAGTAAACCCATAAACAAATTTCATTGTTTATAAAAATTAGTAATACATACTATTAAATATAAGCTAAAAATAGCTTTATAAAACAAAAGAAATATACAAAAATGGACAAGCCCATAAAAAGTTTCATCAGTATTATTAATCACCAAACACATAAAGAAAATACTATAAAATATTGTCTTCCATATAGTATACCAAGATGTGTAAAGTGTACATGCATGATAATGCCAAAATGTGTAAAGTGTACATGCATGATAATGCCAGGATGTGTAAAGTGTACATGCATGATAGTGCCAGGATGTGTAAAGTGTACATGCATGATAATGCCAGGCTTTGACAGGGTGTAACATTCTCATACACTTAATGGAAATGGAAAATATTTCAGTTGCCTTAGAAAACTGTTTAGGGATTAAAAAAAAAACAAAAACAAAAACAAAATCAAGCCAGGCAGTGGTGGGGCACATCTTTAGTCCCAGCACTTGGGAGGCAGAGGCAGAAGGATTTCTGAGTTCAGGGCCAGCCAGGTCTACAGCATGAGTTCCAAAACAGCCAGGGCTATGCAGAGAAACCCTGTCTCAAAACAAAACAAAACAACAAAACCCCAAAACAACAGCAACAAAACAAAATAAAAAACAAGTTAATGGTATACTTAATGAGACTAGCTATTTAGTTCCTAGTGATTTACTCAAGAAAAGTATGTTTACTCAAAGAATTATCCACAGCTGTTCATATCAAAAGTACTATAATATTCCATTCTGGAAATGATCAGTATGCCAGTTAACTGGTAAATGTTTTAAAAACAAAAGTGTTTTATGGTTTAATTATGATATATACTACTACTCAGCAATAAAAGGGTATGATTCACTTATGCATGAACAGTGTAAATACATCTCAAATCAATATGCTGAATGATGTCAAGAACTACAAACTTCTTACTGTGTTTCCATGTTTATAAAATGTTAAAAACTTCAAACCAGTTGATAATGACAGAACATATCATGCTTACCCAAGGACATGAAAAAGACAATTAGAAAAATAATCTAAGGTAAATAATGTTGTAGCAGTAGTTTCACACATTTGTCAAAACTTTCTGAATGATAGCTGTTTAATGTTTATGTTGAGTTAGTTTTCTATGTCTCATCTGCATAAGTGTTGCATGTCCTGAATTCTGTGACTTTTAATTTTCATTGACATTCCAGCTTTAACTCCCCATTATTTTCTGTTGGATAACCCTGTAAACTTGGCTTTGGTCTTATGATGCTAATTTGTGTGCCCTAGTTTATCAGAACAGTTTGTAGCTCAACTCTTATTTAATGATCAATTTGAAATAAAATAGCCCTTCTGATGAGTGGCCTGTCTGTACTTACAAGATCTAACTGGCTATGTCCTCTGATCCCAGTCCACTACTGCTCTCCATCTTGTCATGCACTACAGCTGCATTGCCTTCTTTGCCTTCCCTTGAACATTGCCATATAGGCTTTTTTTTTTTTTTT
>NW_022196898.1:52115240-52126051 GCF_008632895.1 Mastomys coucha | reverse complement strand
TTCAGGATCATTTAGTGTCATTGCTTGTCTGTAGATGTCTGCATGGCCTGGCCTGCTTGTTCTATTACCTTCTTCACATATTTACTTACCTATTATCTTCATAGGAGGCTGTTCCTTGATCACCTATTTTAAGTCCATTGCCAAGCTCTATTATATTCGATATCTTTCCTTTTGGCTTTTTCTCCACAGTGTTACCACCAGCACACTCTACTATGTTTTACGTATTGTTCATTTGTTTATTGTCTCTTCTTCTCCCTAGTGTATAAATGCCATAAAGGCTAGAACATTTATACTATCACCCAACCCATCCACTTGATCATATTTGGTTATTGTATTTCTGGGATGATACTACACACGTTTATTCATCCGAGCTAGGGAGCTCTTGGCAGACCAAAGTACGGATATCACCAAAGTTCCTTGGTGGACCAATGAGTTTTATTCGGGCTACTTATAGGAGCAGAAATTTCTCAAATACAGCTGCATCACCAAAGCCCACCTCAGCACAGGTGACAGCTCACAAAAGCTGGGAACCTGGAGCACACTGTATACCCTGCAGGCAGCTCATCAGATTGAGAGTCACTTGGAATGGAGAGTGTCCATTCCAAGTGACTCAGTTGGTCTAAACCTCTTGCAGACAACCGAGCTGGTTTCTGCCTCTTCCAGTCAGATTCTGACTTCATAGTCTAATTTGCAGTTTGGCTGAGTTTTATCTGAGAGGGCTCTCTGCTTTTATTACTTACTCTGGCAGAGAAGGAGCCTAGTGAATCTGGTGGATTTCAGGGACTTCCTGAAGCAAATTTGAGTTGTTTACCTTCCTGTTTAAGAACTTCCTATAAGATAGAACATTTCAATATTGAAGGAAGCTGTTATACCACATTTGTGAACTGTAGTTGTCCACCTATTTGCATGATGAGTGAAATACTTTGATTTGTACTAATAAGTAGATGTTTTTGAAAAAAAAAACGTGAAACTGCCATTTTCTGCATTGTGCAGTAGATAATCATCAAAAATGTAATGTTTTAAGTAAGTGACAGTATGGAGAATCAATTTGATATGAATTATGTTCTGTTTCCTTGTTTGTTAATGTGGGTAGAATGATAATTAAAAGTTTGTTTTTGTTTTTAAAGTTTGGATATCCTTGTATTTGAACCCTTTGTAAGATGCTAAGAGACTTTACAGTTGTTTCTTTGAGTGGAAATATAAGTACCTTTAGTTCCTTTAGTCTTCATTCCTTAAAAAATTCCTATAGCTTTGATACCTAGAGGTTGACCAGGACGGAAAAAAGTGGTGGCAATTTAGACCTGAGTAATCCCAGCAGCTGTGTTGTGAAAAGATGAACAGTTTGAAATACCAAGAGTGGCCAGGAGATTAGGAATTGGGACACATTCTTTTATTTTTTTGTTCAACTTTTGAAGGAATTTCATGGAATTTGTTTCAGATTATGAATGCAAGCAAGAAGAGGAAGTAGAAAGCTCTATCTTAAAGATAGCATTGTGGCGTTCTATAAATGGGCAGGTTTAAACATTTTAAATGACATTTAAAAATGTAGGTGACTGACACAGTTCTTGTTCTTCTGTATGCTGTCTTACTAAAGGAGCTCTTACTGAAAAACAAGGAAGAACAAAGCATACTGTTTCATCTGAAATGTGGGGTTTTGTGTGTTTATTAGGCTGGTTGGATTTAAGTTGGATTAGAGCTAAGTTTTATCTGTTTGTTACTTTATGCTAGTTTTGTATGATTTTTGTTCTATGAATCCTTGTTTCCTCATATTAGAAAGCATAAATGCCACTGTTATAGATTTAGGTTAATGAAGCATGTTTTATAAACTTGATTTATAAAATTACTGTTACATACTGCTTTTTAATTTGAAGATTTGAAAAAAGAAATGTCTTAGGTATTTTTAGTGTGCCATTATTGTTTAGGTAAATTATCTAGATATTTGTAATAGCTAACCTGTTAATAATTTTAAAAATAATGATGTCAACAGCACTCATTCACAATTGGCAGGATACAAGTATAGAATTTTTTGAAAGTGTAGCTGTTATTGAGTCAGTTCATCTTAAGGCTCTCCAGACTCCCCTGCTTTTATTATGTTGTGCTTGCTGAATTGGCTGGGTGGTATGCAGTCATAGGTCAAGGGAAGAGAAAGAGTCTGACCAATGTCTTCTACATTGTTCTGAGCTTTATTTCATTTTTTTCTTTGGCACTCAACCAGCATAGATGTTGAAAGAAATCACAATTTGGCAGCTTTTCACTTGCTTGATATTTATGAATTGGCTTTTGTTTTGGGAAAGGAATTTGAAGGAGGGTAAAGACATAATTCTCTCTTCCTTAAACATTATCAGTTTCCTATTTGATCTTCATTAATTAAGCATAGCAGTACTGACATCTGAATCTGAGATTCTATGGCAGTTGACTCACTTGTAGGCATATCTGCTATTTGTCAAGCAGTAGTGAGTTAACTGTGGAAGTGATTATGTGCTGTAAGGAGCACTTTTAGTTTTTGCCCTCAGTAAGGAGTATATGGCAATTTCTATGGGTGCCTTTGTTTTGATTAAAATACCAAATATCTATCAAGCACCTGTTTATTTCTAATCCTTGTTCTCAGTTGTAAAAATGTAGTGTTGAACAAGATATTTTCTGTCTTAAGAGGGTCTGGTAGTGGTGATACATGCTTCTAGTCTCAGCACTAGGGAGGCAGGGAGAAAGAGGCAGGTGGATCTCTGTGAGTCTGAGGCGAGCCTAGTCTACAGAGTGAGTTCCAGGACAGGATTTATTTCTAATCCTAACCAGCCCAAGCTCGCTGAAGCAGCAAGCTGCCACAGGAACCTCACGAGCAGTTCTTGGGTGAGTTTCTCTCAATGGCAGCATTACCACAAGTTGAGCTCAACAACTCTTTGCAAGATGAACCAATACATGCATGTTGTTAGTGAAGAACAGTGAGGTGGAGCCAACCAAACCAAAGCTCAGTGCCTGTCTCCCGCTGTCTGTGGGGTTATATACACACCTTCATCACAGGTTCTTTCACATGTTTGCTATATCAAAGCATCCTTTCACCTGTGTCTGCTTCAGGAAAACATTCTTTCAGGTGTCTCTGCTTTAGCAAAATGTCCTTTCACCTGTGTGCCCCAGCAAAACACCATTTGACATAACTGACTTTTCAAACAAACCAGAAGTTTCCACTTCACTGGGGATATAGCTTAATGATCAAGTGTGTACTTAGCACATGTGAAGCATAGTTCAGTCTCAGGGAAGAGGTAGTCATTAACATTTCAAAGGGGTCTTAAAGATAGTAAACTAGACATAATATATACATAGATTAATTATCAGTGAGATACTATTGATGAAGATACTATTGGAGAAGGCAAATTCGGTATTCACTAAAGATGAGTGGCGTGGGCGATAGCAAGAACTGTTTAGACAGAGCCAGAAAAGCCGTTACTTCAGAGGTCGGATTTGCTTCGAATCTGAAGGGATAATGAGGAGGACATTTTAAGAGAACCTGTTATCTTGACATTTTCTGCAGAAAGAACTACAAGGTCATGATAATAAACTTGCTGCATTCAAGAACATAAAAAAAGACCAATATGCCAAAATGATGAGAGAAGGAGAATAAGTGATAACATTGGACAGTCAGCCAAAGGTCACATCACTGAGAAACTTGTGGGCCAGGAGGAGGAGTTTGGACTTTAAAAATGTGAGAAAAAACTTTTAGAGAGTTTGCTTTGTTTGCTTGCTTTCTTTTTCCAAAATAAGATGTTTATGATATATATAGAAAATTGACAAGAATAAGGCAAAAATGGATCTAGAGAGACTTAAGTAGGGACCTGTTGCTTGTGAAGATGAGCTAGGTCTAGATGGTGACAGGTGAACTTAAGGTATATGTTGGTGGTGAAGCAGTATAACTGGAAGAGGGTTAAACAGTCAAAGTAACTCTAAATTATTTGTTTATATAATAAAGTGCATAGTGATGCTGTTTGCTATAGTGGTTCTGTCTTGAGGTTGGAATTGGAGATGTAACTTGAATATTGTTCTATCTATATTCACCTTCAGTGTGCCAAGGAAAATAGGCATCATCATTCATGATCTCATCCATTGTCCTTTTTTATTTCATATACAATATTTTAAAGTTATTTACAAATGTAAGAATGACTTTAAAACTTTATTTTAAAAATTAAAATAATTTAAACATAGCTGTTACTGACTAACTTTTTTTGCTGCTGTAACAAAATCCCCGAGATGAGGAATCATTTTGGGTTCACTCTTTTCAGAGGTGTTAGTCAGTGGTTTGTTGATTCCACTGATTTTAGGCTGGTGGCAAAGCAGACGATAGGAAGAGCCAGGGAATAAGATATAGCCTTGAAGGGTGCCTTCATTGATCTACTGCCTTCAGCGAGGTCCCACTGTTACTGGTCCAGTCTAGGCCAGGTTTTTGGTCTTATAGTCAAAGAATTGAAATAAGAGCTCACACAGGTCTACAAGAGTGGCAAGGTATCATTATTCAAAGTGAAGCAATAATACAGATTGGAGAGGGTTATATTGTCAAAATTGACAGCAGGCCCTATGTGTAAGTTTACTTGGAGACCACAGGTTAGTGCCTACATTCTTTTTCTGTGGTCTAAAAGAAGGAAGGCTTTAATATTTTTGGCATTGCTAAAAAACTTCATTTAGATGGCTCTCCTTTGACTTACAGATGAGATCATATAATCATTGTTCCTATTACATATATTCCTTCCCATAGTGCATCTGATTTAAGCACATGCTTACTCAATTGTGCATAGTCATAAAATGGTAAGTGGGGAATTTTCTCGAAAGTCTTCTCAAGATACAGTTTCCTTTACTGCAAATGCCCTCCAATCAGTTCAGGTCTTTTGTTCTCCTACCTGAATACATGGAATATATTTGAATAGAAATTCTTAAGTTTGGCTGTTGTTAAGGGAACAAAAACTTGTTGCATTATTTAGTGGAGGGCATATGTATAGTTGGATGCAGGTAGGGGCCCAATGTTGCTAGGTGTGTTTGTTGTTTGAAGAGGAATGTGTATGTATAGAGCCTGCTTTGCTACCTCCTGGTTTCTACCAGTTCCTAGTAATGCTATGAAATTATAAATTCAGAGCCCTCATAATCAAATCACTTACCCAAACGGCCACATCTGAACATTACTTTAAGAACAAAGCTGGAGGAGGACAGATACAATAATCTTTCCCAAGTTGTTGGTCCAAGTTACTTGGAGTAACTGGGACCAGCGGGACCAAGGCACAAAGGAACTCCGCTAGACTAGTGGCAAGGGTTCCTTCTGGTCTTGCCTGGGCAAGTGCCCTGAGCAGACCTTGGGCTCTAACTCTGCCTCAAGTCTCATAATTTCCAAAGGAAGCTCTACTCCCAGGTGTTCTAACAGCACCAGGATCCCAGAATCCCAGGATCCTAGAGACAGCTTGATTCTGAGGAGTTCTGACACAACCAAGATCACAGGAAGGACAGGCTCCAGTCAGATATATCGAGGGCAAGTAGCACTAGAGATAATCAGATGGCCGGAGGCAAGCATAAGAACATAAGCAATAGAAACCAAGGTTTCTTGGCATCATCAGAACCCAATTCTCCCACCATAGCAAGTCCTGGATACACCATCACACTTGGAAAAGCAAGATTCAGATCTAAAATCACTTCTCATGATGATGATAGAGGACTTTAAGAAGGACATAAATAACTCCCTCAAAGAAATACAGGAGAACACAGGTAAACAACTAGAATCCCTTAAGGAGGAAACACAAAAATCCCTTAAAGAACTACAGGAAAACACAATCCAGGATCTAAAAATGGAACTAGAAACAATAAAGAAATCACAAAGGGAGACAAACCTGAAGATTGAAAACCTAGGAAAGAAATCAGGAGTCGCGGATGCAAGCATCACCAACAGAATACAAGAAATAGAAGACAGAATCTCAGGGGCAGAAGATACCATAGAAAACATTGACACAACAGTCAAAGAAAACTCAAAAAGCAAAAAGCTTCTAACCCAAAACATCCAGGAAATCCAGACCAATCTCATTGGTCTCCTAATCAATGAGAAGACCAAACCTCTATGTGGTTGCTGGGAATTGAACTCAAGACCTTCAGTAGAGCAGTTGATGCTCTTACCCGCTGAGCCATCTCGCCAGCCCTGATAAATGCTTTTCAGAATCATCACAGCTAATGAACCAGATGGTTACCCTCACCTAATGTCTGTGCCACCCTCCAAGCAGAATCATTGTTCATTGAAACAGTTGGTGAATGACTGACTTCATGGATAGACCATCTTAATACACACAACATTTCTTAAATGAATGTTACCTGTCCCCTGTGGGCTGAGAATAAAGTCAGTCACTCAAGTCAAATAACTTTGACCATAGCAGGAAATCTGTATCCAAAAATCGTGCCCACAATTCATTCCTTGGCTCAGCAGAACTATCAACTCTTAGCTATTATGGAGGTAAAATCCTTTGGTGATGTGAGGGTCATTGAAGTACAGCCTTATAACAGTGAACTCCAATGTCTAAAAATTGTTCTTATTTTGGGCTTGTACCACAGTAATTGTATTGAAGGGGATACTGAAGGGGGGTCTCTGGGAGGAGTTGGGGTACAAAAGAGAAAAGAAGAATATGGTGTAATTCTATTTACTTAAAATATGTTTTGCCAGGTGGCGGTGGCACACATCTTTAATCCCTGCACTTGGGAGGCAGAGGCAGGCAGATTTCTGAGTTTGAGGCCAGCCTGGTCTACAGAGTGAGTTCCAGGACAGCCAGGGCCACACAGAGAAATCCTGTCTCGAAAAAACAAACAAACAAAAAGCTAGTTTAGGGCTGTCGAGATGGCTCAGCAGTTAAGAGCACTCACTGCTCTTCTGAAGGTCCTGAGTTCAAATCCCAGCAACCACATGGTGGCTCACAACCACCCGTAATGAGATCTGATGCCCTCTTCTGGTGGGTCTGAAAACAGTGTACTTACATATAATAATAAATAAATCTTTAAAAAAATAAAAAATAAAATGTTTTTAAATGTTGATAAATTCAGATAAATTGAAATTATGTATCTTTTTTCATCATAATGCAATAAAACTTAAATCAATAATAATAAAAAAAGAGCAAAGCCTTCAGCACTTGAATTTTGGGGATACTTCACATCTAGGCTATTAAAGTAGTAAACCTGGGTCTGAAGAGATGGCTCAGTGGATAAGAATATTTACTTCTCTTGCAGAAGGCCAAGGTCCAGTTCCCAGCATCTGTATGGTGGCTTACAACTGCCGATAACTACAGTTTCAGGGAACCTGATGACCTTTTTTGGCCTCTGCTAGCACTGCACTCACATGGTGCACAAACATGTACTCAGATACACACACACATATAGAAATGAATAATTTATTTTAAAGTAGTAGAAAAATCTTAACTTTAATTCTTTATTGTCTTGGTTTTGAAGACAAATACATACACAATTTAAAAACACCCATTGACTATAACTAACTGCCCACCAACACCATAATCCTGGAACATACACAATAGACAAATATTGTTTCCAGATATTAAAAATCTACTTTTAATAGGTTCTACCTTATCATTACTTCTTGTTTTTTTGCATTTTCTTTGTCAAAGGACAGTGTTTCTGGAAAGTGATGTATAGTGATTTTATTGAGGAACAAGTGACAACTCAGAACAGCCCTTTTTAAATTTACAAACTTCAATTAAAATAATCAGTTCACTTAACTATTCCACTTTACTGTCACCTGTTCTCTTCTGTCTACCTTTATATAGACAACTTAGCCTTCTACATGTACCCTCATAATATTAAGTGAATTTTGTTGTACAAGCATCATAAAATACAGAATGGTATAAATATAATGATTTAACTAAATGGTATGATATGAATATTTATCACAACAATATGAGAAAGGTTCTTGTTGAATGGTTAGCTGGCTAGAAGTACCATATTTTTTTCAAGATTTTTTTAACATTTATTTTGTGTGTGTGATAGTTAAAATATATTTGGTTAAATAGAGCATATTATTAAAAATAACTATCTTTTTGAAATGCAGCTTCTACAAGGTTTAAAATTATCTAATTTCTTTTTGTGGTTGATATATATGTATATATACACATATATACATACATATATATATATATATATATACATATGTATATGTTTGTTTGTTTGTTTTTTGCTTTTCGAGACAGGGTTTTTCTGTGTAACTTGGCTGTCCTGGAACTTACTCTGTAGACCAGGCCGGCCTTGAACTCAGAAATCTGCCTGCCTCTGCCTCCCAAGTGCTGGGATTAAAGGCGTGTGCCACCACTGCCCAGCTGTGGTTGTTATATTTTTAAAGGGCAGTATAAGAACCTTAATATTTTAGTTTAAATTCAACTATTATTGTGCCTTAGTTATAATAGGCATTCAGTAGCCACTTGCATGAATACAATGACGTCTAGAAATTGTATTCACAAGGCCTTTGAAGAACTGATATTTTTAATTAAACCTAGCAATACTATAGGACTTCGGGTATATATCTGCTTCATAGTATATCTTTGGGTATGATTGGCATATACATGAACATACACATTTATACAAAGAAGAAAGAGATGTAGGAAGATTATAATGATATATTTTTTGAGGAAAGTTTTATTCATAAATGAAGTGGAAATTTTTTATTACATAATGGCATCTAGAATTTAAATTCTGTTAATGCCATTTATAAGAAATTGGGGCACAGGTAGAGTAACTTGATTTTGGAAAAATACTAGGTGATAAAACTTCAATTTTAATTCAGGCAGTCAGGCTTCATAATTTATATTTAAGCTTGAGTAAAGGAGATAAGAAGTATGTAATTTTGATCATCCATAATTATTTAATTACCCTTAAGTTATAAAGGGACCCATGTGAGCAACTGGGGGAGCAATGTGTCTATTGTTTTCTTGGAGTAACATTTACTCAAAAGTTGTAGTCTGCTTTTTTTCAAGTTTTATTACTGTTCATTTATATACTGTTCATATATATTTGTTCATTCATTATTATGTTTATAATTTTAGCAATATTATCACATACCTTACCAATAGTATTAAGAAAATGTTGCCATTGGTAGGGTGCCAGTGAAATCCTCACTTGATTTCTGAGAAAACAAGATTGTGACTTATGTGGTAGTTCTTGGAATGAACTTTTCTCTTGTGTTAATCGAGGAGATTCCTGCCTTGTAACAGACCTCAAATACTTTTCTTCTGGGGAGAAAGCAAGTCAAGAATGTACATTTATTTTTCCTCAGATTTCTGTTAACATCTCCCATGGGAAGTTTCATTCACTCTCTAGCTGTAAATCTGACATTTTATTACTCTGAATAAATTTTATCAAATGAATAGTCATGAAGCTACAGGTAAAATGTCCAAGGGATTAGTATATTCTTTTTCATTTTTAACCTGCTGCCAGAAATTTCCATATATACTAAGTTTATTATTTTTTCCTGTTCATAAGATTTTTTTTAAAAGTAGTGACATATCTTCTGTTACCTCATACATTGGTAATAGCATTTCAGAAAACCATTTTGAAAAATATGCCATCAAATGATTCAGATGAATTCTAGGTAGGGAAATGAGATCCCCCTAGGCATTATAATTTTACATGAGATAGAAGGCTTGTTTAACTCTTGCATGAGTCTGAACTGGCAGGCAAGTTGGACCATTGGACAGCACTGTTTCATACAGTTGTTCAGGGACCTTGCACCTTTTACTTTACCATTCTACCATCTCCAGTGATTGTGTTCTGAGAGATGAGTCTGGATTATCACATTGTAGTCTCTTCCTGCTTTGTGGGAAAAAGCAAAACAAATGAAATTTGAAATGAAAATGAAAAGCAGCTTTTTCAAAAGTGTGTCACTGGAGGTTATACATGTTCTTATCCTGTTGGCCAGAACTTAATCACATGGACATAGCATAGGCCTTGGAAATCTAAGTGGTGATTTTTCAAAAGAAAGAAGAATGTTTACTGGACTACTGTTAATTTTGCCACATGAATAATAGATTTTTTTTTCAGCACCTACTATATGTGCTACTTTGTACTAGGAATTTTACCTATGTCATCTCACTTTGTTTTAGTGACTGAGATGTCAGAAGGTAGACAGCAGAACTGGGATTTGACTCCCAAGTACTGTGGCATTCAGCACATGTCTGGGAGATTAAATAGATTATCTGGAAGATTTTTGGTGCAAGCAAGCTTGAAATATGATGCCATCATCAACAAAGACTGGACTATTGAAGAGGTTTGAGTGATAATGATCAGGAATTCTTTTTGCTGTTTTTGAATTTTAAATCCAAATGAGAATGTAGGTTAGCCAGTTTGTGTTGTAGATTTGGTCTAATGATTGTTTTATATCAATTGATTTCCCAAAATTACATGAGAATCCGCATGTAAGACATTGAGGGTACCTGCCCCTAGTTGGTTCTGATTGGTAAATAAATTGCTGGTGGCCAGTGGTTGGGCAGAGAGTCAGAGTTTGAGACTGGGAGTCCGAGAGAGGAAGGATTTTGAACTGCCATGCCAGGAAAGGATCAGGTCCAGGCTTGAGTGGTACAGAAGAGAAAGCAAATCTGTAAGAGCTGGGGAAGAATGGCCTTGGGGTGGGAGGTGGGGGTGATTAGATCTAGGCCAGCAAAGATGGAGTATAGATTTTAATAAGTAATAACTCAGGAGTATTGGAGGGGAGATGTTAGCCACATATAGGTTTGGGAGTGGCCCAGCCATTGAGCTGTTTAAGGTATACTAAGATAGAAGGCTGTGTGTGTGTGTGTGTGAGAGAG